>NW_012150197.1:1310250-1338991 GCF_000956105.1 Propithecus coquereli | reverse complement strand
TGTGTGGCGTGCCTGTGTCCATGTACGTGTGTCTGGTGTGTGCGTGTGTAGAGTGCATGTGTGCATGTGTGCGTGTGTAGTATGTGTGTCTGGTGTGTGCGTGTGTGTGTGTGGCGTGCCTGTGTCCATGTATGTGTGTCTGGTGTGTGCGTGTGTGGCGTGCCTGTGTCCATGTACGTGTGTCTGGTGTGTGCGTGTGTAGAGTGCATGTGTGCATGTGTAGTATGTGTGTCTGGTGTGTGCGTGTGTGCGTGTGTGGCGCGCCTGTGTCCGTGTGCGTGTGGCTCCGCACCGGTCCCTGCAGAGCTCGGGGAGCCCCCGGGCAGGGCAGGGGCAGGGGCAGGGCCTGACGCTGCTGCCGGACGTCCGCCTGGCGGAGCCGCCTTCTTCGTGGACGTCACTGTTTCCTCGGATCCGGGAGCCGAATGCTTTGCTAGAGCTGGTAAAATGGAACCAAATCAACTGTTCAATGGATTTGGTCCCCTTCAACCAGCTGTAGCTGCGCATTGATCGCGCCACTCCGCCGGGCTGCAGGACCCGTGAAAGCAGATGCCGTTTCCGCTCCAGAGCTGAGCTCGGACACGTGTGCCAGCGGAGCCCGGCCTG
Organism: Propithecus coquereli; assembly: GCF_000956105.1. Taxonomy (NCBI): domain Eukaryota; kingdom Metazoa; phylum Chordata; class Mammalia; order Primates; family Indriidae; genus Propithecus; species Propithecus coquereli. The sequence goes on along the minus strand of NW_012150197.1, from coordinate 1,338,385 downwards.
TGGGATCGGCCTGCCCTGGCCAAGCAGCCTCCTCCGCTTTCTCCTTGAAACGACCTCGCCTGGAAGGACGGACGCCGCCGGAGCCCCGCGGGAATGAGCCCATGTTATGCCGGTGACCTAAGGGACATCGTGGCGTCTGTCGCCACTGGGGCAGGCCTGGGCTGGTGGCCTCTCTCCAGGCCGCAGGGCAGGGTGCTGGGGCTGGTGGGGAGACCCCGTGAGGGGCCACTGAGCAGGACCCTCCCCGTGGCCTGTGGCTGGGGAGGAGGCCCTGCTCTGGGTCCCAGGGACCACCCTCTGGGTGCAAGCGGGGCCCACCCTCGCGGTGGGGGAGCCAGGCCCCAGCAGGCGCATAGTACGGAGCTGAGATTTGTGCACAGACCGCAGTTCGGGGCCGTAGCACCAAGCGGCACTTGGAACCCACTGGGCAGGACCCCCAACCACACACCCCTTCCCGGGCAGGGCCTGCTAGGAGTGAACCCCGACTACAGTCAGAGCGGCAGGGCTGGGGGCCTCACCGCGGGAAGCACTGGCTGTCGGCCCCAGGACAGGTCGGGCCGGGCTTGGACCCTGGGAGGGGCACATGGGGAAGGCGCATGGTGGAGAGAAGGTGGAGCTGCCCAGACGGGCGCAGAAGACAGGTCCGAGGGCAGCGGCCCCTCCAGCCTGAGCCCCGGCTCAGTGGGCCGGGCTCTGTCCTCACCCCACCTCGGTGACGTCCCCATTCCCAGGGTCAGCTCAGCCCTAACCCCCAGGCGGGCCCAGCATCCCTCTTCTCACACGACAGCTGTCTCCCCAGACGGTGGGGAAGGCCAGGAGCCGCAGGGTTGCCCCCAGGGCCGGCACAGGGCAGCGCCCCTCCTCCAGCACTGGGGCCGAAGGCTGCAGGTTGGCCCTGCTCCCGATGGGCCATGTGACCACGGGTGGCTGCTGGGCTGTCGGCTGCTCCGGTGCCTCTGGGTGGAGGGGAGGACAGTCGGCCCCTCCTGGGGGGCCTGGAACAGCCCACAGCCTCCTGGGAGCCTTGTGGGGGGGTCTGTCATGGAGCCCTTTACGGTGGGCAGCCAAGCAGGTGTGTGGCTCCCCCGACCCCCCACCCTGTCAACAACTTTCAGGGCGGCCTAACCCCAAACCCACCAACCCCGAGGGGGACGGTGCGGAGCGCTGTCCTCCCCTGGGGTCTAGTACAGGTGACATCTGTCCACTGGGCGGGAAGACTCAGGGAGTCCTCCCACAACGAGGACCTGGTGGGACGCAGATGTCGCCTGGCCCTGCTCCTTCACACCTCCCCGGAGGGTGGGAGCGGAGCAGCTTTCAGTCCCATGTCAAATGCTCCACCTGGGTGAGGACTCAGGGCCACACCCAGGCCTTGTGGGAGACTTTAGTGCAAGTGTTTGGCCAAGAGCAGGAGCTGGGAGGGAGTCCTGGTGAGCTGCCCCGTGGGCAGGGCCTCGGCGCTGCAGGGGCCCCAGGACAGGGGGGAGCCCAGGACGAGACGCCCGGGGTCGGCCGAGTGCCCGAGGGCCCCCTGCTCTTGGCTCTGCTCTTCCCTGGACATCAAAGGATAGCGCGACCCGAGACCCCCGCCCGCACTTCACACCCGCCCTGCGCGTCCGCCCCAAGACGACTGCAGGTGCCACTGGGTCCTGCCCCCGCCGGCGTCTGGGAGGTCCCGGTGAGAACGCGGCACGGGCCTTGCTGTGCCCAGGGCAGGGCCAGGTCCGCGTTGGTCACCAGCGCGGCCCCGCACTTGGCACCGCACCCGCGATCGTCAGATGATGCGGATGAAGTGGGGAGAAGCTGCCGGGAGCCCACGCGGTGCCTGGCGGGCAGGTGGTCAGTGACGTCTCTGCGAAGGGACAGGCGTATCCTAGGCCGTGGGCACAGTGACACCACTGACAGGCACTGGGATGTGAATTCCGTGCAGTCTTCAGGGTTAGAGTGTCATTCTTTGATTGTCCCCAGTCACCAGAAACCTAGAAGCTCTTCCTAAGTATAAACCCAGGCGGCAGGTGGGACCTGGGCTGTCTCACGACCCCACCACCACCCGCAGCCTCCGCGGCTCTGGGCTGAACTCGCCCCACCTCTGGGCAGGGCCCGGCCGGGCCAGCGCCACACCTGGGGCCTAGGGAGCGGGGCAAGGGGCAGGGACACAGGCTCGCCCTGGGGGCTGTACATCCGCTCTCCCCTACCCTGGCTGTCTGTTGTCACGGCCCCTGGTCACAGCGACCCCAGGGCGGTGTGCACATGGGCCAGCTGGGCCGGGCAGAGGCCTGGTTGTCAGAGAGGGCACGGAGCTCACCTTGGCCACACAGCCAGCCCCGAGCTCGAGAGGGTCGCCCCAGAACGTGGGGCTGTCCGTCCACGGCCTGCAACCCCCACCCAGGAATGAGTGACCCCTGGAGACCTTCGGGCGGCCGCCATCTTCGGTGTCTGCGCCTGGTCTCACGCTCTGCCGTGTTTGGCTGCCTGTGGGGACCCCAAACATCTCGCCTTAGGGGGTCCGGGACAGAGGGCCAGGCAGGACCAGGGCCCGTCCAGGAGGGCGTCGTATTCCCCGGGGCTCTGGGCCCGTCCTTCCGTCTCGGGGAGGGCTGAGAACGTGGGCCCGGCTGAGCAGTGACGGAGGCTCTGTGTCCGAGGCCTGAGTCACACGGTCCGTGCGGTTGGGAAACGCTCGGAGAGCAGACACCTTCCTGCGCCCTTCAAACTCCCCTCTCCTGGGGGTGCACAGGAAAGACCCCCCCGCTTACCAGGAGGAGGAGGTGCTGGCCCGGCAGCCTTTTCAGGAGGATGAACAAGGTGTCCACCAAGATCGTTTCTGTCTGCCCAGTGAATGGACCGTGTTGACCCGAGGTGAGCCCCGTCTGCGCTAGGATTCTACGAATGGGGTCCCGCGGCACCACCCCGGGGCTCCCGTGTGCGGCGTGTGATCAACAGTTTGCTCCTTCCCGCTGCTGAGCCGTGTCTCCTTCTGTGAGTGCGCCACTCGGCGGCTGGGGGCACCGTGTTCCCTGGGGTGGGGTCGGCGCAGACGGCCTCGGCCTCCAGCAGGGCGAGGGCACCGGGCCCAGCAAGGGGCCGCGCGTGGCCGGGCAGCCTCGGTGCTGTGCTGGGTGGGGACACGCACTCAGCCCAGAAGGGGAAATCACTGGCTCATGTGGCCCAGAGTCCAAAAATAGGGCTGTATCCAGGACTCAAACTATGTCACCAGAAATCTGTTTTTCTCCATCCAGCCAGGTGAGACAGAGAAAGGGCGGGGAGAACGCCAAGGTCCCGGAGGGACGCTTGCTGGCTGGGCGACCGAGGGTGGGAGGAGGCCACCTCCGGGACACGCAGCCTCCCCAGGGTGAATCGGGGCCCCGTTACGACGGGGGGACGCTGGGCAGGCAGAGCACTGGGTGCCCGGCACTCGGAGCCACCCGCGAGTGCCGAATGTGACGTCCACGTGTGAGCTGGCCGATGCCCGCGGCATGGCGCCCTGCCACCTGGCGGATCAGCCGTCCAGCACCGCCGTCTCGGCACAGCGGTGGGTGGCACTGGGTTGCTTTACTGTGCTTTGACCGTATTTTTATGTCTAAAAATAAGTAAAAATAGAAATACTTGAATGCTGACATTAGCAACAGGCAACAAAAGTTTTGTAAACTGAATACAGTGAGACAGAGATGGACGTCGTCAGAGCTGCCCGGAGGGGCTGCCCGGGCGTCAGCGTCTCGTCGGAGAACTTGCCGCCGTAAAGCTGGGCGAGCGGCTGTGTGCCCCGGCGGGGACGGTGGTGGGTCTTCACGGCAGCCCAAGCGCTTGTGCTCTTTGGGAACAGGAGCCAAGTGCGGTGTGCGTCTGCGGTTTGACTTCTGCGCCGTAGGTTTTGGTGCATTTTCCAGGACTGTGTGGCGCACACAGGGAGACCCACGGGGTAAATGCAGCTTCCAGCCGCGACTGAGCCCGGGAGCCGCGTGTCTCCCGCCATGTGGGACAAGCACATCGGTGCGCAGGGCGCTTTACAAGGAGGGGGGCGGGAGTGCGGGGAGGGCCCCAAGGGCCACACCTGGAGGGTGTGTTGTTCCCCCACTGTAGACTCACTGGGAGAAAGCTGCGGACGAAGCCCCAACTCCGGGTCTGAGTGAAATGCGAAACAACAAATAGGGTTTCATAAAAACGCTGTTTTACTGACGGATCACAGGCCCCTTCCCCCACACAAAGCCGGGCCACGGTCCCCGGCCCTCCCCACTGGAAATGGGCTGGGGACAGGGGCAGGGCAGGGCCACGTCCACTTGGGAATTTCTGGACCAAGAGTTGCTCTGACTTTCAGCACCAACAGGTGGACACAACAACCAATGAAGTATTTGCATTTGTAAATGCGAGAGTGATGTCGCATGCCCCAGCACATGCTGGGGAAGCACGTGACTCGCTAGTCCCCTCTCTTTGGCTGAGGGACCTGTCACGCGTGAAGACGCAAGTCGCTAGCCACGCACTCTTTCAGATGAGCCTGGCTGCGGTTTTCACGACCGCTTATCATTGGACTGGGCGTCTCTTCACTCTCGCGCACTCGCACGCTTGTACCGCGGGGCGTCCCAGCCCGGCGGGCCGGACCTGCGCCTGCCAGACCTGCGGTGCCCTTCAGGGAGCAGAGATGTGACCTGGGGACAGACAGACAGCTCAGCATCAGCAGCGAAGCCCCGCGGCCCCTTGGGAGCTACTTCGATTCCCAGAACCGGGAATGAGGGGAACGGCCCAGGGGGTGCGTCCCGTGTTCTCCTTTGTTGTGTGTCGCCGTCGGCCTCCAGCTGCCTGGAGCTCTCTGCTGTGAATTAGCCAAACTGGAGCCTGAGCGCCGCATGAGCTCGTGCTGGGGGCCCATGAGCTGCAGGGCAGGACCGCATCCACGTGGCTACAGCACAGAGAGCAGGGGTGGGGGCACGACGGACTGGCCGCTCCATGGCACCGGGTCTAGATGGGGAGATGCCCTTGCATGGTGCATGTCCAACAAGACAGAGGTCAAGGACAGCCCGGAGCCCTGGGCCACGCCCTTGGCGGGAGGCTGCGAGCTGCTGCACGTGGGTGGGAGGCCCCCAGTGCTGTCCTGCTGTGGCCCTGCTCTCGCCCAAGAGGGGGGGTGGTGGCCCTGCTGACCTCGCAGGAGGGCCGGCGGGAAAAGGACCAACAAACACCGCCGGGCAAGGGTTGGCTGCCGCCCCTGCCCCTGCCCCGGCTCTCCCGGCCTGACGTGGGTCATCGTGGGGGGCCTCCCCTCGGGAGCCCTGGGAGCGCGGTTCTCTCACTGCTAGAAAAGGTCTCCCGAGTGTGCCTTGGTCCCACCTGCCGGGGGCCTTTGCCTGTGCCCGCCTGGCGCTTTGAGCACCCACAGCTGCCCCTCCCTCCAGGTTGTCAGAACCCTCCAGAACGCCTCTCCCCAAACCTCTAGACATGCAGGTGGGGCCCTTCCCCCGTGCACAGCTCTGGCCTCCGGGCCACCCTCAATGAAGGTCGTATCCGCTTTTAATGCGGCGCGGTTTCTAACCAAGCCCGCCTATCGTAATAACGGCGCAATAATACAGACAGCTGATTTGTTTACACATCACCTGTGTTTTTGTCCCCAAATGGAAAGTCCCCACCCTGTGCAAGAGCTCGCAGCTTGGGAACAGACTGGACCGGGCTCCGAGGGAGGCTCGAGCCGCGAAGGCCACCAGCTTCTTGTCGGGATAGGCAGTGGCTCACAAGGGACCCTGGGGCCACCATTTACCTCCTACACCCGTGGGAAACCTGCCCGGGAGGGACACACGCAGGTCGCGTGGCGTGGGCAGGTGTTGTATTAACCAGCGTAGCGGAAAGGCATCCGCAGGGAGCACCTCTTCAGGACGCTGCTCGCGGACAGCGCCCAGCAGACACCGCCAGCTCCCAGCCTCGGGTCCAGCACTGGCTGGGGATGGGCAGGACAGGGGTGCCGTCCAGCGGGGCCATCTTCCAGGAGCCCCAACCCTGGCGGGGCCAGGACGGCTCTCTTCCCTGAGTCTCTGCGTGCGCAGGATTAGCCTCTGGCCAGGTGAGGGTGGATGAGCTAAACCTGAGAAAGCCAGGCTGGCAGATGAGAGCCACGGGGTCTCAGTCTCAGCAGTGAATCAAAACGTTTGCTTGCCCGTGGCTCCCGGCACCGGTTGGAATGAGGGCGTTAACCAGAGTCTCCGAGTAACCTGCCGAGCTTCTAACGTGTCCTCCGTAGACTGGGGCTCCAGCACATGAATTATTAATGCGATGTCATATTAATTGTATCGATGTATCAATAACCAATAATGACATGCTAATAATTGACGTCATTGCTGCAGATCTTGCTGCTCACGATGTCCTCCCGTGAAGCAGCGTTGTCCTGCCCTGGACAGGGGAGGGACAGCTCTGGAGGGCGGGCAGCGTGCCCAAGGGCACTTGGGGAGCAGCAGGCTGGGCCTGGCGCCCGGTCCACCGGGCCTGGGGTGACACGTGAATCACTGAAGAAGTTCCCTCTGCCCTGCAGGAGCCACTGAGCGCCGCGTGGCTCCATGACGTGGGTCCTCACCCAGTGTGTGCTGGAGGGAGCCCGAGGGCACGGCACAGCCAGGCGTCTCCGAGCAGAGGGCGGCTGCAGAGCACTGCAGGGTGTCACATGGCATCGGAGCGCCCGGTGCTGTCCCGAGGCAGGCCAGGGCGGGAGAGTCGAGCCAAGCCGGCCTCGTCTTCTCCCCGGCACCGCGGCCTTCGGCCCTCTGAGGCTCCGTGCTCGCTGCGTCATCACAGGATGGATTCAGCATCGCATGGCCTTGCAGAGGACTCAGGACTGGCACCTGCAGGCCACTTGGCGTGGCTGTTTTTATTGCCCCCTAAGGGTTTGCCTAATTTCTTTCCTTGGAAAGCCCTGGAGTAAATTCTAGAAATTGCCATGTTCCTGAGCATCACTCTGCCAACCCGGCCCCAGCACCGCAGCTGCCCAGGGCTGGCAGGGCTGAGCCCCTCCGTCTGAAGGGCTCCGCCAGCCAGGCAGGACTCTGCGCCCCAGGGCGGCCTCATGCCCACCCACTGCTGGGGGAGGCGAGTCTGCGGGGCGGGTAGGGGTGGCGCTCAGGGCGGAGTGCAGGAGGATTTATTTTCTCCGAGGAGCCCCAAGATCTCTGTGCAGCTGGCTCGGAAGTGTCTCCCTAGCACCTGGCCTCAGGGGCAGGTGCCCGTCAGCACCAAGGGGCCCCCAGAGTGGAGCAGGAGGGACGGCAGGTCCCAAGGTAACTCCCGGCTCCTCAGCCCGACACCATGGCAGGGGTGGCCCCGTCCTGCAGGCCTGGCCTCCTGCTGGAGCGGGACAGGGGCTTGTGTTAAATGTGAACGTCTGGGGGTTGCGCTTCGGGGCACACCAGGACGGCCCACCCGGAGAGAAGCCGGGGAGAGCGAGAGTCGGGGCCACCACAGCCGAGAGCCCCAGTGTGCGGCGTTCCACCTGCAGGGCGGCCTTCCGCTATGATCAGCCCATTTCACAGGGTAGGAAACTGAGGCTCAGGCGATTTGTGTGACTTCTAAGGTCACATAACCATGAAAAGGCTAAGTTGGGCTTCAAACTCAGGTAGAAGATTCCAGAACCAGAGTACATAGCCACCAGGACCTGCCTCCCATCTGAGAGTCGGAGGGGCTGGCACAGATGCCCCTCCAGAACCATCCCGAGAGCCTCCTGCTCTCTACCTTCCCTTCCTCCCTCTTCCTTCTGTCTCTGCCTGTGTCTCTCTCTGTGTCTCTGTGTCTCTGTCTCTCTGTGTCTCTCTGCGTCTCTCTCTGTCTCTGTCCCTCCCCCACCTGTGTAATGGTGGCTCCGAGATGTTCCCTGGGACGGCCCCTGAGCGTACGGGGTCTGTCCCTTGCTGTGGCGCCTGCGGGGCCCTGACCCCCCGCGCTCCGGGCATGCTCAGGCCCCCGCTGCCTGCCTGCATGCACTCACGCGTGTCCTTGACCTTCAGGGACGAGCTCCTCCGGGGCGGGGTGACTTGGACCAGAGCTGGGCAAGGAGAACAAAAGCCCTGGAACTTTCTTTCATTCCTCGTTGGCAACTTACCCCAGCACCGAGCCTCTCGCCCCTCAGCCTGTCCCCTGGGCATCTCAGCAAGATGCTGAGGCCGGATGGGGCCTCTGCCAGCCTTTGTCCCATGACTGAGGTGTCCCAGGGGAGAGGACGGGCCATCGAGGACTCGTCATTTAGAGAGAGTGACTTCTCCCGGGAGGCCACCTTTATGTCAGTCCTTGGCAGAGATTTCCAGGAAACCAGGCCTTAGGTAAATGCCATCGGCGTAGGGGCTGCTCCTGCAGAGCCTGCCCCAGTGGGGGCTTCTGTCCAGGGCCAGGTCCCTGGGGAAGGGCCCGAGGGGCAGCGCCAGCCCCTCCATGGGTGTCCTGACAGCCGTGGCTCAGCCCCCCAGGCAGCACGTCCTCTTGGGGTGCGACGACCTTGCGGGAAGCAGGGACGTGAGCAGACGGGTTTGCTATGGAGCTGGGGGGTGGGCACTTGGGACGAGGAGCCATTTGCGGACCAAATAGCCGACAGGGTTGGGAGGGGCGGCCTTCCAGGGAAAGCGAGCGTGGAGGCCACGTGGGGGAGGGGCGGCACCCCTGCCGCTTGGCACTGGCCAGGTCCAGGCCTGGCCACCCCTGCCGGGTGACCCTGAGCAGGTGACCTCTGCAAAGTGAGCTGGGAAGGTGCCTTGTAGGGTGTCTCAGGGATAAAGGGAGGGTGGCCGTCCAGTCCCTTGGGGAGGGAGAGACGGTCGGCCTCACCAGTCCACGTGGGGCCCTCCTGGCCCCTGACCCTGGCCTGGGTGCCCCTCCATGGTGGTCCCTGCCCAGCTTGGCCCCGAGGAGGAGCTCCTGGCTGGCCGAGGCTCCCCGGGCTGGGGTCCCTCCCGCAATGACAGTGGGACTTGGCGGATAAATCTGGTGTAGCCGCGCCAAGGACGCTGCAGCAGCTGCAACGCTTGCGGCGGGTCTGCGTGCGCCAAGGGGCTGCGTGGCTGTGGGGCTGCAGTGGGCGATTCCCTTTAAAGCGTCAACAATTATATGCCGGCTTGAACACAAAACTGTTCTGAAGGCTTAGCAGGAACTGCTGAGCCGGCTGTTTGGGGTGGGCGGGGCGGCGCGGCAGGAGGCTGGCTCCGTTTGTTCTGCTCTTTCTCAGCAGTGCAATGCTAAACTGGCCGCGAGGGCCCTTTGATTTAGAGATTTTGGAAAAAATCGGGGCAGGGGGTTCAGATCCCAGGTCTGAAGAGATCAGGCTGCAGCCCCCAGGTCACCTGGGTTTGCAGAGCCTCCCTGGCCGGCAGGCGCAGCCGGGAGCCGAGGCCCCTTCTCCGGGGGACCCGCAAGGGCACTGCAGGTCTCTCCATAGCTCTCACCTGCTCACCTGTCAAAGCAGCTTAGAGAAAAAGCGTTTGGGACTTTCCCAGGAGCCTGCATCGGGGTTTGCGTCCAGTGTAGGTGAGGTCTGCGGTCCAGACCCGGGTACCCAGGCTGCCTGGGAAACACTTGTTCAGGCCCTAGGTGTGGGCGGGAGGCGAGATGCCCCTCCCTGCGCGGAAGCACATACCGACCACTGCCCCATCCCCAAGGCTTCTTACAGGAAATTTGCGAACAGTGAAACTGATCCTAATAAATTGTAGCCCCCCTCCCGCCGCCCGCCTTTCCTGTCTGCCACCCCCCAGCCTCCACCTTGTGTGACTGCCAGGCCCGGAGAAGCCACTTGCGTCCCCTGCTGAAGGGCAGCTGTCCCCGAGGAGGGACAAGGAAGGGGCCCTGAAGGGAGAGACCATGGGATGCAGAGCAGCGAGAATGTTGAGACCCTCAGGACGTCAGGGACACCCGGCGGGCCTGGGGAGGAGGTGTGCGAGTCTGGGGGACCGTTCGTTGCTTTGAGGTGTGACCTTGGACAAGGCAGCGCCTCTCTGGCTTTGGGGACCCTCTGATGACGCGGCGGGATGAGATGGGCCTGGGGCTCTTCCCAGCACCGCGGGTCGCAGGCGCGTGGCCCCTGCCTTTGAGCCAGTTCTCAGGTCTTTTCTTCCCTCTAGACTCCTGCGGGCTTCTCTGTGTGAGGGAGCCGAGGACACCGAGGTTGAGGAGCTGGAGACGGCCTCGATGTCCCCGTGCCAGTCAGGGCGCCCCAGAGAAGCAGACCCATGGGATCGATGCCTCCCTCTCCCCAGTCTTCCTGCCTGCCTAGCCCACCTGTCTGTGTGCTGCCTGGAGAGAACGAGAGGCTCGTTTCCAGACATCGGCTCTGAGATGGGCTGGCAGGGCCGTGGGGCAGGCCGCAGGCTGGATACCCCAGCGGGAGGTGATGCTGCCGTCCTGCATCTGAACTCCCAGGGCAGCGGGCTGAGAGCTCAGCAGGGGGAGAACCCCTTTTTCTTTCCCAAACCTCAGACTTTTTGCTCTCAAGGCCTCAGCTGCTGGGCGAGCCCAGAACGTTCCCTGCCCAGAGCCATGTCTCCAGCTCACCAACACAGGCAAGTGGGCAGGGCCTGGAGCTGTCTCCAGTGTGTGCCCCGGGCAAGTGGCTTCTCTCAGGGCCTCAGTCTCCTCATCCGTAAAATGGGGATGACAGAGCCAACGTGGCATATTGGAGCTCGGGTGATGACAGCCCGGGAAGCCCAGACCTGGGCAGAGAGAAGCTGCGTCTGGTTGGTGGCCCCGTAGGCGGCCTCTGTTAGAAAAGCAGCAGCACAGTTTACGCTGCAGCCTACGCTTCCCGGGTTGCCAGGGTGGGCCCTGGACATGCAGATGAACACACCCCTCGAATCCCTCCTGCTCCCAGGACTCCAGATCCGTGTTCCTGAGATAGAGTGTGCAGGTCAACTTTGGTGACGTCACTTGACTTAAACGCAGGGAGGAGGTCGGCCGTCAGGAGCACGTCTGATCCATCCCCTGGCCGCTGGGACCTGCTGGGAAGCCCTTTGCACCCCAAGGCCCCGGGTGCACAGGTTCCGGGTGGGGGGTGGCAGATGCTGGAGGAAATGAGAGCTCCTGGTCAGTCCTTCCTGGGGACACCCGACACCGGTCACGCAGCCTGGTGGGAGGCATGAACCCCGCAGGGAGTCCTGGGAGGCAGCGTGCACAGCTCTGGCCACAGAGTTCCTGGAGTGTCTGGTGGGGCCAGTGTCCTGGGGCCGTGCTCCAGAAAGATCCGCTTCAGGCAGACTCACAGGGACAGCTTGGGCGGGGCCTGGCCGGCATAGCCGGCAGCACCACAGAACGCAAGGCTGCCGGGCAGAGGCAGACGCTGCCCCCAGAAGAACAGGTGTGACACCGTCCCCAAAGCCAGTCCTGCGTCTGGGCACCAGAGCTGCCATCAGTGGGGAGCGAGGGGCACTGGCGTCTTCCCTCTGGGCCCCGGAAGCAGACCCAGGATGCGGGTTTGGTGCACATGGTTAACGCGGAGGTGACCCCGGGAAGTGGGGGAGGGGTGTGAGTAGAGTCGAGGTCATCAACTTAGTGAGCAGGTGACCCGTCAGGCCACTGCGCCTAACTCCACTGAGGCCCCTCCAGAAAGACAGTCCCTGGAGGGCATGGGAGACCCAGCCTCCCTTCGCTTCTCGCTTGTGGGTCTCCAGAATAACTGTAGAATATGCTGGAAACGCAACCTCCTAAGATAAGGAGGAAGTTTCTAGAACAGCTGGGACTCTGCTCCTGTCACTCCCAGGACAGAATGTCCTGCAACACTTTGGCCCAGAGCCTCATTGTCCCTCCTGTCCCCTTGGTGTGGTCTCTGCAGGATTGAGCTCCCAGCACGCCTGGCAGGCCCCACACACGCACACTCACAGCCGGGGCTGTCCTTGGTGGGGGGCGCTGGCCTCGTCTTGTGGCCTTTGGGTGGACCTGGGTGGGGACCAACCTCACCTGCTGCAGGCTGTCTGCAGCCCCCGCCAAGCACCCACTTTCAGCACCACGGAGAGCCGCAGGGGCCCCACCCCAGGGTCTGTGCTCGTTCCCGGAGCACCAAGCCCAGGCGGCAACGGGGCCGGCACGACTCAGGCGTGTAAATCACTCTGAAGGCAGAGTTTTAGCCACTTGCCTGCCAAGGCAGAAAGTGCTGCAGCGCCGAGGTAGCAGCTTCCTGGGCAGTGACTTACGTGGGGAAGGATTTACGGTTTCGTTTTGGGCATGAATAACCAGTTTCCTACAGATCGGCCCGGGCTTTGAAGTCAGGTTTCCCAGTGAGGATGAACGATCAAATCCATCTTCTGGGGCCTTTTATGGGAAACTCTCGGCTCCCCGGTGGAGCGGGGTTTCTAGCGCGTTGTTACTGGAGTGGCTCGCTCAGCACTGAGCCCTGGGAGAGGGTCCTGGAGTCGGGGGAGTGGAGTCTGCCTGGGGGCGCAGTGCCCACACCTGTGAGACCATTGTGTGGCAGCCAGGCTGTCCCCAGGCCCCAGCCCAGGCAGCTCAAACGCTCAACAAACCTTAAAACCCAAGCCCTCCCACGGCATGGGGTGCTGGCAAGCCTTGGCGCTCCGATGGGCCTGTGTCCCTGTGACCACAGACAGGAGGGAATGGTGGGTGGTGGACGCCAACGGTCACCTGTGCGGCCGACAGTGTTCAGCCAGAAGGAAAACTGCTGGTGGTTCGGGCGCCATTGGAGGACAGGGAGGAGGCCTCAGGTCGGGGAACATTCCACACACACTGAGGCTCAGGATGGCCGGTCAGGCATGGACATGACCAGGGCCCGGGACCCCAGCTGTGCAGGAGCCGTGGCTGGCGGCCCCCATCCTGCTGCTGCACACAGGCCCACGCTGGCCCCATGCTCTTCCTCCCAGAGCCGCTGGAGGGGCTCAGGAGACGCCCAGCAGCGCCAGAGGCTGGGCTTCGCCTCCCCAGTCGTTGCGTTTAGGGAAACCCTGGCTCACAGGCAGGAGACTCCCTGCAGAGCCGTCAGCTCCTCCAGGGCATCGTCCAAATGCGGTTTCTCTGCGCAAAACATCGGCGATCAGACGGGAGGCTGAGACGCGCCTGTGCCAGGTGGACACAGTCAGAAGCCGGTTGGGGAGTGCTTAGGGCGGCTCAGTCTCAGCGGGGTGTCCTGTGTCTGCCTGGAGTCTCCCCACCCAGCACTCCCACCTGCGCCTCCTGCCAGCCCACGCGCAGCCAGGAAAGCCAGCTCCTCCCTGAGCTCCTGCCACCGGGTGGGGGACAAACCACCTGTCCCGAGGGCCTCCCGCTAGGAGCTGAGCGTATCCTCTTGCCCACTGGGGTCTGGGCCTAGGCGGGCGGGAGGAGCCCTCGCCACTTTACCTGGAGGAGCCGGCACACGGGGCTGGCGCAGGCTGGAGGTGCAGGGGCCCTTCTCTTGGCAGGAGCTGGCACCGAAGGTTTTCAGGGGACCCAGACACAGGAAGGGGACTCTGGCGAACAAGCCCAGAAATGGCGAGTGAAGACAAGCCGAAAACCCGGTTTGGGAACAATGAGGCCAACTCGGGCTGTGGCACTGCCCATGTGACCCTGTGCTCACATGCGTGTCTGGGAGGCTACCCGCCTGTGCACCAGAGAGGCAGGGGCAATGGAAGCTGTGTTGGGTGTAAATACTGTACCGGTGACACACATGCACATGCACTCACACATGTGCACATGTGTGCGTGCACACATGAGGACACGCTTGGGTGAGCACATGCTCTCACACCCATAAGCATGTGCACAGAGACACACGTGTGTACACACATGTATGCACATTCACGCATGCGAACACATGCACTCAGGCGGGTGCACGCGCCTGTAGGCACAATGCACACGTGTGCACACACTCATGCACACACTCGTGCACACGCAAAACCCCAAAGCAAAGCTGCTTCCAGGCCCCTGGGAAGCACTTTTTGAGAAAACAAAGTAAAACTGTTGGATCCGGAGCCTGGTGTGGTTTGGAATCGGCACAGAGACTGGACCCTGTGTTTGCAGACGCTGTGCCAGGCACTGCCAGGACACAGCCAACGTGCCACGGAGCCCTGGCCCCAGGGCCAGCCGGCAGCGGGTGGGAGGACGCAGGCCAGTGCGGGGAGCGGCCGGCTGCAGCTCGTGGAAGAGGAGGCTGGCCTGTGGCTCCATTAACAGCCGTCCCCTCACTGGAGCCAGAGATGACTAAGGGAGCAGGTGGGGCCGGGCCGAGGTCCAGGAGAGCGCTCACCCCGCCTCGCCGCCAGGGCCTGCCCTGATAACGCCGCGTGAATAATTCAGCAGGCCGAGCAGACAGGAAGCCGGAGGCCGGCTTCGAGCCAGGCAGAGGACAGGAGGACACAGGTGCGGGCGTGGCTGCTCCATGGGTTTGGCCCTGGAAAGAGCCGTGGAAACTGAGGCCTAGAGAGTTCGGGGACTGTCAAGGGTCCCCTCTAAGTGGGGGGCTCTGCTCCTCCCAACCTTGTGCACTCATCTTCCCGTCACTCTGAGGCCCTTGCGGTGCTGAGAGTAGGGGGCTGTGTGTGCAGCTGGGAGGCCACGGGCAGCACAGGCGTGTCCTGCCCTGGGGCGAGGGCCATGGCCAAGGGTCTGCTTCACCTGGCGCATGGCAGGGTGGGCGTCAGCAACATGGGGTGTCAGCAAGACGGGGTGTCAGTAAGGTGGGGCATGGGCCCCGTCCCCTCCTCGCCTGCATGTTGGGGTCTCCACGTCCCCCCAGCTCATCTGCACCCCTGCAGCCGATGAACCTTCTCTGCACCGCATGAGTCAGAGCTCTGGGTGTGACCTTGCTGTGGGTGACTGTCCTGGGCCCCCTGCAGAGCCCACCTCTCCCCATCTGACCTGCCAACCCACCTTTACCCCTGAACCCTCCCAGGGCATTTCTCAAACTTTCGTGCACACCGGCCCTGAGGGCCGCACATCTGGGATCCCTGCAGGTCAGGTACAGGAGGGAGGCCAGAGGATCTGGGCAGGAAGGGAGCACCCTGGGGAGACAAGGGACCCTCCCTGGAGCCTGACTTCAGGGCCTCGCTGGGGCCCGAGCCCAGGGGCCTGCAGCCCCCAACATTACTGCGTCCGACAGGGCTCGGCAGACGTGGGAGGGGCTCTGTGCTGTGCCCCAGGCCTCAGGAACACCTGCACCAGCCCCTTGGCAGCACCTCCACCTGCCACGGCGAGCAAAGTGCCCTCGTGGGGCCGGCTCCACGGCGGGCATTGCAGATGCCGGACCAGGAGGCGTGGGCGGATGCCCAGCCTGGGCACACTGTGTGTTGGGGAGGTTCTAGGCAGCTTTCTCACTGCAGTACAGGTTGTTAGCTCTTGGGGGTTAATTTCCCCAGCCACAGCTCCTTCTCGGCCACCTCCCAGGCCCAGCCCCGGCTCACCCAGGAGATGCCCCCAGAGGCCCTCGGGCCCTGCAGAGGGGACTCCTTGGAGAGGCTGCTGGAACCCGGCGCGTCAAGGTGTGTGATGCACCGAGAGTCCCCAAGCCCTTCACACAGCCGCTCACCTGGGAAAACTGCCCTGAGAGTGAGCGCCTGCGCCAGCCAGGCGGGTCCTCCCACAGCCTTGCATCCCAGATTGCTCCGGGAGCCTTTGGGGCCCCAGCCTGGGCCAGCCCCTTCTCTGCTCAGGGACGCGCAGCCACCCCCTGCGGGGACACACTCCCTCTCAGCACGATGTGGGCCTGGCCAGAGTGTGGGCACCTGCAGCAGGCAGTGCTGCCCACTGGAGCTCCGGGCTGTGGCACAGAAGAGGTGTGGGGATGGCCCCGCATAGAGCGGCGTCCAGTGCCTGCTGACACCAGGAGCCAGCGCACAGGGACCCCCGCCTGGGCTCGGGTCAGCTGACTGAGCTGACCTAGCTGACAGCTTGTTGCATGACCTTTGGCACAGGCCACTCTGTTAGACCAGGAGCTAGCCTAGACCAGGGATAACAAACCGGTAGCCTGCGGGCTGGGCTGCACCGCAGACCTGCTTCCTAGGGCCTGTGTGTCGCTTCTGAAAGTTCGACACACACTGCGGATGGGACGTAAGATGGCATGGCCACCCTGAAGGACAGTCCTGCCACTTCTTAAAAAGTTACACACACCCCATCAACCACAGGACCAGCCATCCCGCTCCTGGGCATCTCCACGACAGACGAAACATGTTCACACAAGGACTTACGCGTGAACATCATAGCAGTTTTGTTTGTATTAGTGACAGCAAAAACCTGGGGCAAATACTACATGTCCATCAGCAGGTGAATGAGTAGACAGATGGTGGCACGTCCACTCAGCGGGAAACGCTGAGGCATAGAAAGGAGGAAGTTTTGAGACACATGACAGAGAATGTCCCAGTGACCACGCCAAGTTGAAGAAGCCCAACCAGAAAGAGCACAGACGGTGTGATTCCGTTTGTACGAAAGCTGCAAAGTGCACAGGCACGTATAGTGACACGGAGCTACCTGGCGGGAGGAGGGACAGAGGGCAGGAGGGCTGGAGGGGCCAGGTGTCCACCACCCGGGCCTGAGGGCTCCGTGGCGCGGACGCTGTCAGAGCTAGGCAAACGCACACTGCAGACAGGAGCCCTTATTGGGTCAAGTACATCCCAGGAGAGCTGGCCAAGATGTCTGCAGCAACCTTCAAAACTGGGAAGTTACACACAATGTTCTGAATAGAACATTTCTCTGGGAAAATCAGAAGCTCTAATAACGCGGGGTCTGTATTCGGGCATGGGGGCGTGTCTGGTGGGTGGGCGTGGCTTGTTGGGGAGGGCGTGGCTTTGCTGAGGTGGGTGTGGCTTGTTTGGTGGGTGTGGATGCCTGGGTGGGCGTGGCTGTGCTGGGGTGAGCCTGACTATGCTGGGGTGGGTATGGCTTGCTGGGATGTGTGTGGCTGCCTGGGTGGGCATGACTGTGCTGGGGTGGGCGTGGCTATGCTGGGGTAGGTGTGGCTTGCTGGGTGGGTGTGGCTTGCTGGGATGGGTGTGGCTGCCTGCGTGGGCGTGAGTGTGCTGGTGTAGGCGTGGCTATGCTGGGGTGGGTGTGGCTATGCTAGGGTAGGTGTGGCTTGCTGGGTGGGTGTGGCTTCCTGGATGGGCGTGGGTGGGCGTGACTGCTCTGAGCTGACGGAGAAGGGCTGCACCTTGTGGAGCTGGGAGGTGCCCCTCCCTGCTAGCTGTGCGGCCCAGCATCTGGCCGGCTCCTCTGGCTCCCAGTCATGGGCCTCGCTGTCATGGGTGGGGCGGGGCTCTCTGAGGCAGAGGCTGTGCCATGGACCTGCCACATCGTGGTCAGTGGGAACAGGCAGGGTGTATTGTGGGTCTGGACGACTCAGGGACTCCTCCTTCAGCCCCTGCCCACTGAAGAGTGGGAGGGCAGGGGGATCGTGTCCTGGAGTGGGGACCGCGGTGCTCAGTCACAGCGCTCCTTCTCTGGGTCACCAGGGCACCCTCGGGGCCCTTTCAGTGGCTGGTGAACATCCCAGGCGCAGTCCCATCTGGGGGCAGCAATGCCTGAACCAAGATGGGAGGAGGCTTGCGGGTGGGAGCCCCCTCCTGCACCCAACAGCACGTTCCCCCGGCGCTCAGGCTCCGGCTCGGCCAGACCCTTCTGGAAGAAAACCTCATGGAGCGCAGACGAGCCAACTGGACCCAGTGCACATTTAGAGGCCTCTGCCCGACACCACGGACACGTTTTCTCGAGGGCACACTGAACACTCGCCAAGGCAGACCGTCTTCTGGGTCATAAAACAAGCCTCAGTACATTTTAAAAGACTCTAGTCATGCAAAGTACTGTACGTTCCTTGACTATAATGGAATTAAGCTAGAAACTAATAACAGAAGGATAATGGATAACCCAAAACACTAAGAAATTAAGCAACATGCTTCTAAATAGCTCGTGGGACAGGAAGTGATGAGGCCTTTTAAAGATATAAATTTTATTATGATCCAGGTATGGTGAGGCCCGCAGATTGGGAAACGCTGGCCACTGAGAACGTGGTTTGTTGCAGTTCCCAAGAGGAGGGGGCAGCCATGGTGGGGGGCTGTGGGGGCCACGGGGCAGCTGGGAGGCAGAGGGAGTGAGAGGAAAACGTGGACAAGAGCCTTTGTAGAGGTTCCTGTGGGAGGGGCCCCGGGTCAGCAGGTACAGGACTGGCTCGTTTGAATAATTGCAGCTCTGGGGTGTGGCAGCTGCCCTGGCGTGACTGGCGGGACAGCGGCTCACAGAGGAAGTGGGAGGGGGGGCTGGTGGTGGTGGTGGTGTGTGTGTGGGCTCCCACTTGGTTTGCGTATGAAAAGTATACTTGCTGGAGCGGTTACCTCCAGGAACTGGCTAGCCTTGGCAGCAGAGGCCCCAGATGTCAGAGCGTGGGGAGCACATGGCTAATACAGGGGAAAATCAGAAAATATTTTGAATTGAATGGAAATGAAAATAACATATCAAAAAGAGGCAGACAAAGCAGAGTTTAGGACAAATTTTATAGCATTAACTGCTTAAATGAGAAAGATAAAAGATCACCAATCAATAATCTAAGCCAGGGGTCAGCAACAACAGCCCATGGGCCAAATCCGGCCCCTTCCTGTGTTTGTAAATAAAGTTTTATCGAGGGCAGCCACACCTGTTCATGCTGCCTTCGTGCTACACCTGCAGAGTTAGGAAGCTGCGACAGACACCACATGACTCACAAAACCGAAAATGTCGACTACTTAGCCCTTTACAGAAGACATTTGCCAACCGTGATATCAGCTTTTACCTTAAGAAACTAGTAAAGACAGAACAAATTATACCCAATGCAAGCAGAGGGTAGGAAATCATCAAGATCAGAGTAGAAACCAACTACTAAATAGAGAACAGGAAATCAGTGGAGCAAATCAATTAAACCAAAGGCGGATTCCTCAAACAGATCAGAAACATTGATGATCTCTGGCCGCACTGACCGGGAGCCAGAGGCGGGATGTGAGCCAGCATCGCTTCGGGCTCCGGACCTTAGCGGCAGACGAAGGAAACACGTGTGCGATTTTCTGCCACAGGCGCAGCAGTGGAGAAGACACCGGCGAATTCCTCGAAGCCGAGAGAACTTTTCTTTCGGCAGGTTTCAGACGCTCCCCCGGCGTCTGGCCTCCAGGGTTTCTGACCAGGGATTTGTTGTGTGAATCATTGTTTTTGTGTATGAAAGGTGTTGCTTTTCTCTAACTGCCTTCAGGGTGTTTTCTTTGGTTTCCGGCAATTTGATTATGATATGCGTTTATCCTCCGTGGGGTTCACTGAGCTTCTTGAATGTTTAACTTTATGTCTTTCACCAAATTTGATACATTTCAGCCTTTACTCCTGAGGAAGAGGTTCTACCCGACCCCTTCCTCCTCCTCATCTGGAACCTGCTGTCGCGCCCCTTCCTCAGGCGCCGCTCACTCTCCTCCTTTCCTCTCTGTGCTCCAGACAGGCTACTTTCTGCTGCTCCGCCTGCAGGCACCAGCCTTCCTCCGTCCTCTCTGTTCTGCTGTGGAGTCCACCTGTAACATCTTCATTGCAGATATTACGTTTTTCAGTTATAAAATACTCATTTCTTTCTTTCTTTCCTCCTTCCTTCCTCTCCTCTCCTCTCCTCTCCTCTCCTCTCCTCTCCTCTCCTGTCCTTTCTTTCCTTCTTTCTTAGACAGCTTCTCACTCTGTTGCCCCGGCTAGAGTGCCGTGGCGTCAGCCTAGCTCACAGCAACCTCAAACTCCTGGGCTCAAGTGATCCTCCTGCTTCAGCCTCCCGGAGTGCTGGGATACAGGGTGAGCCACAGACAGGCCTCATTTGTGTATTTCTAGTTCCTATTTCTCTGCAGAGAATTCTTGTCATTCATTTCGCGTGACATTCACTCCCAGTGTGTTATTTCACCGAGCACAGTTACAACAGCTGCCGTGAGTGTTGGGGCCTCTCTGGGGTTGACGTCTGATCACTGTCTTTTCTCCTGAGAACGATCACATGTTCCTAGTGTTTTGTCTGTTGAGTAATTTTGATTTACATCTGAACATTGTGAGTAACAACATGCTGTGTAACTCTGGGTCTTGTCCTAATCTTCTGTAGAATGTTGACGTCTTGTTTCCGTGGTCAGGTCCCCCCTAAATCCCGCCTCGCCCCGTGGGTGGCGGCTCAGACGTCAGTTAGGTTCTCAGCCTTGTCTGGGCTGGTCTGTCCCGCCACGGGCGCCCCGAGGGTTCACACGCAGAGTCTGCCATGCCCCAGTCGGGTTCTCTCCCTTCTGGGGCCTCCCTACCCTCTTGCCTGGGGGGCGTCCTTTTCCCGATTCCTCTGGCCAGAAACGGGGTGTTTCTTTCTGAATTTCAGCCAGTCCTGACCCTCTGGAGCAGGGGGGAGTTTCAGAGCCTTGGGCTCACCAAGGCGCGGGTGGGGGTGGGGTGAGGGGGGCCAGCAGCTCAGGATGGGCAGTCTGCACTGCGGGGCACGGCCAGCAGGGACCCGGTGACCTCCTTGCTCAGGTGTCCCAGGTCCTGCTACGTGCCCAGGAACCACCTTGGCCCATTGCTAATGACGCTGTTATTTACTTTAACAGAGACTGTCTCCGATGTCACTCTGGCAGATTAGTGACTGGGCCAGAGGTCCAAGGAAATGTAAACTTTTCCACATTCAGGAATGGCAAAGAAAGCACCCTCTTCCCGAAGGTTCCTCCTCACACCTTGTGTGAGCGGGTTATAAAGTCCCAAGGTTCGAGCCTCAGCCGGGTTTGCTGATCATGAACGGGGCACTCCCAGGGCTTTGGCGCAAACAGAAGTTCAGAAAGGAGGGAGAGGCCCTGCTGAAGTGGGGAGGGAGAGGAGAGAGGGGGGGCTCGAAGCTGGTGAAATTCCTGCCACCCAGAAAAGCCCCTCCGTGGAACACGGGAAACCAGCAAACAGCAGAGCTAATGGCCCCAGCGCAGGCGAAGCGGGGGTGGTGTGGGGGCGCTCGCTCTCCGGGGACCCACACCCTGACCCTGCGCTGGGAAGCGCCGGGCCTGGTGCCAGCGAAGCACTCCGCCGGCCCACTCAGGCCGTTTCTAACTGGTGTTATTTCATTAGCAGTTTTACGCAGCTGGCTGGCAGCCCCCCCAACACGGCCGCCGCTGCCGCAGCTGGAGGGTGCAGGGCTCTGGACTGGCACCCCCGTTTACGCACAGAGCCGGGGCATGCGTCACAGACAGCCTCTTACGGCATCCTCCTCCCCAGGGGACCCCACACCCCCAGAGCACCCACCGTCCCTCCCCGGGCCCTGCCTGAGCTGGGATGTCGCACACAGGCATCGCGGCTCTCCCTTGCAAACAGGGACGTGGGGCCGGGATGGCTGGCAACATTGCAAGGGCTTCAAACGTCGGAGCCCCCGAGCTGCCCAGCGGTGTGGCCCTGGCGAGGCCATAGCCCGGCAGCCCCTCTGCACGTCACCGTCTGAGTGGGCTCTCGAGCTGGGCCCAGCCAGAGCCCTCGGCACGTGCCGGCTGCACGCAGCGCGCGGCCACGGTGTGTCCATCACTGTCCACACTGATTTTAGATAATTTGGTTTCCTCTCTAAATAGCATTCAAGGGAACTAGCAAACTGCCACCTCCTAAAACAAGTTTCTGGTAGATTAACACAGTCCTCGTGTGTGTAGCACACTTGGAAACCATCCTTGCCCACGTTGCAAATTCAACTCTTGCTGTGTCCCGTCCTGGGCCCCAGAGGCAGGGCTGCCTTCGGGCCAAGGCAGCAACGCCCACATTTTAAAATCCACTTTACGTCATTGTCTCTTGCCTGAAAAATTCTAGCCGGGGTGAAAACACTGAATCTCCCACGGACAATTAACTGCCTGAGGCTGGGCTGGTAGAACGTCCCATGAGCCTCGAGAAGATACTTCAGTGACATCTCCCTCCCATGTGGCCACAGCAGAGTGCTGGGGTTCCAGGGCCAGCGGGAGGCGGTGTCTGCTGGGACACTGGCAGAGGGACCCCCTGCTGAGATGGTAGCCCCAGCCCCACCTGTCCCTCCATGTCCCCGATGAGCCTGCTGGCCACAGCCATGCCCAGGCTTGGGTGCACAGCCCTCAGAGCTGAGCCGATTCCGGGAGGGGGGCGGAGAGCAGGTCTGTCTTTGCCGCTGGGCATGGAGGCTGCTGCCACCATCCTGGGACTTGGCGGGGTTGGCCTTCGAGGAGCAGCCAGCAAGGACGGGACCCAGAGGAGGAATCTGGTCTCGGCAACACCTTTCTCAGGTCCTGGAGGGGTCCGTGCGGGCCGCGTGGCTGTGCACAGGACCCTCTCGAGCTCCCGCCACGCAGTGGCAAAAGCGCTATAACCCCTCTCGTGGTAAGGAAAACGTCAGCCAAACAGACTGAGCGACTCTGCACAGAGCACCTGACCAGCCACCCTCGAAACCAGCCAGGTCCCGGAAGACAAGGATGCCTGAGAAGCTGGCACAGCCTGGAGGAGCCCACAGCGACCAGAGGAGTCAACGTCACCGGGGTCCCCGATGGGCGGCAGGACAGCACAGGGCTCCAGGAAGCAGTGGAGTGTCAATGACGTGGGACCTGTTCCTGGCCACGGATGACACTGGCCCCCTGGTCGTGACGAATGTCAGCTGGTGACGTGGACGTCAGCGTCATGGGGGGGCGCTGGGCGTGCCTAGGTGGGGCTCTCCGTATTGTCTTTGCAACTTTTCTGTAAACCTAAAGCTATTCTGAACTAAAAAGTGTGTTTAAAAAAGAGGAGAATGAAACACGATTTAAACATTCATTGAGGAAATGATGTTTTTTCAGAGACTAGCAGGGCTTTGACTTAATTTTCTTTTTCAAACTTCAGCCAGAGCTCTGGAGGGGAGGGGTGCGAGGCCGCCTGCCCAGCCACGGGTTGCCAGACACAGACCAGGTGGCAGTCACTTGATGGCCACGATAAAGTCCCAGCGCGAAAACCTCCTGGCCGAACCCTGGGTTTAACTAGCCGGGTGGGCGGACATCGGTGCTGCTACCGGCGCGCCGAGGGCTGAGAACCGATCATCTAAGACCCCCTTGTCCGTGGTGAAGATCAAGCGTTTAAAAGTCAGAAACTCCCGTCAGCTGCAGGCAGGGAATGGCCGGGAGAGGAGGGGGTGAAACCGGGCCCCCCGCCCGGTGCTGAGCAGCAGTGTTGGTGGCACAGGGACGGGGTGGGGGGAGGAGCCCAGGGCTTGAGCACTGACGGCCTGGGGGGCCCCGGGAGACGAGGGGCTCCCAGAGTGGGGCAAGGTCCCTGCTCAGGAGTCGCTGTGCTCCGTGTGGCCCGACCCATCCAGAAGAACCACAGGGAACAGGCGCTGAGGACGTGGGGTCCCTGGGGCCTGGGAGGGGCACCCCCTCCCCACCTGGGAGCCGTAAGGGGCCCCCAGGTACACGAGCTGGAAGAAACGTGGTGGGCGAGGGCAGGTGTGGCCAGGACACTAACGTGTGGGCCTGGCCCAGCGGGTCCCTCTTCACAAAGGGACCCCCGGGAAGACCTGCAGGTCCGCGGAAACCCAGGGCGGGCTGCTGTGGGCCCTGCCCAGGCCCGACGTGGAGAGTCGGATGTCGGGGGCTCAGGGCGTAGGGTCTCACCGACCACCGGAATCATTAGGACCCCCGATCGGGGCACGTCGTGGCTGTGGTCTGAGGCCCTCAGTGGTGGCCTGGCCTTCGCCATGCTCCTGGTGAGGTCCCTGCAGTGTGCAGGACGTGCCGGCCCAGGCTGGTGGCAGCTGCCGGCACCTGATGGGAGAGGCCAGCGGGCTCCGTCCACGTCCTTGCTCCCCCACCCGCACTAGCAGCCATGGGCCGTCCTGTTGCCCCCCACTGGTGTCCTGAGCCGTCTGTACCTCGCCCCCAGGAGTGGGGACGGGATGGTGAGCAAGACGGGCAGGATCCCCACTGGGGCCGCTGTCCAGTGGGAGAGGCCGACTCCAGTCAGACAGCCGCCCCCTGATGTCACATGTGGCGTGATAAGTGTCTCGAGAGAGCATGACATGCCTCGGGAGGGGCCGGGCCTAACCCAAGGGCTTCCCGGAGGAGGTGACATTTTAGCTGACACAGAAGCGTGAGTCGTGGTTCGCTGGGAGGGAGGAACATGGCGTGGACGGCGTGGCTGAGGGGACGTTGGGGGAGGGTGGGACAGGAGGCTGGAGCCTGGCGAGGGGTCTGGTCTGCTTCTAAGAGCAAGGAGAGCATTGAGCGGGTCCCAGCCGCAGGGCAGGGTACGGCTCAGAAGAGACGGGGTTGGCGGGGCGGGGCGGGAAGGGAGGAAGCAGGTGTGGGGGTGGGGGCCGGGCTGTCGTGCTGTTCTGTGGCCCAGCTGATGGCCTGCGCCAGGGAGGCCTGACGGAGCTGGAGACTGGAGAACAGCAAGGACCTCGGGGAGGCCACCAGCGGACGGCACCAGCCCTTCCCCCTGAGTCGCTTCTGCCCTTGGCAGGTGCCGCATGACAAGGGCCACACAGTCGGGGCAGACAGCGGAGAGCGAGCGCTTCCTTCTGCTTCCCAGGCCTGGGCTTGCTGGGCTTGGCTAACCCGGCTGTCCCTGCCGTGGGCTGGGGTCGGCTCTGCTCGCTGCTTCTACTCTCCCGGGACCAGCAGCCCCACGGCTGCGTCTGCCCATGGGGACGTCAGAAGCTGAAAACCTGGCCTGACCGCCCGGCCTGACCGCCCCCCAATCCCAGCCTTCGCTTGTGCCCCGTTCGCCAAAATCCCACGGGCCGGTGGAGGCCGCGTGGCCAGGCCCAGGCCCCGGGACCCGGAAGACTTTCTGCCACGGGCCCGTGCGCGGGTGCAGGAGTGAGATGCGGCCCAGAGTCCAGCCAGGCGTGCGCGTCCCCTCCCCCGTCGATTGAGAGGCGCATGCAGGGAGGAGGGTGCGAGCACGACCTACACTGCAGGCGAAAGGAGAAGTTTCTCAAAGGCGGAGCTGTTGACACGGAATCATTTTGCTGGGGAAATACTCATTAAGGAAAAGTCATTTTCAAAGGGTCCTCACCCCGGCAGGTCGAATGCCAGAGCAGGCCCAGGCCGGACGCACCGAGAGGTGCTGGTGAGGTCGACTGTCCATGGGAAGGAGCCGGAAGGCCCAGCGGCTGCTCGGCCGCGATTGCCGGTTCCTCCCTGTGGGATGAGAGGGTGGCAGAACCCCCCGGCCAGCGGAGCTCCAGGAGCAGAGACAAGGCCAGGCCCAGACACCCTCCTTCCGGCCCTGCCCCGCCAGCCGCGGCGTCATTACGGTAATCCGCCGCGATGATGCTAAACATAAAAAGATTGCTTTCCCGGAAAACTGCTGACGCGCGGGTCTGGGAACGAGCGAGCTCGCGAGAGATCGGCCTCCTGGCCCCGACGCCGCGTGATGGCTCAGACTTTAATCAATTCTCAACCCTCGAAACTAAAATAGTTGTGATTTATGAAATTCCGCACGTCAGATCTTTTCTCTGTTGCCCGAGAGCAGCGAAGAGGAACGTCCCCCCACCCCTGACAGCCCTGCCTGGCACGGGGACGCCCGGGCACAGCCTCCCCCGAGACCCTCCCTGGGACCCGACCCACCCGGCCTCCTGCACGTCGACCTCCAAAGGTGACGGAGCAAACAGGAGCGTTCCGTGTCTCCCGAGGACACCGTCACACCCACACCTGCTGAATTCATGGAGACTCTGTCCCTGCAATTTTGAAATTTGTTTTTATTGATACATAATAGATGTACATATTTTCAGTGCAGGCGTGATAATTTAATACGTTCGTATCATTTGTGAAGATCAAATCAGGGTAATTGGGATGTCCACCACCCTAAATGTTTGTCTTTTCTTTATGTTAGAAACATTCGGATTATTCTCTTTAGCTGTTGTGAAATATGCAGTAGAATATTGTAAACTGGAGTCACCCCACCGGTCTGTGAAACTGGGCTCTGTTTCTCCTACTGAACTGTGCATTTGGACCCATCGGTCAGCCTCTCTTCCTAGCCCCTCCTGCTCCCGGCCTCTGGTGACCAAGCTACTCTCTAGTCCCACGAGATCCACTTTTTAAATTCCCACGGGTGAGAGCACGTGGCGTCTGCCGCTCCGTGCCTGGCGTATTCACTCCGCACAATGACTTCTGGGTCCACCCACGTTGCTGCACATGTCAGGATTTCATTTTTTTCTTTTTTGAGACAGAGTCTTGCTCTTTTGTCCCAGCTAGAGTGCTGTGGCGTCAGCCTAGCTCACAGCAACCTCAAACTCCTGGGCTCAAGCGATCCTCCTGCCTCAGCCTCCCAAGTAGCTGGGACTACAGGCATGCGCCACCATGCCCGGCTAATTTTTTCTATATATTTTTAGTTGTCCAGCTCATTTCTTTCTATTTTTTAGTAGAGATGGGGTCTCGCTCTTGCTCAGGCTGGTCTTGAACTTCTGAGCTCAAACGATCCTCCCTCCTCAGCCTCCCAGAGTGCTGAGATTACAGGCGTGAGCCACCGTGCCCGGCCCAGGATTCCATTTTTTATGGCTGAATAACATTACGTTGTGTACCCCTTGCACGTATCTGACAGATCCTCAGCGAGAACTTGCCTCTGTCTGTTGGGGGGGGGTCAGCAGTGATTGACACTTGCCCCCAGCCTCATGGGGTCTTGTCCCAAAAAAGGACCAATGGAGGGAAAAAGAAGTCTTTCCAACCCCACTGGTGGGGGACAAACAAGTTCGTTTTAGGGAATTTACTGGAAATCCGTAGGAAACATCAGCCTGTCTCCCAGAAGTGCATGTAATTCTATCCCATCTGCTGTCTGGACTCGCCTATTTCAACGGGTTATTGAAACAAGCTGCACAGGGAGGGTCCGAAGCCTGATGTGGCCCCGTACCCCGGCCCCCAGGCAGAGGAACTGCGGGAGTGGGGGGTCCCGATCACTCCAGGGCGGGGCGGCCTTTCCAGCATCACAGAGGACGAGATCAATCATTCAACGACAATTACAGACATCTGTGTGGTTAAAGTCACCACAAACCAAAATTAAAAGCAAATGCAAACGGGAGAAAGTACCTTCGGTATGTTACGGACAAGTAGTCGGTAGTGCCCCCACCAAGCAGGGACGGCCGCACGCGCAGAAAAATGGGCAAGAGACCCGAACAGGTGTTTCCACAAACTGCACTGCGGCCAACGTGCTAGGTCGGCTGGCGTCAAAGAGATGCAGTGGAAGCCTCGATGACGTTCAGTTTGTCTTCTGTCAAACTGGCAAATTCCATTTTAAACTGCAAAACCAACTCTGGCGGAAGAACTGAGAAAAGAGCTGCCTGCAGAAGGATAAGCTGGCACACCCGCCGAGGGGTGGAGAAAGGGGCAGAGGGGCACAGGCTGGCGCGATGTACCAAAGTCCCAGAAGAAGGAAGTACGTTTCTGCACACAGATTTGCAAGAAGCGTCATTGCACGTAGCACAGAAAGCTGCAACAGTCTGCGTGAGTTAAACAGATCACCGTATGCGGCCACGAAAAACGCTGTAGGGTATTTATTGATGCGGAGCCGTATCCAGGACACACCGCAGAGTGGACTGCGAGTCACCGGAACACTGGCTGTCCTGCGCACTGTCTTTCAACAAGGACGTGAGGAATTCAGTCACTAGGTGGCAAGGCGTGGGGACGCTGGTCCTCCCCGAAAGCACTCAGGGGAACACAGGCACCTCGTGTGCGTGACGGCTGCGCAGTGTAGAAATGACCAGCCACGCCGGCCAGGGTCTTCCCTCGAGCCGACTAACCGCCTTCCATTCCCACTGACGCTGCCGCGTGAATCCTCGTGCGGGACGTGTGCACGGGAACCACGCAGCCGACCAGGGGGGACGGGTGCCGTGTCCTCAGCGCCTCCGGGACCCGGCGAGCGGAGGTGCTCGGCAGACGAGGGCACAACCGGGCAGGAGGCGGCACCAGTCACGACGGGCTCCTGCAGTCGCGACTGACCTTCAGGCCAGGGGTGCGAGTAACACAGAGGGAGCACGGCCGCCTCGCGCACCGCCCTTTGGACGTGGACTCGGACTGCGCGTGCAGCGATCAGTGGCGTCTGCCTGGATTTGCGTTCCAGCGACGGGGCCCTGGGCCAGCCGCTTCACCACGGTGTTTCATCCCCATCTCAAATCGGGAAACACTGTCTACGCCGCAGGACCAGTGTGAGATTTAGGGGAGTGATCCCGGTGGTGCGTGTGGCTATTGTTAACCTTGGTGTTGTTACTGTATGTTTCAAACACAACACGACTTCTTTCCAAGGAAAT
>NW_012150197.1:1301636-1309865 GCF_000956105.1 Propithecus coquereli | reverse complement strand
GGGCATGCACGGTGGCACCGCGTGGGCAAGCGGGCAAGCTGGGGTGGCCCGGTGGTCACGTGTTCCCACTCGCACGTGAGAAATGCAATTTCCAGACCACGCTGACCAGTGACACTGTCCGCAGACACGAGACCTTACATTTTGAGTGAGAAGTTTGGAACAAGAGCCCCAGAAACCCTGGAAGAACCACGGCGCACATCTGCCCACGTTCCCACCTCTTGCCCACAGGGGACCCGAGAGCCTGCCGCCACCTCAGCCGCACCTTCTCCCAGCGCCAGGTTCCTGCGTGCGGTAAAATCGCATGAGGAAGGTCCTGCCTCTGAGCTCTCGTGTGCGAGACGACGCTGGGGCCGGGCCGGGGTGGGAGGGCAGAGGGCGGCTCCCGCTGAAGGCCGGAGAGCTGAGGACAAGGCCGGGAGGTCTCCGTGGAGGCTCCAAGGCGCCAGCGTCCCAGCCTCACATGGATGCTCCGCAAATCATGCAGCTCCTGGGCCGGCCCAGGCCATGTGGTTCAACAGGCCTGGGCTGCGCTGGGAACCTGCTTTTAAACAAGCCCTATGTAACCATGGAGCCTCATCAAAAGAAAAAAGAATAAACAAGCCCCCCTGCCCCGCCCAGTGGTCCCCTGCAGGTGGTTGAGGAAGCCCCGCCCAGGAGACCCGGCCCTGGCTCTCCTTGAGCACTGTAAGCAGAGAGGTGTGTCCACCATGCAGCCAGCCGGAGCAGGGACCCCCGGGGGACACACAGCGTAGCCAGGCCCGGCCCGTGTGTGGGGGTGCCCACCGGCCATGCACCTGGCTTTGGCCACATCCTGGGGTCCTGGGAGCCTGGCGGTGCTGCAGAGGCAGGCTCGGTCCCCGCCCTGCTGGGTGTCAGAGTCAAGCCAGGAAGAGAGACCTTGAGCACGAATGTGCCAGAAGGAGAAGTTCCGGGCTGTGAAGGCCTGTGACAGGCGGGGCCCTGCCCCCATCTGCTGGGACCCACACGCAGACCCAGAGCAGGCGGAGGGTGGAGGGGCTTGGCAGTCAGGGAGCCGCACGCAGGAGCGAGAGGAAGTGAGCGCTGGAGGGAACCGCCCCAGACCCAGCGGGTGCCCCAGATGAGAGACTGGGAGAGATGGAGCTGCACAGGGCTGCTCCACGGGGGCCGGGGGCACCCCAGGTTTGGGGCGTCTGCCAGCTCCTGGCCTCTGTGTAAAATGAGTGACACGTGCGTGCGTCATCTGTGAAACGTTGCCCGTGTGCACAGAATGAGCTGCCGCTGTGCAAGCTGCCTGTGTGTGCCGCGGTCTGCGTGACGCTGAGCGTGAGCAGAATGAACCAACGCCCCGGCCTGGGGCCACAGCTCCCCTGAGGGACGCTGGCTTCAGAGGGAGTCCCAGGAAGTCCCGGCAGCCCCTGAGGACCCCACACAGCGGCACACGCCCGCCTAGCTCCCCTCGGGGCCTCTGGGCGCCTGGGCTCAGCCGGGGCGCGGCCGCCCTCTCCTGGCTGGCGAGGCGCTGCGCAGGAGGCCGGCGGCAGGACCAGGCTTCCCCACCGTTCAGCACCAGCCGGGAGGGAGTGAGGCCCTCACCGGACCACGCAACCAGGGTCTCTGTGACGACCGGACACCCACGCATTCGGTGGCAACATGAGGTCCAGCTGGACGTCCTGTGCACAGAACCGACTGGAACTGGGAGAAAGACGCTTCTTAATAGACCCGGAAACACCGGCTCCTGCGGCTGCACCTGCCAGCAGCGGGGCGGGCTCCTTTCCTCCAGCGCGGCTGCAAAACTGCTTAAGGAGAAATGTTCTGTGTCCCTGGGCCCCGAACAGACTGAGTCACTGAGCCGTGGTCCCTGGAACTGGGCCTGTGGGTCCGTCCCCCTCCCGCGGCCGCGTGGCAGCTGTGGTCCTCTGACTCGGCCAGCCCCGAGAGACCTGCCTGCCAGGGGTCAGAGGTGCTCTGCTCGGCCCTCCCTGCCCTGATCAGACCTCGAGGGTGCTGGCTCTCTGCCCCCCGACGGACAGTGGCTGGGCAGGCGCCGCAGAGGCCTTCTCTCCTCCCCATCCCTGTCCCGGGCAGCAGGACGTGGGCACCGAGAGGGCCCGGACAGCGCCCGGCGGCTCTCTGTGACAGAGAGCTGGCCTGGGACTCACACTGTGAAACGTGTGCGTACACGGACAGGGGGACATCTGCAGCGCACACGGGTGTTACCAGCGCACACGGGATGAACCCGGCATGGAGGGGCCGGGACAAGAAAGTGTGGGGAGGGGTTGAGAAGGACACACTGAAGTTATGGGAATCTGGGATTTGTCTCCAAATAATGTGGGTGGGCTGGGAGGGGGTGCGGAAGGGGTGGGGTGGGGTGGTAGAGGAGGAGGAGGAGGAAGGATGGAGGGTCATAGAGATGGGGTTGGAAGAGGGGGAGGAGGGTGGAAGGGGGGAGAAAGGGCAGGAGCGGGCACTGCCTGGGTGGGTGCTGTCGCTGCTGGAGCTGGCCGTGGTGCCTCCTGCCCACTGGGCTTTTGTCTCTGTGTTTGTTTCCAAAAGAAAAAGCTGCAGGGTGGGGATGGTGGGAGCACATGGGACAGGACTGGTGCTCCATGGCCAGGGCGGCCCTGACCTCTGCGGGGACACCGCGGTGCAGGCGCCTCATCCCAGCCTGGGCTTAGAACTTGGGTGTCACGTGGACGTGAAGTTCTGGATGGTGCTCGGAAGCTTGAAGGGGAAACAGAGGCAGGGCAGGCTCCGGGTCAGCCCTGGCAGCGCCCAGAGGGGCATCGTCCCCGTGTGGTTTCCGCTGCGCTGCCCAGGAAGTCGGCCGGGACACCAGCAGGAAACCAGCCTCCCCCCATCTGCGGCGTGTGTGATGTGGCGCGAACGGGAGCCGGGTGGGCAGAGCCGTCCGGGAAGGAAGCCGCCACCAGGCCCCTAAGATGAAAATGTGTGTCCCGCCCGGGAATTTTCCAGGGCCGCTGCTCAGACGTGACTCAGGGCCAACTCTGCAGCTGGGGAAGGCCTGGCGGCTCTGTGGGGAGCAGGGGGTGGGGGGCGGGGCTCCTGGGCTGCTCCACCTACCCTGGGACAGGCCTTCCGTGCTGACCCCACACCGCGGCGCGTGGCGCAGAGCTCCCTCACGGCAGCTGGGTGGGGTGGGGCCCACCTGACAGCCGGGTGTCCCAGGCAGATGTGAGGCTGGGACCCCAGCCCACCTGCGCCGTGCGACCCGGCCACGCCCACAGGTCGCGCCTGGGGAAATGCCCTGCCCACCCGGAAGATGGAGATTTCATCTCACCAGAGAAGTATGGCTTTTTCAACCTTTCTACCCTGGCTCCCCGTGACAGGTCACCGCGAAACCCCATGACCCCCATGACCTGCCACTTCCTGAGCACGGGGGCGGGCGTGAGTAATCCTGCCTCACCAGGCCGGACGTGGCCTTTGACATGAGCAGGGCAAGCCAAGAGCATCAGCAGCCAGCGAAGGCCCCAGGACCGCTGCCTGCCCCTCCCCCAGGAGCTCCCCATCCAGGGAATCCCCTCCCCCAGGTGAGCGCCCCCAGGGGAGGTCTCAGGGGATGGCCTGCCACACAGCGGGGCCTTCCCGCCCCCCTGCAGGGTGTCCCCAGTGGCCAACAGCGGGACCAGACTCCACTGAGAGCAGCAGCCCCCACTTCTGGATGGAGACCGGTCTCAGCCCTCACTCCCCTTCCACAAAGAAGGGCTCAGTGGGGACCAGACACTCTGTCCCCCAAATGCCAGCCTCGGCTGGTCACCTGAAGCGTTTTTTCAGCGTGGGAGGGAAGGCCCTCCCTAGGGACCCTCCCACACTGTGCCTCTCTGGGGCAGGGACCACCGCCCAGCCCCCACACGGCCACCCCCACACTCACACCCACGGGACGCACGCGTGGGCCTGCGCCGCCCTTTCAAAGTGTCCACGGGGTGGTGCATTGAAACCTTCAGGCTTTTAAGAACGGTTTCCTGCATCAGGAGCGGCGCAGTGCAGCAACAGCAAAGCGGAGCTGCCCGCGTGGTTCTGCCCGTCCTTGCAGCCACACGGAGAAAAGGAAAACAAACAGGTGAAATTAATTTTAATAACATCTTTTGTTTAAATTCACCATAGCCAAAATATTATGTAATCAATATGAAGAATTATTAAAGAGCATTATACTTTCCCTTTTTCTATGAAGTCTTTAAAATCCGGCGTGTGTTTAGCACTCGCAGCCCACCTCAGTTCAGACACCGAATTTTTATCAGAATCCTTGACTGTACTTGGATTTCATAAAATTTACAATAAAAAAGTATACTCACTCGCTTAAATTGTTCCCGACATACTTGTGAGTTTTCAATGGTTCAAACGAGTATTGGTTTTACGTTTTAAATTTAGATTAATTAAGGTTTAATAAAAGAAAGCTTTCTGGGCCACATGCCCAGTGCTCAGGGCCACACGTGGCTAGTGGCTGCCGCAGGGGACAGTGCGGGCGCAGAGCCAGGGAAGTGGGCGTCCAAGGCTGCGGGGCCGGCGCCGGCCTGCAGGTGGTCACCTGGGGGGGGGGCGTGAGGTGGCGCCGCAGGACTGCGCCCAGGCTCCTCAGACCTCTGTGGGCAGAGTGTTCCGTCCCGAGGGGCTCTGCGGGGCCTGGTTGTGCAAACTGCTGTCATTTCATGACCCCTCTTCTGCTTCTGCAGAGAGCCTGCAGTGACACCACACCCCCCTCTGAGCCCCCCAGGTCCCAGCCCGTCAGCCGCCTGGACTCCTCCATATAAAAGCCACGGACCACCCCCCGGGTAGCGGGCGGTGCAAAGGTCAGGCTCCTAGGCCCCACACCCCTGCCTCTGCTGCTCTGGGGGGCCTGCGAGACCCAACCCTGCCCCTGGGTCCCCTCCCCCACCACCCACTTCCCCCCTCGCGTCCTGGGGCATGTCCGGCTCCTTCCTGCCACAGGGCCTTTGCACAGCCGCTCGCTAGGCCCTGCCACTGCTCACCCATCCTCAGATGGCGGCTCAGAGCCACGTCCTCAGGGAGGCCCTGACCCACTGAGCTCAGGGCCCGTGTCGCCAAGCATGAGGCTCCGCCCACTCCCAGACATGCACAGCCACGGCTTGTAGCCACGTTTGTGTGGCTGTGGCTTTCGATGGCCCTGTCTGGCTCCACCACAGCCCAGCACTGGGACAGAGTCAAAGCTCAAGAAACACTAGAATGAACAGATGAATTGACGGACCGAAAGCTTTGGCAAAAGCTTTGAGATCCCTGTCCCCGAGCATGGCCAAGACACGTAGCTGTCAGCTCCAGCCTGGGGAAGGCGGTGCGGCCGCAGTCCACAGGGCTGGCGGCGGGGAGGAGCCAACCCAGGCCAGGTAGCTCTGGGGTTCCTGGGGAGGGAGGGCGCCTGTCTTGCCTGTGGGCCCTTTGGGGGAAAATGGATTTTCCCCCAAAGCCTCTAGAAGGAACTCGATCCCGCGGCTCCTAGAGCCCCGGGAGACCCATTTCAGTGGTCAGGGATAAACGGGGGCTGTCTCCAGCCCTGGGTCTAGGACACCTGTTACAGCAGCCGCCGGAACGTGGCCTTCAGGTCTCACTCTCAGGCTACCAGGAGCCACGAGGGTCTTCAGCAGGAAGGGTAGTCTAATTGGTGTGGGGTTTTTGTTGTTGTTGTTATTTTTTGAGACAGAGTCTCGCTCTGTTGCCCCGGCTAGAGTGCCGTGGCGTCAGCCTAGCTCACAGCAACCTCCAATTCCTGGGCTCAAGCGATCCTCCTGCCTCAGCCTCCCGAGTAGCTGGGACTACAGGCATGCACCACCATGCCCGGCTAATATTTTCTATTTTTAGCAGAGTTGGGGTCTCACTCTTGCTCAGGCTGGTCTTGAACTCCTGAGCATAAGCGATCCTCCTGCCTCGGCCAGTGTTTCTTAAACACGAGCTTAGGATGGGATGACGGCAAGCACCCGCCCTGTGGACGGCGCTCGCTGCTCTGGGCTCTGCGCAGCCCTGCCCTGCGGCCCCGCCTGCAGCCCTGGGCGCCCCCTTCACGGATGAGCACACCAAGGCCAGAGCAACCTGGCACTGGCCCCGGCGGAGTCCACGGTTCTGCGGGCGGCAGGCAGGGCAGAGGCTGCCTTCTGTGCAACTGCCTCCCTGGGACAGTGGTGTTCGGCCACCTGGGGAGACAGGCCCCCAAAGCGGGTGGCTGTGTGACGCCCCTGAGCTGTGGGGGTTGTGGTTCTTGACTTGGTCCTCGGACTCCAGGGCCGTCCCAGACTAACCCAAGCTGCTCACGCTGGTCCACAGCCCTGACAGTGGGTTCGAATGCATGTGCTGGCGTGTGCTGCACGCGAGCGTGAGGCTCCCGGCACTGGAGAGGACCCCCAGGGAGTCCGGCGCCCTTGGCCGAGACAGGAGGAGGAGGGAGGAGGGCAGTGGGGCGGGGGTCCAGGGCGGAACTTCTGCAGACGTGGACCTGCCCCTCCCGGGACCTCCAGCCTTGCTCAGCCCGGCTGGCCGACTGTTTCTGCTGTAATGATCTAGCGGGTAATGAACCCTGCCTCGGTGCTGGCCTGCCCTCCAGGTAGTCCGAAACGGGTTTTCCCTACAGAGGGCAGGGAGGGATTGGGCTCCGTGAACATGTCCCCAGAAGGGTCCGTGTGCCTCGCAAACATGCGGCGTGGAGTCTGCACCTGCCACGGAGGCTGAGCGTCCCCTCCAGGTGAGGATGATGCTGGGCGTGGCTTTCCTGGGGCCGGAGAGGCAGGAAAGTTGCCCCGATAAGCCACCGGAAGCCAGTGTTTCTCCTTGCCGGCTGAGACCAACCTGCGAATCTTCACTCCCAAACCACCCCGAGGCAGAAACTTCCCTCACATCCTGGCCTGGTAATTTTCCAGAGTTGAAACTTTCCTCTCAGGGGCAGGAAGGACATTCAGCCACTGACAGCTCAACCAGAAACATTACTGCGGACAGAAGTCACAGCAGCCCCAGAGGGGCCCACATGACTCAGCAGAGGGGGCGGGGCGGTGACACTGTAGGCGGCCGCGGGGGAGGATGGCGGAGGCGGGGGTGGGGGGGCTTCACTTCCCCCCCACCCTGCTTGCAGATCAAGTGCGTGTCTGGCCACGTGTGCGTGTGCGTGGCGCCTACCAGGGCCAGAGCACAGAACGCCGCGGGGCAGCAGGCTTGAGGGCCCAGCGAGAGGCCGCAGGAGGAACTCGAACCCTGTTCTTGGAGGGGCCTGTCAGAGGCGACACTTGGCGGGAAGGTCCAGGGAAGCTGGAGTGTGGCACGATGAGCCCTGTCACTGCGGAGTTAGCAGTGGCCGAAAGGCTTCACTGAAATGAAACCTGGACCACACCAAGACAAAAAAGAAGTCACATCTTATCTGAACCTGTATCCTTCCCCGCTTTGGGGCGGTGGCAGGATGTTCCTCCCTGCTCCTGGCGGCAGCTGTGCGGGCCACAGACTGTGACTGCAGCACCACGTGTCACATCGGTGGGACCCCGGGGACGGCATACAGTGCACCTGGCCCCGGCAGCCACACCCACAGCTTCGGGCGGTGCCCGCAGGGACCTGCTGGTTACTGCGGCACAACCTGGTCTCCGCTGAGCGGGACGCCCCGGTGCCGGGACAGACCCAGGAGGTCCACTGGCCCAGCCCCCTCTCCCAAGCAGCTTCCCGGCAGTTCTGTACTTGGATGTTTTTAAGGGAAGCTCTCAGTAATTATCCAAATATGTCACTATCAAAAAAGGGAAATGCCGTCCAACCACACTTCTGCCAGTTCTGTCAGAGAGGACGAGGGCAGAGCAGACTGGCCGCAACCTGCCACGTGGAAGGACGCGGCAGCCCCCCCATCTAGACAGAGGGAAGGGCCCATCCTCCCCCTCCCGGAGTGGGGACAAAGCCACCTCGCGATGAGCTTTGCGACAGGCCCGGCGAACGGGAACAACAGCAGACTGCAGCCCCGCGCTCCGCCCAGCCGGAGTCACAGCCAGCGGGTCTGAGAAGAGCCGCAGCAAAGGGCTCCTTGGGGCCGCGCGGTTTAGCACGCGCCTCGTGCTTCCAGAATCGCCCACGTAGAGGCCCCAGAAATGAGGGCAAAGAAAATTTAAATGCAAATCCCCATTTTATGAGCTCAGTTTTAATCTTAAACCATCTTCCCATCTGCGGGTACCTTCCCTGGGGTGTGGAGCAGGAGCTTGGCAGGAGGCCTTGGCAAAGCTGAGGCAGTGGAGCCAAGCAAGACCGCTGCTCCCGCCGCCC
>NW_012150197.1:1299879-1301476 GCF_000956105.1 Propithecus coquereli | reverse complement strand
CCTCCCCCCTCCCCTCCCCCCTCATGGGGGCCCAGGAGCCTGCTCCTCCATCACCACCCGCCAAGCCCAGTGAAATTCCCAGCATTTTTCATTCTTTGGTTTATGACATAATGTTGTCCCAAACCAAGACAAAACAACACAGGGCGGGGAAGCCAGTGCGGGGCGCGCAACCCTGCCACAGGCCCGGCCACAGTGCCCAGACGGCTGGCCCTGCGCGGGTGTGGCCACCCCCCGGAAGCTGCACCACGCTGGGGAGAGAGGGGTCACCTCGGCCTTGGGGAGGCGTGGGACCTGCTGCCCAGGGCACTCTGGGCTCAAGGCACTGGCCTGGGAGGTGGACGAGACAAGAGTGACGGGGCAGCTGCAAGCCTCCCCCACAGCTTCACCTGCCAGAGGCGGGCGGGGCGTCGGCCTGGCAAGACCCCGGCTGCCCCAGCCTGGCGTCCCCACAGGCACCTGGGGCTGGAACGGCGCCTTGTGCTTCCAGAATCCTCTCCCCACTGGGCCCCAGAGGAGCCACGTCTGGGCCTGCTGGGCCGCTTGGCTCAGAGTGAGGGGCCCGCAGCCCCGCGCCGCGGTGCCCTTCCCCGCAGGCACCTCTCCTCCTGCCCCAGACAGCTCAGGGCCCGCAGAGGCTCAGAGCGGGTGCAGGGGTCCTCAGGGATTTCAAACCGGGCCCCGCAGAGCCTGGGGTGTGTCTGTGGGACCCTGGGGTGGCGCTGGCAGGCGAGGAAACAGCCCCGTCCCTGTGCTCTCCCCAGTGGCTCTGCTTGTACCTGTCTTATTCACTGGCGTCTGGGTCAGAGTCAGTCCTGCCACTTTCAAGTGGAGAAACTGAGGCTCTGAGGAGGGTTGTGACTTGCCCAGGGCTCCTGGGAAATTCCTCTTGGCCCCACCCTGCTGAATCACCCCAGGTGCAGGCCCTGGTGTGTGCACCGCGGCCCTCGTCCAGGCTGCCTGCTAGGAAGGTGGAACCCGGGGCTGGCGTGGGTGTGTGTTTGCCTCAGATTAATCCTCCAGGCCCAGGGCGCCAGGGAGATATCGGCAGCTTTTACTCATGCTCCTTGGGTGCTACTGGGAGCCCTCAGGGTCACACACCGCTCAGACCCTCCCTCCTCACCCCCTCCGGCCCAGCCTTTCCCCGGCCAACCCCACCCAGAGGGCGCCAGCCTGGCTGTAGCTAGACGATGCCACGGTGCTCTCCTCCAACCCTGACTGTCCCAGACCCAGAGCTCTGCGTCCAGCGGCCCACCCACCATCATCACCCTCTGGGGCCCAGCTGGTGTCTCAGACCTTCCGTGCCTCACCCTGACACTCTTTGATCTGCCCACTGCCTGTCCTCAAGTCGAGAATGACCCTGTTCCCCTCAGCCACAACCTCCGTCCAAGGGAGAGTCCTGGGTCTCCACCCCCCTGCCTGATCTCCTGCCTCTGCCATCCTCGTCCACACAGCAGGATCTGAGAGCACACATCGCTCATGTCAGACACATTCGCTCAGTAAACGTGAGCATTTGTCATCACCACCATCACCTCCACCATCATCATCGTCACCGTCATCACCACCATCACCACTATCACCATCATCACCATCACCATCA
>NW_012150197.1:1288859-1299326 GCF_000956105.1 Propithecus coquereli | reverse complement strand
CATCACCATCACCATCATCACCATCACCTCCACCATCATCGTCACCATCATCACCACCATCACCACTATCATCATCCCCATCACCACTGTCACCATCATCATCATCACCATCACCATCATCACCATCACTACTGTCATCATCACCATCATCACCATCGTCATCACCATCACTACACCATCATCACCATCATCACCATCACCACCATCACCATCATAGTTTGTCCACAAAGCAAGTGAGGGTCTCTGCTCAGTGTGAACAGGCCTTGGCATTCTGAGCTCAGCCCCTGGAAGTGGCCAGCAGGCCGCCAGGAGGCAGGGACCCCTGGGCAGTGCCTCTATCGCTGGTCACAGGCCCGGACGGAAGGGAGCTGTCTTAGGTAACTTTGTGCTGCCATAACAGAATGCCATGACCAGGCAATTGACACGTAACGGAAGCTTAGTGGCTCACGGTTCTGGAGGCTGCAAGTCTAAGACTGAGGGGCTGGCGTTGGTGGGGGCCTTCTCGCTGCCCCACCCCATGGCGGAAGGCAGAAAAGAGGGTGAGAGAGAGCAGGAGGGGCCGAGCTCAGCCTGCTGTGGGGAGCCCAGTCCCAGGCGCTCAGCCCTCACGGCCTAACCCTCCCACGGGGGAGGAAGTTTCCAGCGCTTTCTGGGGGGCACATTCAAACCGCAGCAGGAACCGCCTCCTGCCAGCCCCCTGGAGTTGCAGCGAGGGAGGCTGGAAGGAAAACAGGATTAGCGCCCTTGGGGTTTTTCCACTTCCCTGAGTGACTCGTCAACCGGAGCAGAGTTCGCCAGGCCAGGAAGTGCCCCTCACCCGGCCAGGCGTGAGACCTGCCATCCGGAGCCCCGCCCCGCACAACTGCCGGACTCCAGCTGCCTGGCCAGGGCCGGGGTGCGGCACAGATGACCCCTCGACCTCAGGGCCGCCCAGCGAGCTCTGCGGTAGCCCCGGAGACCAGCCCGGCCTGGCCGTCCCTGCTGTTTTCCCACCTCCCCGGGGCCCGTGCCCTCGCTGCTCCCGCGTCCGCGCCCGAGGGCACACTTTGGCCAGCCACCCACAGTGCCACTTGGCCCTCCGCCTAGTGTCACCCCAGGAGGGGCCTGTGCTGACCCACTCCAGCCGGTGGGGAGGCTTCATTTTCCTACACGTCTCCGCAGGTGTAGGACACAAGTCGGCTTGTTAGTGCGTGTGTTTGCGTTCGATCTGATCTGTCTGACCCACCTTCCCCGAGCGCCACGGGGGAGCCACACTCCCGGAGCCCAGGACCCAGCCCACAGCAGGCTCAACGCACGCTTGTGGAACGCATGAATCACCGTGGTGTGTGACCCTGAGCCCGGATGGGACAGAGCCCTTTTCCGTGTTATCTCATTTGATTCTCCCAACAGCCCTATGAGGTCGATGTTATTAATTTCACTTTAAAGATGAAAATCCTGAGGCTCAGAGAAGGTGAGACGCTTGTCCAAGGTCACACAGTGGGTATCTGTCAAAGCCAATAATCTGACCCAGGTCTACTAATTCCAAGCCTGTGTTCTTAGCAGCTCTACACACTGGCCCAGCCTGCACCAGACACAAAACAAGTGCCCGC
The DNA here is from genome assembly GCF_000956105.1 of Propithecus coquereli. NCBI lineage: Eukaryota > Metazoa > Chordata > Mammalia > Primates > Indriidae > Propithecus > Propithecus coquereli. The sequence goes on along the minus strand of NW_012150197.1, from coordinate 1,297,737 downwards.
TGCAGGCATTTTTTAGAAAGTCACTGTTGAAGCAAGCCCTAATTTAACTCAGTAAATTTCACCTAGTTCAGTGAACGGTTCGGCTGGTTTTGACACATGCACACAGTGGTGGGACCCCAGTTGAGAAGCAGCACCTTGCCATGACCCCGGAAGTGCCCCTGCCCCTCTGTCGTAGGTCCTTCCACCCCAGCCCCGATGCTCTGTCCCGGCCGCTTGGCCCTTCCCAGAATGCCGCGTACGTGGGATTTTCATGACGCCGCCTTCCGCCCCGGCTCTGCGGATCAGCAGACTGTCATTGTGCCAGTGGCTGGTCCCTTTACCGCCAAGTAGGCCCCGGCGTGTGGCTGCCCTGCTTCCCCTCTCATTCCCCAAGGAAGGGACATGTGGGCGGTTCTGAATAAAGCCTCCGTGGACACCTGGCTCAGGTGTTTGCGTGGACGTGGGCCTTGCCTCTTGGAGCAGGTTTGCAGGAGCGCGGTGGGCGTCTGCCCAAGCTGGTGAGAAGCTGCCAGACGCCCCACGGTGACGGGACCCTTCCGTGTTCCCACCAGCAGCGTGGGGGTTCCGGTCTGCAGGCTGCTTCTTTTATTAACTATAAAATTTTTTTAAATAACATAAAATTTACTATCTTGACCATTTTTAAGTGTACATTTCAGTGGCATTAAGTACATTCAAATTATTGTGCAACAATCACCACCACCCACCTCCAGAACTTTTCCTCCCGCAAAGGTGAAATTCTACACCCATTAAACAGTAGCTCCCCATCTCCCTCCCCAGCCCCCGCAGCCACCGTTTACTTTCTGTCTCTGTGGCGCTGACCACGCCACGACCTCACGTGGGTCGGGTCACACAGTATCTGTCCTTCCGTGACTGGCTTGTCTCACGTGGCATAACGTCCCCAGGGTTCATCCATGTTGCAGCATGTGTCAGAACTTCCTTCCTTTTGAAGGTTGAATAACGTCCCATCGTGCGCAGAGACCACATTTTGTTCATCCATCCGTCCGTTGGTGACACGGTGTTTCTACCGTTTGGCTGTCGTGAATGACGCTGCCATGAACATGGGTGCACAAATATCTCTTCGTGTCCCCACCCGCAATGTCTTTGTGTTTATACCCAGAAGCAGAATTGCTGAATAATACGGCAATTCCATCTTTAATTTTTTTGAGGAACAACCATACTGTTTTCCATAGCAACGGCGCAGTTTTCCGTTCCCTCCCGCAGTGAGTGCAGGTGTAGTTTTAAGACGTGCTCAGAAATATCACCCCAAAAGCACAGACGACAAAAATAAAAGTAGACACGTGAGAGTGCATCATGCCAAAAAGCTTCTGCACAGCAAAGGGAGCAACAGACAGAGGGAAGAGACAGCCGAGAACGGGAGAAACGTCTGCAAACCACACACAGGAGGCGTTGACATCCAGGGTGTACAAAGAGCTCAAACATCTCACTAGCAAGAAAACCACAACTCAATTAAAAAGTGGGCAAAGGACGTCCAAGGACATTTCTCAACCGAAGATATACCAGTGGGAACAGGTGTGTGAAAAGTCCTCAGTGTCACCACCTGTCAGGGAAGCGCAACCCAAACAGCCAGGAGGCCGCGCCTCACGCCTGCTGGAACGTCACCAAAAACACAAGGGCGGTGCGTTAGCGAGAATGTAGGGAGAGGGACCTTGGCACGCCGTTGGCGGGAATGTAAATTAGCACAGTCATTATGGAAAACAGTACGGAAGTTCCTCCAAAAATTAAAAGTACAGCTATCATACGATCTGGCCACTCCCCTGCCGGGTACAAACCCCGGGGAACTGGGACATCTCTGACATGCCTCACAGAGACATCTGCACGGCCACGCCCGTCACTCTCCGTCCACCGCAGCCAGGACACGGGGTCAACCTGTGTCCAGCAGCAGGTGAGTATATAGAGAGTGTCCCGTACGTGCGCAGTGGAATGTCATCCCGCCACAGAAAGCAGCAAACCGTGTCATCTACAGCAACGTGGTGAACCTGGGTGACATTACGCTAAGCAAAATCAGCCAAGCGCAGAAAGGCAAACACTGCGTCATCTCACTTAGGTGCGGAAGCTAGAACTGAAGTTGAACTCACAAAGGCAGGGGTGGACCGCGGTTGCCAGAGGCTGGAGGGAGGAGGGGGCGGGGGGGGACGCTGGCCAGGGGGACGGAGTGTCAGCCTGAGACGAGCAGGCACTGGAGACCGGGCATCGGCACGGTGACAAGATCGCTAACGCAGTGTCACGCACTCAGAAATTGCTACGAGTACGTTTTAAATGTTCTCACCACAAAAAAATGATGCGTGTGAGGCAATGACTTAGTCATCCACACCGTGTACATGTAGGAAACCGTCGCACTGAACTCTATAAATATATACAACTTTCGTCAATTTTTAAAAATTACTTAATTTTTGGAACCAGAAGGTCCCAGAAGGCAGGGGAGGGGCACGGGCTGCGGTCTCCAGATTCGAGCTTGGGAAACCCGCGTCCCCGCAGCCCTGGCCCGCGCTGGCGCTGTGCCGGCTCAGCATCCCTGTGAACACGGAGGGCGCACCACGAGGACGGGAGCAAAGCACAAACAGAGCTACAGCTCTGCGGGGACCCACGGGCTTCTCCTGGAGGGGCCCCCAGGCTAAGGCAGGGCCCCCGGAGGGAGGGAGGGGTGGAGGGCTGGGCTTCTAGTGGGACACCCCGGAGCAGCCGGGAGGGGGACCTGGCTGTCCATGGCTGAGCCCAGGGGGGGGCTGGCCCTGCAGCCCCCAGCACTCGTGCTCCATCCTGGGCAGCCCCTCCCCCTGAGGGTTGGACTCCCCCCTTCCGGAAGGTGCCAGGGCCTCCCATGGTCCTGCCCAGAGCCCCAGGGGTTGGGAGACACCTTCTCTGGGGGTTCCAGGCCGGGGGTTCAGGCAGGGGTGTGAGTGGAGACCTGGGCGGGGCTGGGCGCCATGGCTGGGAGCGTGTTGGTGGCTGGAGGTGTTGGTAGCTGTGGCCACAGGCGCTGGGGAGACGCAGACAGGGACAGGGTGAGCCTGGGGGCAGGAGGGAGGGGCAGGGCCGTGCCTGGGTGGTGGTCAGGTGGGGACACGGCTGGTGGGGGGCGGGAGAGAGGGAGGGAAGGAGGGAGGGAGGGAGGGACTGGCAAGAGAAGCCCAGAGGAGCCTCCCCGCGGAGGGGCCATCCTGGCAGACGCAGCAGATGTGCCCTGGGGGGTGACTGCAGTGACAACCGCTGGGTGCCAGAGCTGCCCAGGGAGCCGCCAGCGCGTGGAGGAGCGCGCCCCGCCCCAGGATGGGGTCCCTAAGAATCACCACTTCTCTCCAGTGGACTTTTAAAGACAAAGCAACCCAAGCTCAGGGGACCGAGTTAGGGGTGTCACACAGTTAGCCCCCACCCCTGGTCCTGTGTCCCCCTCCCGGTCACTGGGGCTGCGTGCGGCCGGCGTTCTCCTACCTTTCTCTGCAAGGCGCACCGCACGTGCAGGGCGCATGCCGTCCAGCCTGTCCTGGGGAGCGCGGCGCCCGCCTTCGATCTCGGCGCCCCATCTCGGCAGTTCCTACTGACAGCAGCAGAACGAGCTGAGTTAACGGCATTTGAGGATGGGGGACCTGGGGGGCTGGATGGAGCCGCAGGGAACAGGGCTAGTGCCGGGGAGGGGTGGGGTCTGCCTAGGAGCGCGGGGCGGCCACAGTCTCGGGAGTGCCTGGGATGGCAGGCGGCGCGGCACTTGGCGGCCTGGCCACAGCGTCTGAAAGGACCGTGGGGAAGCAGTTCTGGGGAATCGAGCCACTGGGGTCCGGCAGGCCTGGCCCCTGCCCCAGCCAAGGGAGGAGCGGCCGGGGCACAGGACAAGTAGAGGAGGCAGCACAAGCACGAGGCCTGGCATGGCCCACAGACCCCGACACCGTGGGCCCCCCTTCCTGCGGGTGGAACAGACCATCTGGGGTCAGGAAATTGAGCAACTCTTCAAATCCCCTCTGATCTCCACGTTCCAACAGAACATCCAGGCCTCTCGGCAGAAAGTCACATTTCCACCCTGTGATGAGGAAAATGAAAATTCTGAGTCTCCTGAGTGGGAAGGGCCCAGCTTGCCTGCGGGTGCGACTGCCCGGCACCTGACACAGGACGAGCTCCTCGCCACTAGGCAGGCATAGGGATCGGTCACTATCTCTGAGTTCACCTGGGTCCACCCAGCCCACTGAGCAGCACGCTCCAGGCCAGATCAGGTTGGCACAAGCTGGGCACGGTCCTGGTGCCCACTGGACCCTGTGGACAGCAGATGCTGCTCAGGAAGGACTCTCGGGACCTGTGGGCAGCCTCCTTTCCAAACCCCTGGGATCTCTCACCTGACCCCCCTAGTCGTCTTCCCAGAAGCCTGTCCGTCCCACTCTGGCCTCAGCCAGTCAGGTGGACACACGTCAGGGAGCCCTGCACATGCCGGGGGGCTCTGAACACAGCCAGGGAGCCCTGCACACAGCCAAGGAGCTCTGCACACAGCCAGGGGGCTCTGCACACAGCCAGGGAGCCCTGCACACAGCCAGGGAGCTCTGCACACAGCCAAGGATCCCTGCACAGAGCCGAAGAGCTTTGAAAGGTCAGGGTGGGTCACCTTCCCTCTCCTTACCCCTCCAAGGGAGTGAGGCTCCTGGGGGTGTCCTGTCCATGACCTCAGTCAAATTCCCAAAGTCCTAGCTCCTTGAAGCTCACCCTGGGAAGTGGCGGCTTGGGAGAAGACGCCAAGAGCAGGGCTTGGAGGCAGGGAAAGGGACCTCCCCCTCCCATTCGCTGAGCTCCCAGCAGAACAAAACATGAAGGATGCCCAAAGCAGGCTGCAAGTGACTGCGGTAACCCACACGCGCGCATCTAATGATTTTCGCGTAAAATGCCCTCGGTGCGAGACGATCGAGTCACAGGTGGGTGGGCTGGATGGGAGCCAGCCCAGAGGCTCGCCGGGCCGTGCCTCAGCAGGCCGGGGACTGCACGCACAGTCATATCGGAAGGTAAGGAAATCGCTTACCTGACGTGAGGTCCCTCCGGAATGTGAGGTCCCAGCCAAGTGAACTCTGTGACCCGCCTCCTCCCCCAGACCCGCGGGGCAGGCCAGACACTGGGCAGGCCAGGGCAGTTCCGGACGCCCTCCCTGGCAAAGACATTTGCTTCTTTGTAAAAGCATGTACAGAAAGACCACACAAGTGGATCTCCAGTGACATTCAAATTACCCTCTGGGGACAGGCTGGTAGCCTTGGCCTGGCTGTGGACAAGGCTGGCACCCTGCAGGCCACCGGAACAGGAAATGCAGGCACTTTGCAGGTGCTGGGAGCCGGATCTCTTCCTGCAGCCCTGCAGTTCTGTGCCACGGAGCCCCCGCGTGCAGCCCCTTCTCCCCACCTGGCTGAGCCTGCGTCTCCCGGAACTTCGGGCACCCCAGTTATGCTCAAATCCTGTCTCAGAGCTCAGATCTGCCTGGCCAGGCAGGGAAGTCCAGACTTTTTCTACGCAAAACCTAACTTGCAACACCAGGCTCTGAGCACTGGCGAATTAGTTGGTGGCTTCTAAAGAGAACATGATACCATAGTTGTCTGCCCCAGGCCAAAGCCTGAGCTGTCGCCAGACACTGCACTTGTGAATGGTGCTCTCTGCTCTCTTGGGCCAAAGCTTCCATCACCGCTGACGAGAAGGACAGCTCGGGTCAGCATGTTAAACACCGTGTTGTTCACGTGTGATTTATCTGCACATCTGTAACCCCAGGGCCAGGCCCCACCGTGCACCAGCACTTTGGAAGGATGCCCAAGACCGAGACCCGGTGCAGTGGAATCGGATTTCCTGGTAGCTGCTCTTGGTGGCAGATGCTCAGAAAACACAAAGATTGAACTGAAAGTCCCTCTCCCCAGGGTTGTCTTGCTCCGGGACACAAAGAGGGAGGACAGTGGGGGACGGTTGCCCCAGGCGGCCACTCATGGCTTGCCAGGCTGCTGTCGCCCACACCAGGCAACGGCATTTGCACAGAATTGGCCAGGGGCCTGGCCGGCAGGCCGAGGTCTCAGTTCACACCAGAGCATAAGCGGAGCAGCGCAGACGGAAAACGGAGATCTGTGGTGGTGACAAGGATGACAGCTCCCGCAGAGGACTTGCCGTGTGCCCAGCAGGGCTGTGACCGCCGCAGGAAACCGAGGCCCAGGGAAGCCAACGACGTGGCGGCAAAGGAGCCCTCCAGCCTCACCCGATCCAAAGGCCCTCCCCAACGCGGATCACAACCGTGAGGACAGAAAACGCTATTTCCCATCGGGGAGCCTTGCTACCAGGGACCTCCCAGGGCCCATGGTCTCCCCTGCCCTGGCAATCCCAATTCCCCGTGGGGCTCTGCCATCCCAGAAGTGCGGGCGACTTGGGCTCATCTGTCCCCTAAGACGACTCTGACCTTGTGTTTCTCTCCTTTGGGGAGCTGTGTGTCTGCTGCCTGCCCACGTCTGGGCTGCCCTGTAACAGTCCCTCACCGAACACGGCCTGGCGTAGACCGAAACGTGCCACGCCACACTCTGCGACCAGGACGTGAAGCTGCGCTGCACCTGGGGTGTGTCCCCTTCAAGCTTCAGCGACATCCTCTCTCTCATGCAAAGCAGTGAAATCATAACTTTAAATATGTTTTTAGGAACTTTCTCTCGAGCCTTTACTGCAAGGTCAGAGCCCGAGACTTTGAAATGATGAAATGATGTTTCCATCATTTCCAAGACTTGGTGTCAATTTTCATTAGGTCGAAACGGCCATTTGTGTAAGTCGCAAAAGGAAGAAGAGGCCGTCTCAAACGATTCAGATGAGACATATGCAAAATTCACAGAAAATAAAAATGAAATATGGCCAAAATACAGAAATCACTAACAGGATTCTAAGTGTTCTCCAAAGCATGAACCACCAGCCAGGTCATGTTCGGACGTCACGCGCAGCCAAAGCGCCGGGAATGCCACTTTCTACAGGCTGCGCAGCCACCTGGCCACCAGGGTCAAAGGTGGTTTCCGGGCTGGCCGTTAACCTGCCCCACAGCCTGGGGATGTCTCTCTCTACACTTCCCTTCCAACAAGATCAGTTTTCCTCAAAGTGTCCGCGTGCGTAAAGCCCGCCAGAGTCGCGCAGAGCGGGATGTGTAAGTACAAGCGTTCAGGCCCCAGTTCCTCGGGTGCCGAGGAAGATGATGTCAGAGAATGAAAACTGGCCACAAAATGCAAAGGCCTGTTCCGAGTCTCCCAAAGGTGCCCGACAGGCAGCAGCACGGCCCCCACGAGACCGCAGGGAGCCAGCGGGACCCGGGCTCTCTCTTTCTCTTTTAATTATTTCCTCTCCAAAAAATAAATAATAAAAATCCCTAAACCCTGCCAGGACAGAGTTTACTGAGTTCAGAATGTTCCGGGGCACATAATCAGGCAGCCCTTGTTCCAAAGCTGCTGTGCTCTGTGGCTGACCTCCTGTGGGCCCCTCCCTGCCCTCCTGACTGCTCCACGGCGAGGAGGAGAGAGGACAGTCGGCCTCAGCCAGACCCCGCCACGCAGCCGCCCTGTCCCGCTTAGAGACCCCACGGCAGATCGCATGGGGCGTGGCTGGGCCAAGGCCCAGGACACACGGCAGCCCCGGGGGCTTCTCGAAATGTCTGGGCACCAGAGTTAGCCTTTGAGGACGGGACCAAGGGCCTGCGTTCTGTAGTAACGCGCCTGAAACGTTTTTCCCGGGTTCACGGTTCAATTGGTGCCCGCGAAGGCGGCCTGGGAGCGCCTGGTGGCGCTGAGGCGGGTCGAGGCCCCGAGCCCGCGGCAGGCAGCCGTGTTTGGCTAGAATTGAATACCTCGTCGCTTCCTTTTTATCACCGATTTCTATGGCAACCTCCCTATGGTAATCGACACTGACTCACCTTTTCAAAAATAAACTCACCCTTTTAATAAAATATGTGAATTGTTTAAAGAAAAAACACTGTGTAAATAACAGTTTCAGGGGATGTGATCCAAAGTTAAGTTCTGGGAACGCTGAGTCCAGTCCTGCCTCAGACGTGTGAAGTGCTCGCCCAGCATCGCATCAGAAGACTCTGCTCACACGCCTCCCGAGACGGGGAGCTCACCCCCTGGAAAAGGCACCTTCGTCAGCTCTGCCTGCAGGTTCCACAGCCAAGGCCAGGGCTGCACAGGAGCCGGAGGCCCTTTTTCTCGGGGGAAGTATCAGAGCGCGCTCCTGTCCCCTCCTGGTACTGCCTGGGCCTCCTCGGCACAGCCTCATCCTCTCGGAGGGAACTTCTCTAGCCGGGAACCACAGTTGGTGGTGTTTCTCTTAAAAGGCAGCCTCAGGAAGGGGCAGTGGCCTCGTCTCAGCTTCCAGGCATGGGGGGCTGCGTGGGGACCGCCTGGAGCCTCGAGGACACCACCAGGGACTCTGGTGGCAAACCCCACCCTTGGAAGGAAGGAAGGACATTTCATAATTAACGGTTCGGGGTGCGCGGGCATTTTCCACAAGCCCCAGCTTCTCCTCTCTGCTGTGCCCACCCCCGCAGGACCAGACCAGGCCCTGTCTGCGCCCTGTGTGCCCCTCGCCCGCCCACAGTCACCGCCCGGTCATGTCCCCTCACCCAGCTCATCTCAGGGTCCACACACATGCACACGCGCACACACACGCTTGACTTTCGTAAACTTCTTTTAAAATAAATTAGTTTTCCTGAAACTAAAAAGGAAAGATTTGCGGAGTGTTACCGTGGCCACCTGTTAATAATACTCAGCAACTCCTGAGTCCCTGCGAGCGCCCTAGCCGGCCGCTTTACTCCTTTAATGTTTCCTAGGCCCTTCGGGGAAGCGCCGGCGCAGAGGGGAAACCGAGGCGCGGAGAGTCAGGCAATGTGTTCGGTCCCTCC
>NW_012150197.1:1272142-1288174 GCF_000956105.1 Propithecus coquereli | reverse complement strand
GCGCGGCGGCCAGAGCGTGGAGCGCAGCGCGGGCGCCGGCCGGGACGGTGAGTGCGCGGGGAGCGGGGCGCGGGGAGCCGGCGCCGCCGCGGGTGCGGCCCAGGTGCGTCGCCCTGACCTGCTGACGTCAGGGGCGCGGCAGGTGCCCGGTGATGGGGGGGCGGTGGCGGCGGCGACAGCGAGGTGGCGCCGGGGCTGGCGCGGCGGGGGATGCGGGCGGGGCCGAGGCCTGGGCACCAGCCGCGCCCCGAGTCCCTCCGCGGAGGGAGGACGGGACCCAGGCGAATCGGATGCAAAATTCGCCCCCGTCGCCGCCGCCTGCCAGGCAGGAAGCCCTGAGCCGGGGTAAGGGGACGTGTGGGAGGGACGGGGATGGGTCGTGGCTGAGGCGGGGGCGGGTGGACGGAGCGGCAGGGGCTGGTGGCCTGGGCAGGTGGCCAGGAGCGCTCCAGCCGGCAAGGGACAGACGCGCGTCCCCAGCGATGCGGCGCGGCGGGGTCACCCACCTGCGGCGGATGCTGCTGCTGAGTCAAGGAGGAAATCGTCATGCACCCAAGTTTCGCGCGGGCGGCTTTGTTCGCGCCAGCGCCGCTCTAGACACCTCGGGAGGGGCGGGCGGAGCAGCCCCGCGGCCCATCTCTGCCCCGCCGTCCCCGCGGCCCCTGCGCCCCCGTCTCCGCTTCACCGCACGAGGTCCTGGCCGCGACTCGGGGGTGCAGGCGGAGGCCAGGGCGCCCGCGCGACTCTGACGACTCCGACAGGGGTGGGGGCGCCCCTGGCCGGGAAGGGTGGCAGGAGGGTGCCACGTGGCCCTGTGGGTGCCCTGGGCCCAGATCGGGAAACTCAGGCAGACGCCGCACTTCATTCACCTCCCCGATGAGCCGGCCTGGCACTTCCAGGTCAGGGCGGCCACTCGGCCCCGCCTGCCTGCCCCAGGAGAGAATCCCTGGGTCCCCCATGGGGCCGCAGTGGCCCTGCCAGACAGTGCCTGGTCCTCTTCCCAGCTGTAGTCAGACTTGGCCGTGGGGCTGTTTCTACAGAGACTTTGGAGCCACAGTTTTCCCCAGAGATGGAACTAGCTTTTCAGTCGATGCTCCTCAGCTGGACTTTGGACCTCAGGTTAACTCTGTCTGATCGGAAAGGGGTCTGGGGAGCCCGGTGGCTGTGAGGTTTCCATTCTCTGTGCTTCCTGGGGCCAGCGGCCTTCAGAAGAGGGCCCACCTTGCTTTTAGCGGCTCCTCTTAGGACCGCAGTAATAATAATAGCAGTGACAACAGTAGCTGCTGAGCACATGGACGAGCCAGACTCTAGGTGCACGCTGTGCGTCCTGCCGTTTAATCCCCACGGCAACCCCGTGAGCGTGAGCGCTGTCGCCGCTCGAATTTCAGAGATGAGTACAGAGGCATCAAGCGGTTAAGGGATTCGCTGGAGGCCACACAGCTGGTGAGGGGGGGAGGCTTGAACCCACCTGCTTCCAGACGCAGCTCTTGGCTGTTTCATAGTCTTTCCGGGGGCGGGAGGGGGTGGAGGCAGCTGGAAGTGCCAGGCCTGAGACTCAGAGCAGTGACCCGAAAGGGGAGCCCACAGCTAAGGACACCGAGTGTTTGGCCCAGATAGTCAGTGCTTGTGGGACACAGGTAGGATGTCTCTCTGGGGCGAGCCCACGTGGCCCAACGCCCCTCGTGCCGCTGGAGGGAGGGAGGACGGTGCCTCTGGGTTGGACCCTGACGCTGGCTGGAGCCAGATTGCCCAACCCGCCCTGCGTGGGGACCCGTCCTGCCTTCCTGCTGGGCAAGGCCAGCAGGTACTGCCTGGGAAATTCTTCGAGGGATTGCGTCCCTCCTGAGCGGCTATGACCTAATCCGTGGCTCGTGGGGCATGGCCCCCGAAGCAGGTGCTGGGGAAGCCCCGACGACGGTGGTGGGGAGAATGCCGGGCGGGGGTCAGGGCGGGGCCGGCCCGGGTGCTGTCAACGGTGGCTGGGTGGGCAGATGTGCCGTCCCTGCTAGAGGAGCTGACTCCCAGTGACTGATTTAAAGCCGGGCTGGCCCCCACCGTGCCTCTGGTGGACCCTAACCCTAACCCTGGGCTCGACAGCCACAGCAGCAGTGTGAGCCCCAGGTCCGCGTCTGACTTCCAGTGACAACGGTTTTCTCAGCCCGTGCGGAAGCAAAGCTAGCTTGACAAGCTCAGCATAGCACCCCCAACGCCCCCGGTCCAGGAGTCTCTGCAGGTGTTAATCCACTGCCCTGGTGGGTGCTGCTGAGCCGACACGAATCATGGCTTTGGGACGCGTAAGCTGGGGCGAGCGGCGTCATGAGCTCTCCCCAGCCGTGTTGCAGGCGGTCGGTCGTGTGAGCCTGGGGCCCGTGGCCAGGGGAGAGAGGCCACTGGGGCACCTGGCTGGGCAGGGCGGGAGGGTGACGCCAGACACACCCTCCTGTTTCTCCACTGCTACAGCAAGCTGGGCGTGGACACCAGCCACAGAAATGTTCCCTCCTGGGCCACGTGACCTCCTCATTCTCACCAGTGGCAAAGAACCCATTGTTGGCTTTTGGAAGGGACACACGATAGTCCTCGAAACTTCTTCCTCACTCACTTTTATTCCGGGGCGTCGGCTGCTTGGCTGGCCTCTGAGTAGTCTTGGTGGGAGCCGACCTGGGGAGTACCCGGCTGTCGACCCCTGTGTAGAATCAAACAGGCCCTTGGGTGGCAGGGGGCCTGGGGTGGGGAGGGAGGCACAGCGGCTCATGTGTCTGTGTGACTGGTGGCCCCTGTGGTCCTGCTGCCAGAGCACTGGACCCTGGGTCCCTGCAGGGTCTGGGCTCTTGCCTCCTCTGGCCCCCAGCTGGACTGCTGTCCTTGGACTCAAGCTCTTCCCTCCTCTGGTCTCCCCTAATCACCACGGCACAGCCTGCCTCACTCTAGCATCACACAGAACTAGACTCTTGGACCACATTTCTGGGGGAGGGTGGGTGCTTTTTCAAACGTTCCCTTTGCAAAAGGGATAGCCCAGAACCGGACCAAGTGTAGGGTGAGGCTTCGAGGCGTGCCAGTGCCCGGAAGCCTGGACACCGGGGCTGGTGGCTTCCAGCGTGTCCTCTCCGCCCTATGCAGGCCTGGCTCCCCTTGAGCACCCTTCCTGCCTACAGCCCTTCCCTTGGTGGCTTTTTTATCTGGCAAGTTTTGGGGGGTCCCTGAGGCCTTGTTCCTCAGCCCCAGCCACAGAGAGAGCTTGGGACCCTCTGGGCTTAGTGGGACGCTCCATCCTGCCCCTTGCATTTTGTCAGGGGGTCCACCCCTTGGGAGATACTGCTGGCCTGATATTAAGACCCTTTGCCCTAGGAGCCCCCTGAAAGCATACTGGGCCAGCTGTGCTGGCAGGTCCCTCATCTGGACAGAGCCTGCACCCCCAGACTTCCATCCCTTCTGCACTGTGTCCCTCCCACAGGTTGGGGGACCAGGTTTGTGCCCCTTTGCTGGCAGCTCCTCTGAGCCACCCACTCTTCCCTTCCACTCCCAGCCCCCATGCCCTGCAGTTCACAGGGCTCTCCTGGAGGAGGGACGTCGCGGGCACCAGCCTCCTCGTCACCTTCCCCTTCTACTCTGGGGCCCAGCCGCTGCTCGCGTGCTGGCCGCAGGACAGAGAGTCCCAAGACTGGGGAGCAGAAACCCCAGGGTCTGTTCCCCTTCCCCAGAGGACAAGGAGAGCACTGAAAACCATGGGGACCCTCACAGTGATCCCCAGGTTATGACCGTCACTTAGTGTTTACTCGGCAGCACCGAAGCGCGAGGGGAGCTGGGGACGTGTGTGGGAACGAGAGGCAGGGGGTGGGTGGGGGGCACGAGACCTGCAGAAAGGCCCCCTAGACTCTGAGTCTGGGGTCTGCGTTCCTGGGCCCGCTGTGAGTGGAGAACTCAGGGGCTCATTCCTCCTGCTCCTGACCTCATGCTGTGGGGAAACTGAGGCTGAGAGGGGCCCCGATGATCCGCCTGGCTTGGAGACAGCCTCTCTCTGCTTCTCGAATCTGCCCTTGCATGGCAGGGGGAGGGTTTTCAACTCCATGCTCGAATGTAGCGTCGGGAAGAAGAGAAACCTTGCGCCCGGCGTCCCGGCTCCCCCTGCCCTCCCCACACTCCAGGGCGGCAGGTGGAGGTGAGGGCACTGGGTGTCCAGGTTGGACAGCAGGATGCTCAGGGCTCCCTCTCTCGGACAACCCTGCATTGTTGGCCTCCATGCAAAGCGGCTGGCTTCCTGTCCCCAACCTGTGCGAGGTCACCAGGTATGCAAATTGGGGCGTACCAGGCGCTGCTGGCCACCCCAGATCCTGCCTCCCCCATCTGTAACTACCATGTGGAAGTGAAAGCTCCCTTCACTGAAACCATTTGAGGAAGAGATGCCAGGAGGACTCTTGGAGGCAAGAGAGAGAGTCCCAGGTGTCGCGGGGTGGGGGGGATCCTGGTGCCAGGAGGGGCTGGCCGGGCTGGCCGGGCGGGCCGCAGGGACTGAGGCCGTGGCCTCGGAGCGATGGGGTGCTGGGGGGAGGGCCCGGCACCGCCTCCTGCACTTAGCTGGCCGGAGCCTAAAGAGAGAGGAGAAAGGTCCTGGGGCTCTGCCTGGCCTCCGAGTTCCCGGCGGGGTTTAGGGACCAAGCCTGGGGGTGTCCCCTAACGTGGAAGCGGGCAACCTGCCCACCCCAGCTCCAGGCCTCCCTGACCCGCAAGGAGTCGGGCAGGCCAGGGCCACTCGAGGTGTAAAATGTCGCTCAGACGCCCTGTGGCCTTTCTCCTGCTCACAGGCCTTAGCGCTGCGCAGACGGCCCCGCTAGGAGACGGGGGGTGGACGAGCCCCGGGAAACACGGAAGCAGATGCACAGAGACGGGCCCGGACGGCTTCCGGAGACGGCTGTGCCGAGCCACCCGCTCCGGCTTCCCACAGGGCAGTCGTCCGGGGCTCGGGAGGGGGAGGACCCGGGGCGGCTGGACTCGTCTCTAAAACCCCCGGCACATGCTCTGGGCACAGGCGTGGGGCAGTCAGCACGGCCTTCCGCGAGATGCGGCTGAGCGACCCGGCCAGTGTGGGGAAGGGAAAGAGATCGCCGGTCACCTGTGGTGTCCTCCTAAAACAGTGAGCACGGGCACACGCGTAGGCACACACACAGGCAGGCACACGCACAGGCACACAAAAACTCAGGCACACATGCAGGCACATATGCAGGCACATGCACACTCAGGCACACGCACAGGCAGGCACACGCACGCGCAGGCACACGCACACGCAGGCACACACACAGGCACACGCACACTCAGGCACACGCACACACACACCCTCCACCGATGCCACGTCTCCACCTGGGCCAGAGGCTCTGGGTACGCATCATCCCCCCTCTAATCATCTCGACCTAATCCCTGGACTCCGACCGCCCCAGGGCCCCCTCCCGCCTCCTGCCAGGTTGTGGGTCAGACCCGGGCAGGCCTGGCGGGCGCGGGCTCCCTAGGAGGGGGCCGCCCTCCCCTTGCTCGAGAGTGGAGCGCGGGGTGTGCTCTCCCAGGCCCAGAGAGCCTTCCGGGCTCCATCCCAGCCTCCCTAGGCCTGGTATTCTCCCACAGATGGAGACGCAGGAGCAGGGGGCAGCGGGCCAGGGCCCAGAGGTGAGCAGGTGCGGGGTGGGCCACAGGCAGAGCCACCGGCCCGGCTCCAGGCCCCGCTCCACGGGGTCCCTCCCGACTGCCAGCTCGGGACGAGGGTCCCCCGGGCCCCTTGAGGGAGGTCTTTGGGAGGGGCAGGTCCTTTGACCTTGGGCGTGGGGGGACGTGTTCACACGTCAGAAGCCACTCCGCTTGCTGGGGGAGGCTGCGGGGTGGGTCTGGGGCGAGGCGCCGTCCCTCGCTGCTGCGGGTTCCCAGCTGTGGAAGCCAGCACAGCTTTTCTCACGGTCAGTTCCACACGAGGAGCTTTAGGCATGCACGTGCATGTGCACACGCACGCACAGACACCCACAGGCATGCGCTCACACACATGCACACACATGTGCACTCGGCCCCAGAAAGGGGGGCTGGGAAGGGCCAGCTGCCTTCGTCCCTGGGCCCTGCTGCGATGTCCTGTCCTCCGTGGGGGGCCGGTCCGGGGCCAGGGGACCCTCTAAGCTCTGCTTCCAGCCCCCAGCCTGCCCAAGAGGGGCCTGAGACTCAGAGCCGCAGAACTGCTGGCCTTGACAGGGACAGCCGTCATGAGCCCTGGTGTCACCAGCAGCAAGGACAGATGTGGAGTTCACCTGGGTTTGGCTCCCTGGAATCTAGTGGATTCCAGAAAGAAGCCTCCACATGGGAGGCCCAGATCATGCCCTCCCTGGAGTTGACGGCCGCACCCCCGAAGGGGGCTGGCTGCGTCCCCAGAGCCCGTGTCCGGCTGTCGCGTTGCAGGCTGGCTTCTGCGGCAAACGTTAGCCGTGGAGCTCAAGTCATGCCCTGCGTGTTCGGCCAAGGACGCGTGTAGGTCCCAGCCGAGCGCTGCCATGAATATAGCGTGGGGCAGAGCCCCCTCCCTGCAGCTCCCTGGCAGGCTGAGTAAATGTCGGTGCTTAGGACGCAGGAGTGTGGGACCCACCGCCAGTGACCCGGCCACCCCCTGCGGTGGCAGGGACGATGCCCGATGCCCCTCATTGGGACTGCTGTACACGAGCTGAGCTCCAGCCCGAGCCTCCGCGTTCCAGCCCAGACAGCGCCGGGAGGGAGGAACAGCCTTCTGGAGAGGCAGTTCCAGCTTCAGAGGGGACCCGGGGCCGGCGTTCTCGGGCGCGGTGCAGATCACACAGCCGCCGCGTGTGCGCCACTCGGTGGCGGGAAGCTCAGGCCGGCACCACACAGGTCGGCTCCACGGTCGGCTGCTGTCGGATCGCACCCGGCTTCAGAACCGCCCCGGCGCCATGCGGTTCCCATTAATACCACCCTTTGCCCTAGCGGGCAGCAAGCGTCCGGCCGCCTGGCCAGTGCCAGCACAGGATTTTAAGTAACGTGGGCTGAGTCACAGCTTTTCACTCAGGTGAAACCACCACCGACTCAGGGCTGTTTGGACACTACGACTCGTTCTTTTTTAGTCGTGGCTTCTATTTTAAGCAGGAAGTCGTCCTGTTTCTTTGTGGCCTTTGCTAATCACGTAAGCTTAGCAATCCGGCTTCCTCTAAACCCCCTTTTCAACCTGATCCCCCCTCCCGCTCCCCCCGCAGTGGCCCGTCCCGGAGCGGGTGTTCGAAGCAGCCGGCGTCTGGGCCTGCGGTGGTGTCGTGGGCTCCGCTGCGCTCTACACACGAGCGCTGGTGGGTACCAGTCACCCGCACAGCCAGGCAGACCCTCTCTGAGCACAGCCCTGAGCCCGCTCAGGACTGGGCACGGGCCGTTCCTCCACAGCCGGCTCCTTCCCTGGGAACTCTGTCCCAGCCCAGGATGAGGCCAAGTCCCCTGTTACTCGTGTGTGTGCACACACGTGTGCACCCCGACCTCCAGCAAATCCTCAGGGCACTCCTTGGCTCCGTGCGCCTGTGCACATGCGTGTTCGTGTACACACGTGAAGAAGACCAGAGGGAAACGCACCCAAATGCTGTCGGTGGTCTCTGGGCTTTGGCATTTGAGTAACTTTGGGCTGAGCCTTCCGTGCTTTTCCGCGCTCTGCGCAGGGGCCCTGCTTCCGGAGCCCGTCCAAGTTTGGGCTGGCAGCTGGCAGAGCTGTTGCCTCGATCCGTCCCGCCCGGGGCGCACGCCCGTTGCTCTCTCCTACGTGGTTCCTGCAATCCACGCCCGGCTGCCCGTGGTCTTTGGGACACCAGCTGCACTGCCAGCCTGTTTCGCGTGTGTGGACGTGGGTCACACTTTGTCCGTGGGGAAGCGCCAAGCGTTACTGCCACACTGACACACTTGCTCCTTCCTCTGGCACTCCACCTGGCGTGGCGCCTCCCACACGGAGCCCACCGCCCGCTTGCCGTGTCGGCGCAGGCGGAACTGCAGGCGCAGTGCGGCACCTGGGGAGCGGCCTGCGGGAGTGGCTGCTTGGAGTTTTTGCTCCGTGGCCTCAAAACGTGTCCACTGATAGCCTGGCGGCCCCAGTTTCCAAAGTAAACAGCAGGCCTGTGTGTGAGCGCCCCGTGACTGGGCACAGCTCTCTCAACAGAGCCAGAAGGTAGCTGTGACACAGGCACCGGCTCTGTGGCCACCCGTGGCCAAGTCCTAATTGCCACTGCGGGCCACGGGGCCTGGGCGAGTCATTGGCGACCCCCGGCCTCCTTCCCTCACCTTTATGGCCTGGGACAAGGCCTGGTACACAGTCGGCGCTCGTGTGCACAAGGATCCCACTCAGCACTGTGCGTGGGGCTATCCTGGGCCCGGCGCATTTGCCCCCGGGCCCTGGGGAGGCCGGAGGGGGCCGGGGAGGTGCGGCCTGACAATGCCACAAAGGAGCCACGTGGCGGCCACGCGCCCACTGCCCAGTGCTCAGTGAGCCCTGTGTATCTGCGACCACAAGAGGAAGTTGTTCCTTTATTTAAAAACACACTAAGCGAAGCTCACAGTCCGCGTCCCCACGTGTGAGGCGTGTTGTCAGCGTAGGTCCCTCCCAGCCCCCTCACGCAGCCGCAGGCGCAGCTCTCGGTGCCCAGCGGGACTCCGCCTCTGCCCAAGGCCGGGGGTGGGGGGCGGGCAGCGCAGGGATGGAGTATCCGCGTCATCCCGTCACCTGGCCCACAGACCCTGTGCAGCCCCGTTCAGCCCCACCCGACTCGACGCCCAGCAGGCAGAGCCATCGGCCACCCGGGTGCTGGGTGTGCCGGGACGCTCATGCCAGACCCACGTGCTCACAGGTAGACGCCAGCTTGCTAACCAGCGGTTCCTCCTCAGGATACTCCAGGCCCCTGGGATCCCAGTGGGTGACTGCCCCACGCTGCCAGAGCCGCGAGGTCCCCCCACCAACAGGCTCGGAGATGCCCCAGCACTCGACGGGGGACAAACCCTTCGCCTCGATGCTGCCGCCCACCTTCCCCGGCCCGGCGTTGGAGAACGGGGTTCAGCACACGCCCCCCAGCAGGAGGGCATCCCTGGGCTCGCCCCTGAGCCCCGGCTCCCTGCGCTCCGCCGCCCACAGCCCCCTGGATGCCTGCAGCCAGCCCCTGTGCGACTTTGAGAAGCGCAGCGCGCGCGTGGCCCACGAGATGCGCTACGTCTCGGCCGGGCCGCAGAGCACGGCGTGTGGCTGGCGGGCCTTCGCCCCCGCGTGTCTGCAGGCCTTCAACACGCCCAAGGGCTTCCTGCTCTTCCTGTGCGCGGCCGCGTTCCTGCAGGGCATGACCGTGAACGGCTTCATCAACACGGTCATCACCTCCATCGAGCGCCGCTTCGACCTGCACAGCTACCAGAGCGGGCTCGTGGCCAGCGCCTACGACATCGCCGCCTGCCTCTGCCTCACCTTCGTCAGCTACTTCGGGGGCAGCGGGCACAAGCCGCGCTGGCTGGGCTGGGGTGTCCTGGTCATGGGCGCCGGCTCGCTGGTGTTCGCGCTGCCCCACTTCACCGCCGGCCCCTATGAGGTGCAGGCGGACACGTGGGTGGCGGCGTGCCCAGCCAACCGGAGCACGGCGTGCAGGGACAGCGCCTCGGGCCTCTCCAGCTACCGGCTGGTCTTCATGCTGGGCCAGTTCCTGCACGGCGTCGGCGCCACGCCCCTTTACACGCTGGGCGTCACCTACCTGGACGAGAACGTCAAGTCCAGCTACTCGCCCGTCTACATCGGTGAGTGCGCCGGCTGGGGTCCTGGTGGGCGAGAGGCTGCAGGGTGGTGTTGGCAGCAGGGACGATGACCAGGGAGCTGCCGGCCCTGTGCACACCCCCCTCGTGGCCCAGATGCTCCCGCCTGAGCTCCCTGTCCCGGCCGCGCGTGCAGCCCGGGTCCCACGCCTGTGTGGTGCAGGGCGGGGAGGCCCGTCTGCGTTTACCTGGGGCCTCATCCACCCGCCCCCACTCCCGAGCGTCCCTCCAGCCTGGCCCTCCCGAGGCCACCTCAGGGACAGTCACAGCGAGCCTCTGGCCGGCACTTCAGGCCCCGCCAGACTCTATGGTTATGGCCTTGGCTTCGTCACGTGCCCTGGGAGCTCTGTCCCTCCCAGCCACCGGCGGTCGCCATCCCAAGGACCGAGGGCTCACTGAGGATCATGTCACTCGGGGAGGGGACGTCCCGCCACGCTGACCCTTCCAAACCTGGTCTGTGGGGGTGAGGGACTAGGCTGTAGGCTCCGGGCTCCAGGCCCGGCCCAGTTTCTCTCAGGGCAAGTCCGCGGTGCTGCTCGGACGCGGCCCTCACCCTGCAGACTGGGGTGTGCAGTCTGCTCTTTCTCGAGAGTCCAGGCGACGTCCACGGCTGGCTGGGAGGGAATTTTTAAGCCGATACTGACCAATGTCAGACCCCGGGGAGGCTGCACTGACCAGCGCTGCTCCAAGGGCTCCAGGTGGGGGCAGACGGGTGTGGGGGCCTCTATCAGGAGGGGATCCACGCAGCCCCAGGCCCCCTCACGCCGGCGCATGGCGACCCCAACACCTCTACTTCCCTTGCAGCCATCTTCTACACGGCAGCCATCCTCGGGCCCGCTGCCGGCTACCTGGTCGGAGGCGCCATGCTGAACATTTACACGGACGTGGGCAGACGGTGAGTGACCGGGCTGCACCCCCGCCTGTCTCACCCACAGGGACGGCGCCGAGCCGCCGTGCAGCAGGAGGGCCCCGAGTGTCCCTGCAATGTGGTTCTGGCCGAGCAGGGTCCACGCGGGGGTCGTGCTGGGTGTGGCTGGGTGCCGAGCCCCGCTGGGCGGGAGGGCCAGGGCTGGCTCTGCTCTGGACGGCTCGGGGTCCGTGGATGGTGCCGGGAGCCTGGCCTGGCGGAGGCGCAGGGCGGACGGGCGGCAGCCGGAGGCCCAAGTGCTTCAACGCCCAGGGGGCCCTGGCCACGGTTTCTCTGTGTGGCCTGAGATTCTTGTTTCCTTTATTTCCTTGTATCTTTCATTTGCGGCGCCCAGTTTTGTAAATTTAAGCTGGCAAGTTAGAATATGAGAGGGACAGAGAGAAGGACAGAGGGACAGAGACAGAGAGGGACGGAGAGACAGGGATGGAGAGAGACCAAGGCACGGAGACAGGGAACGGGAGGGAAGGGGCAGGCTGCCCTTGGGACTCCTGCAGCTGGGCCTCTCGCCGGGGTTTCTAGTGCTCTGACCTCCGTGAGAGCCACCTCCGGCCTCGGGTTGACCTGGGGTCAAGGGCAGGTCTGTGCCAAGCCTGGAGGCAAGTCTGGGTTGGGGTCCTCTCTGGGGTGCCCCCTCCCGCTCCGGGATCCAGGCCCGCTTTGCACATGGGGTGTTGGGGGCTGGAGGCAGAAACAGGCTGTGGCCCTAGAGGTGGCTGTGGCTCTTCCGTGCTAGGACGAGGCAGAAGCCGCCTGAGCCGGCCGGCCGAGGCCCCATGGGGTGTCAGCGCTCCCTGTGTCCCTTCCGTCCTTTGTGTCTCTCTCTGCCACTCTGCTCTCGGCCACCGCCTCCTCCCTGTGCTGGCCGCTCCTGGGAGCCCAGACCTGGGCTCCTCCCCGTCTCCCTGCAGACTGTAACACGCCCTAATAGTCCCTTTGCGGGGAGCTACCGGTGAGCTCCAGCTGGGCCCTTTGCCCTGAGCTTCAGGAGGCCCCGGGGACGCCATCTGTCACCCTCTGCATTGGAGGGGAGGGACGCCTCACCCTGCTGTTGCTTGGAGAGCCTGCCGCCCCACCCCCGCAGCCCCTCTGTGGTCTCACTCTGAGGACCGGGCCACAGGCAGCGTCTCAGGGCCCCTCAGCGTGGGTCAGGGTGTGGACCTGTCCGTCCCGGGCGGTGGCTGAGGCAGGGTGCTGTTTGCTACAGCCTGCAGGGGCGGGCTGGGCCTGCGGCTGGCATTGCTGTGGGCCTGTGCTGACCAGGGACCCTGGAGGTCTCCTCTGGGGAAGAGCCAGGCGGTCGCCAGTGTGCGTACCATGGGGGACATGGTGGCTGCACACTGACCCGCGTGCCTCTGCCTCTTTTGGCAGGACGGAGCTGACCACCGAGAGCCCGCTGTGGGTGGGCGCCTGGTGGATTGGCTTCCTGGGCGCGGGGGCCGCTGCCTTTCTCATCGCCGTCCCCATCCTCGGCTACCCCCGACAGCTGCCAGGTGGGTTTCCCTGCCCCGGCCCAGCCCCTGAGTGCCACGGAGGAAGGACACCCCCTCTCCTGCCCGTCCTCCTCCCCGCCGTGCACGAGGCCGCGCAAACCCCGTTCTCTGGAGCGGAGCCTTCGATCTTAATCCTCCCGCCCAGGTGGAAAGACACCCTTGGCCATGGCGCAGGGAAGGCCAGGCTGGCCGTGTGTGGCCATCCCAGGACCTCCCCTCTGCCCCAGCAGCACCCCCCAGGGCCGTGGAACGGGCTTGTCCCAGCCGGGCCCGTTGGCCTCTCCCTCCCGCCGGTCCCACTGTGGCCCTCACTCTGGCGCCTCCAGCCTGTCACGTGGCACATCCTCACGTGGTTTCTGTCCAGCGCCCTCCACCCCTGGGTCTGCCATGGCGGCACGGATGTCGGACTACAACATTCCCAGACCCAGGCGTTGGGGGGGCCTCCCAGTGACAGCCTATCCTTCCAGGCTCGCAGCGCTACGTGGTCATGAGAGCGTCGGAGACGCGGCAGCTGAAGGACGGCAGCCACAGGGCCGCGAACAGCCCGGACTTCGGGAAAACCATCCGAGATCTGCCCCTGTAAGACCTGGGGCGTCGCCGAGCCTTGTGTCCTCAGACCCACCGAGGGCCCCATGGGGAAAGTCAGGGTGACCCCTCCTGGGTCCTGTGGGGAGGGCCCCTGTCGTGACCGTAGTCCCTGGAACTTGGACTGAAAAGTTGAGGAGCAGCCAATGGCGCCTCCTCGGCCAAGGCCCGGGCCCCGAGCTCTGGCTGCACCTGCCGCGGTCGGCCTGCCCGGCAGCGTCTCAGCCCACCAGGGGCCCTGCACCCCGTGGGGACAGCCCAGAGCCCCGAGCTGTTGGCGTCTTAGGAGGGGGCTGGGAGATCTGGGTCTCTCCTCTGGACTGAGCCTTCCCTGGGGGGCTCTCCCTGGGCGGGGGGCGGCTGTCAGGGTGGTCACTGCCCAGCCCTCTGAGGGTTCGTGTCCCATCAGCACGTCCCTGAGCTCGCGGGGGCCACGTGGGGTGGAGGCTGTGGGTGGTGGGTGGTGGGTGGGGGGAGGACAGAGTCAGGGCCTGGGTGGTCCACGGGGGCTGTCTGCTGTGAGAGGCAGGGCTGAGGTGGGGGAGTAGACGCCTCGCAGGGCTTTCCCGCGGGGCTCCCCCTTCCTGTGAAACCCCTGAGGGGCCGGGAGCTGCCCGCTGAGACCCCACGGCCCGGCTGACCCAGGGCCACCTTGGCCAGGGCTTGCTGGTACGTCCTCGAGGGGCGCTCCCCGCACTCAGGTCCTGAGCCTGGTCCCCGCCGTGGACGTGGGGCCCCCGGTCTCCTGCTCTGCTCGGTGGTGAAGAGGTTTATGCCCAGGGTCCGTCCCTAGGCAGCTGCTGGCCGTGAGCAAATGCTGGAGCCTGGCGCCCTCTGCTACAGCCATGACTAGTTCTCTGGGCAAATTCGACACAGGAATTTCGGTCGAGCGACCTGTGGGCTGGGATTGGGAAATGAGGTTTGTGCCCCCTCGGGAGACTCACGCCACCTCCTGACCGGCCAAGCGTCCGGAGCCTGGGCAGGCCTGGGCAGGGCCCCAGGAGGAAGCCACCGGGGCACTGCCCCCCTGCCCAGTCCTCGCAGTCTGGGACCAGCTGGGGCGGCACCGCTCAGGGAGGGGGCTTCCTCCCGTCCCGTCTTGTCTCTTTTGTTAAGACGTGGGGCCCACGTGGCTGATCAAAAGGAAAGCCTTTCCAATCCCAAAGTTAGAAAGTAAATTTTGGAAGAACTGGGCCCCCCTGTTTTAACCAGGGCGGGGACAAAGAGAAGGCTCGTTCGTGCCCCCTGTGCAGCGAGTCTGAGCGAAGCCGTGCGCAACGCCGGGTGGTCAGCGCCTGCGCAGCCGGCGTGGGGCAGCCGCTCCGGCGAGGAACCCGTCGGAGAGCCAGCCAAGCCCACCCAGGGCACATTGGAGGGGCCCCCATTCCAAATCTGAAAGGCTCCTGGCCCCATCGTCTCCCGGGGCTGGTGGCTGAGAATGGCCCCACCGTCGGTACCCCGTCCCCCCGCCCTGGGGACCCGTCCAGTCCTGGACATGGTGACCCCTGCCCCCCAGTCAGCTCCCTGGCTGGCACCACTGACTGGGGGTGATTGAACAGGGCCTCAGGCCACGTGGGGTCTCACCCACCTGAAGCCGGGGCTCTGGCCAAGGGGTGATAAAGTTTTCTGTAAACAGTTATTGCGCTTTTGGGACAAGTGGCTACAGGCTTGGTCACGGGGTCTCTACCTGCCGGAGCCCAGCCCTGCAGCCCGTCTGCCTTGCTCTGCTCCCCACCCCCTCCCTCCCAGAGCTGGGGCCTTGTGCTCAGGGGAAGAGGTGACAGCCTGGGGAACAGCAGTTTTTCCACACCTGGATTTGGCCCACTCTGACCCTCTGTCTCTTCTCTCTGGTCTCCATACTGCTCTCCTGTCCAGCTCCCTCTGGCTACTCTTGAAGAACCCCACGTTCATCCTGCTCTGCCTAGCGGGGGCCACCGAGGCCACGCTCATCGCCGGCATGTCCACATTCGGCCCCAAGTTCCTCGAGTCCCAGTTCAGCCTGAGTGCCTCTGAAGCTGCCACCTTGTTTGGTGAGAAACCCCAACCTGGGGTCCTCTGCTTTGTCATTCGCTCTCAGATGAGTTGGGGTCTTTGAGGACACCTTCTAGAAAGACCCAGACAGGGCACACACGCTGGGCGAGGGCCCCAGCCCATGGTGCAGGAGCTGAGGGCACCCTGGGGCTCCGCGAGGAGGCCGTGCTGCACCACGGCACTCACCTGAGCTGCCCTCCTCGGGGGGGTTGGGAAGCGCCACCACAGCCGCTGAGCAGGTGGGAGGCCTGGGGTGGGCTCCACCACTCGCCACCTGGCCTCAGCCTCCGCGATTCGCTACGGGAAGGGTTTGGGCCTGGCTGTCCCTGTGTGCCCGGCGGCAGGTGTCCCAGGTCTGCAGAGGGTGGGCCCCTTCTCTGCCAGGGTCCACCAGGAGCCCTGGGCCAGCCATAACATGCTTGGCAGGAGGGGCTGGTGTGCGGGGTCGTGCTGGGAGCCGGGTGGGTGCAGAAAGCCTGTGCCCACCCTTCAGGGTTCCAGTGTGCGGGCCCTCCCCCCTCTCCCCGCCTTGCCTGGCCCCTCCGGGCAGACCCCACGTACCCGGACCCCCGCCCAGGACAACTCCCTCCCTCCCAGCCGCCCTCCCCGTGCCACCCCCTCCCCCTGCCCAGAGGTCACCCCCACCAGTTCCCATCACTGGGCGCTGTCAGCCTGGAAGCCACGTGCCAGCTAATCCCAGATTTGTGCCAGAGGGCGGTGGCCGTGGGCTTCTGTCACAGCTGCAGGGACTCAGCAGGGGCTACGTGGGCAGAGAGCATGGTGCCCTGGGGGCCACTGGAGGAGTGACGGGCCTTTCCGTCAGGGCGGGGGCTACTGGGCCCCCTCCCGGTTCCTCCCTGCCCCTCCCTGCAGGCCCTGGGGAGCAGTTGATCCCTCTGTGCCTCAGTTTCCCTACCTGTGGAGTGGAGATAATAAGAGCGGGGCTAATGCCACACCCCCGGGGCCTCCCCAGTCCCACTAAACCCTGCCCTGTCCCCAGGGTACCTGGTGGTGCCGGCGGGCGGCGGCGGCACGTTCCTTGGCGGCTTCTTCGTGAACAGGCTGAAGCTCCGTGGTCCCGGCATCGTCAGGTTCTGCCTGCTGTGCGCCCTGGCCGGCCTGCTGGGCATCTCTGTGTTCTCCCTGCACTGCCCCAACGTGCCCATGGCGGGCGTCACAGACAGCGACGGCGGGAGGTGAGGGCAGGCA
>NW_012150197.1:1261671-1271907 GCF_000956105.1 Propithecus coquereli | reverse complement strand
GGAGGGTCCTGTCCCTCTCTGGCCTCAGCCTTCTCTGTAAAACGCAACGATCGTGGCCCAGCTCACGGGACCTGGGAGCGTCCCTGTGTTGACACGAGAGTGGCCTGGGGTCGGCTCCTGGGTGTTGCCGTGTGGGGCTGTGAGGGGCAGCCCGTCGGGTGGCAGCTGGCGAGGGCCCAAACGCCGCACACAGCCTGCACCTCCGCCCGGGTGTGTCCCCCGGGAGTTCCCGCGGCAGGTGTGACGCCGCAGGTGCGGCGTGTGACGTGGGGAGGCGCAGAGGCCTCTGCAGCGCTGCCAGACGTGGCAAACCCGGGAGCAGCCCGAAAGTGTCAGGAAGGTGCCCACAGTGCAGGGCCGCGCCCGCGAGGGACTGGGGAGGCGCGTCCGCGGGCCAGTGCCGAGGTGCATCGCGAAGCGGAGAAGACGGAGGGGTTGAGCGTGGGCGCAGAGGGCTCCGACCTCAGTGCGAAAGCGGAGGTGCACACCTGTGGTCGCCTCTGCAGACGCGTGGCCCGGCCAGCCTGTGGCTGGAGACCGGGGGCTGGGGCCACGGGGGTGTCTCCTACTGGGCACTCTTTAGTAATTTCGGCAGCACCTGTGAATGCGTTGCCTACCCCCAAAACCAACCAAGCAAGCAAACCTGGAATGCGCCCTGCAGCCGGGGCAGGGGCGGCAGAGGGTGTGGGCGTGCCCGGCGTGTGCCCCGCGTGTGCGCTGAGAACAGCCGTGGCGCCCGGAGGCAATCTCACCGGCTCGGGTGGCGCAAGCTCAAAGAGTCTGTAGACCCAGGGTGAGGCTGGGTGGGGACAGGCCGTACCATGAGACTGTCCTTGTGCCTACGACGCCCCTGTCCCTGGCCTGGGTCCCATCACCCTCTCCCCCCGCAGCCTCCTGCCCCGAGGCAGCCTGAACCTGACGACGCCCTGCAACGCGGCCTGCGGCTGCCGGCCACAGCACTACAGCCCCGTGTGCGGCTCGGACGGCGTCATGTACTACTCGCCCTGCCACGCAGGGTGCCGCGAGGCCACCGCAACCGGACCGGGCGGCCAGAAGGTGAGTGGACCACTGCCCACAGCCCCTGCCCCCCTGGGCCCTGGGAGGGCCGCTCCTTCCTCCTGTAATCAGCACTGTTTGGGCTCCTCAGGTGTACCGAGACTGTAGCTGTCCTCAGAGTCTGTCCTCTGGCGTGGGCCAGGCCACCGCAGGGACATGCACTTCCGCTTGTCAGAGAAAGCCCCTCCTCCTGGGTTTCGTTTTCGTTGTAATTTTCTTTACGTTCCTCAGCAGCATCCCCGCGCTCACGGCGACGCTACGGTAAGCCCGGTTTGCGCTTGTCCGGAACCTTCTCTTGCAGCCCTGGAAGGTGGAGCTCTGCGGATCCCGCGACAGGCCGGGGACACGCCCGGCCCCCGCACGGCAGGCCTGTCTCTGACCTCTGGCGAGGTGCCTGCCACCTGGGGAGGCGGTGGTGTGGCCAGGGGCGTGGCCAGGACTCGGCTTCCGGCGTGGGGGTGTGACGTGGCACACAGCCCACCTCTTGGGTACCGATGCTGCGGTTTTCTGTTGCAGGTGTGTCTGTGAGCGGCAGAGATCCTTTGCCCTGGGAATCCAGTGGATTGTAGTTAGAACACTAGGTACTGTGCAGCGTGAGGAGGCCACGGTCAGTTGTGCAGTGTGTTCACTGCACAAGGGCACCCGGCAGGTGTGCATGCCAGCACCAGGCGGCGTCCCGTGGGGAAGAGCTCCATTCCCTCAGTGACCACTAGAGGGGCCCATGGTCATTCGTTTGCCCAGCGGGTTTCTTTCCCTTGGAGGTCTTGGGAACTCCCAACCCGAAGCCAAGTCCCCTTTGCCCCTGAGAGCCCCTGAGAATCCTGGCGGCCAGTGTCACCTTCCCAGAGCCTGTCCTTCCCGGTCCCTTGACTGCCCAGCGCCCTGTCCACCCGTGTGTCAGGCGCTGAGCGAGCTTCTCTCCACAGGGGGCATCCCAGGGCCCATTGCCTTCGGCTGGGTGATCGACAAGGCCTGTCTGCTGTGGCAGGACCAGTGCGGCCGCCACGGCTCCTGCTTGGTGTACTGGAACTCGGCCATGAGCCGCTACATGCTCGTCATGGGGCTCTTGTACAAGGTGAGCCGGGCCTCGGGGAGGGTCTGAGAGTCAGCACCAAGGAGGGGAGCGATTCCACCCCAGCCAGCTCGGGCTGCGGGACACCCCCGGGGCTCTTCCACAGCTCAGCCCAGCCCCGTGACGCTGCACAGAAGTCCCGGTCCCTAGAGGGGGCATTCCGCACGTGCCGGCTGCCGGGACTCAGGACACGTGACGGCCACAGAGGGAGAGCAGGCCCGGCCCGGGGCCACCTTCTGGGTTCACGCTCCGAGCCCCGGCAGCCCCCGGCCCAGGCGTAGGGGCAGCCCGCGCTCCCCGCCTTCCGGGGGGCCCCTCCTCACCGGGCCCGGCTGGTGCCTGGTGGTGCCCGTTAGCCGAAAGCTTTGGGGAAACGCAAGTGGCTCCTCCCTGAAAGGGCAGCTTTCTGGGCCTGTCCCCACCCCAGGGGCCTCGGCCAAGGGCGCGTGGCGTTAGTTTCCCGCGTCTCCGATCCTGACTCGCGTTTCTCAAGCTGCCCAGAGAAACTTCCTGCTGTAACTCTTGGCGTGTGCGACCCAGGAAGAAATGTGGTATTTATATTTTGAATTTCCCCCATTAGAGGAAAAAATCACAAAACCTTCAAAATAAAATGGAACCCAGGGCCAGCCACTCAGAGGGTCTCAAGGCTCGTGGGTGGCAGACACCCAAGTTCTGTGCGTGGAGCCCGCGGCCCAGGCGCTGCCAGGACGGAGCCCCCAGGGGGAGGGACAGACCAGCTGACTTGTGTCCCCTGGGTCAGCGGCCCTGGGGCAGCGCCTGGGTGAGCTCACAGGGAAGTGCCGCCGCCCCTCGAATCTGAGAGGTCAGTTCCCAAGGTTTCAGTTACCTGAGGTCAACCGAGGTCTGAAAATATTAAATGGAAAATTTCAGAAATAAGCCATTGTGAGTTTGGAATCGTGCACCGTCTGTGTAGCGGCATGAAGCCTTGCGTCCTGCCCAGGACGGGGTCGGTGCAGGTCTCCACGCTGCAGGTGCTCCTGCCTCTTTGCCACCTGCGGCCGGCATGGTTTTCAATCCGCAGTGAGGTGTCGCTGTCGCGGGGCTGTGTTCTCGTAACCGTCAACCTAAAATAACCAAAAGTCTCGGATCCAGTTAAAAGAGTTTATTCAAGGGCAGAGTTTGAGGGGGGCCGTCCGGGGACACAGGGACCCCAAAGAGGGGTGACCAGCGCTCCGGGTGCAGGGAGCATGAGGACGGCCGACACAGGCAGAGACGAGGTGCTGAGCAGTCACGTGTTAACGCCAAGGCCCACATCCGGCATGAGGCTCGACTGGCTGCTGTTGACCCTGCTCCGAAGAGGTCGCTTAACTTTACGTCGTAAGGAGGTCGCCCCACAGGTGCTCGGAGTCCGCGCTCGAGCCGGGGTTTGCGGAGCCACAGAGAGCCCGGCTAACGGGTAAGGTTTCAGCACAAAGCCGGGAGCCACGGTCAGGCACAGAGAAGAGAAACAGCTGTGCGGCGTCTGCGGTCCCCGCCCTGGGCCACAGACCAGTACTGTCCATGGCCTGTTAGGAACCAGGGGAGCAGGGGTGACGCTGGGAGAGCGAAGCTGCACCCGTATCTACAGCCGCCCCCGCCGCCGGCATCACCGCTGAGCTCCGCCCCGTCAGATCAGCGGCCGCGTTGGACTCTCGTGCGACCCCGCCGTACACTGCGCGTGCGAGGGGTCTGGGCTGCGGCTCCTCGGGTGACCCTAACACCCGATGAGCTGCGGCGGAGCTCGGGCGGCGATTGGCGGAGGTCTGACGGCGCAGAGACCGCCGTAGATCAGTCGCTCTCAGACGCGTGTCCAAACCCAGCCGCGAGTGGAGGTGGTGATATAACAATAACAAAGTGCGTGGAAAATCTAATGCGCTTGAACCACCCAGAAACCACCCCCCGCCACCCCTGGCCTGTGGGAAAACTGTCTCCCATCAAACCCATCCCTGGGGCCAAAGAGGTCGGGGGCCACTGCGTTATGTGCTTCAGTTTCCAGAGCTTAACCTTTCCCCTTGGTGTAATAAATTTGGAAGGTCCTGAAATCTTTTCTTTTCACATGGCCCTTATGTCACTTAGGGTGGCCCCGAGTGCCAGCGTAGCGGTGCCGGCAATTCGGATCCGCCAAGAGAAGCCACGAAGTGCTTCCTGGAGGGAGGGGCCTTGGCGTTGGCTGGCTGGGCTCCGTCCCACCCGGGGTTCAGGCACCGCTGGGGGTCTTATGCCCCAGGATGAGGGTGAGGTGGGGCCACTGTGCAGCTGCCAGGAAGTGTCCTGAGGCCAAGGCCCCTCCCACACGCCGGGATCTCGGGCGGCCATCGCTCCACACCGGACGGCGAGGTTTGGCTTCAACGGCACCGGCTTCGGCGTCAGTTTCGGAAGGGAGCGGGTTTAGGGCGCAGCTGAAATCCTGCCGACCTCTAAGCGGACTACACCTACAAAGACCCTACTTCCAGAAAAGGTCCCATTCACAGGCACCCGTGGTGAGGACGTGGGGCCCTCTTCCGGGGAGGACTGTACCCCCACAGCCAGATCTCCCACCTCCTCCCAACCTCTGTTTTCAATCAGCTGGCGTTTTCCTCCCCCCATTAGCACTGGGAACTGGTTACGTGGAAAGCTGTCTCTCCGGAGCAGGCTGGTTCCGGGCCTCATGAGGAAGCCACCGGTGGGGGTGGGCGGGGCTTGGGGACGACCACGGCATCCGGGGCCTGCGGCTCCAGGCCCAGCAGCTCCTCCTCCCGCAGGTGCTTGGCCTCCTGTTCTTCTCGGCCGCCTGCTTCCTGTACAAGCCCCTGGCAGCGTCTTCGGATGGCCTAGAAGCTTCTCTGCCCAGTCAGTCCTCAGCGTCCGGCAACCCCACGGACCTCCAGCTCCGGAGCGACGTGTGACCGCCTGCCCGGCCACCACGGGGATGCCGGAAGCCCCTCGCGTTTCCCACGCTGTGCACACGGCCTGCCACTGACGGTGACTGCTCCGAGGGGCTGGCCCCTCGCCAGAGCTGCAGGGCTGAGGGTCCCGGGGGATTTCGCACTGGATTCCGGGGCCGCGACGCCGTCCGGGTGGAGGCCGAACCCCGAAGGCACTGAGTGACAGGAACGTGAGGCGCATCCGAGACGTGCGCCACCCCCACGGTGCTGCTGAGCGGGGCCTCTGCGTCGCGTGGGCTCCTGCCCAGCCCCACTTCCTGGGTGAGACGGCAGCGGCCTTGGGTGACTCCCGCTCATGGGACCTTCCACGTGACCTGTGGTTTAAAGTCTGCGGTGACCCCCTGTCCTCAGAGCCGAGCAGCCCTGCAGTGGGAGTGACCTGCGTGAATAGAAATGTACGGACACACTTTTCACAAATCGTATTTACGGAACTTGGTCTGTACCCGATCGCGTGGCGTGGGCAGGCGTGGGCAGGGGCTGTAAACCCAACCCCCAGACGTGGACTGCCCGCCTGTGGGTTGTCTGTTTCTGCGCGTCCTTAGTCAAAACTCTGCACACGTAAATATATTTTATTACTTAAACCAGACGTCCCTGTGTAGTGTATTTCATTTCTACGAACTTGCGAAGTTGGCGGTTTTGCCTGTCCTCTGCGTGGGTTTCTGTGTGTGTGCACCAGCCGAAGGCAGGGTCCTGACGCCGTCCCCAGGCCACGATCCCGGCTCCCTGCCTTCAGGCACTTCCGCGAACGGCCTGGGCTCCAACCTTGCACACTGGGATTCAGGACAGGCGGCGCAGGAGAGTGCGTGTGCGTGTGCGTGTGCGTGCCTGCGAGTGCGTGCACACGCGTGTGTGTGGAGCTCAGGGAGCTCTGCTGTCTGTAGTGAGTCTTGGGCAGGCCCTGCCTCCTCCAGGAGGGTGGTGAGTCGTCCTGAGACCTGCCCAGAAGCTCTAGGGGCTGCTGGCGGCAAGGACCCCGTGGGAGAGCCCCACACGAAGACACAGGCCCTGACCCCGGCCACGTGCGTGTCCCACGGTGACCCTCTGAAGTCAGACAGAGGTCGGGAGGTTGGGCGGCAAGGAAACAGCAGACCCGACCTGCAGGACGGACGGCCCCCGGAGGGCAGCCGTGGAGACAGCAGTGCGGGAGCCTGGGTCCCGGGAGGGCGGCGACACCCCCGTGGTAGGAGGTGGAGGAGTCTGTCTCATGGAGAAACGGTCGACAGAGGCCGCGCGGCTCGCCCTCTCCCCGCAGCCCAGAGCTGACCTGCCAGCTGAGCTGTCTGTTGCTTCCGAGGTTCCAAGACCTCGGCAAACGTTGCGGGCTGCTCAGACCCTCGAGTCCCCACCGTGAGTCGGGGACGAATCCGAGCCCGGGAGTGGAGAGGAGGGACGGCTTTCAGCGGCAGGGTCTGGATGCGCGTGCGCCGCCGCTCCCTCCTCTCTCCGTCCAGTCCACGGGCTCTGCTCCCCTTCCCTGCTCTCCTCTGCCCCGCGGCGGAACTGGCCCCCGATGACGCCGGGAAGCGGGGTCGTCCCGGCCCAGTGGTGCCTTTCCTGGTTGAAGCCGCACTGGGCCCTTCCCCCACACCGCTGCCACCTGCAGGTGTCCCACCTGCCACCTGCATAAGGCACCCGGGTGCCTTGGGGCATCTCCAGAACCTCACGACCAGAACCACCCCCACCTCCTTCCCAAACTGCGTCTCTGGGCTGGCTCCCAGATAGTTCCCGGCTTCTCCGTCCACCTCCATCTAAAAACGCCAAGGAATGGCCTCTGGGGCCCTCACGTCCCTCCGGCCTCCGACACGGCCCTGCTGTCGGCCTCCAGCCCGCCTCCTGGGTCCCCGCCCTTCCTCCTCGCTGTGGCCAGACGTACTGGTCACCTCCCTCTACGTAACAAGTTAGCGTGGTATTAGGAACGAGCTTGCTACTCCCTGCTTCCTGCCCAGGTCTGGAGGGTCCGCTGGGGTCGGCGCTGGGCTGCCAGCCACGCTGCAGCCTCTCCCGACTCCCGGCATCCCCCGCGTGCCACCCCGCCTTGATTCTGCCCCCTTTCCTGTTGGCAGTTTGCCCGGCTCTAATGCAGACCCGGGGAGGGACAAGAGCAGACGGCCTACAGAGGCAGTGGGACCTGGGAACAGAGACCCCCGAGCCCTGGTGACAGAGCATCCTTGTGACTCAGTGCAGAGAGCGCGGGGTCACAGGCCAGACCTGGCGGGCACACGGGCTGCACCCTCGGGTCCCCTCTGGCCTCAGCCTGGCTTCATCCTGCGCTGGCCCTGCCCTCCAACGTCCTGGGGCTCTGAGAGGGAGCCCCCGGACTAGCCAGGAAGGCACAGCCACGGGGCCGGTGCCTGTGGGCCCCGGGGACGGGAGGGGCGGGCAGGAGTCCGCGGCAATTTGGCCGGCGAGCGTGACCGTGAGCAGGAAGAGCTCACCTGCGTCCTGAAGCCAATGCTCTCGTCAAGGGTCAGACGCGGCAGAGGCTAGAAAGTGTCAGAATCTCTGGTTGCTGAGCCGTGTCCCTCTTATTCCTATGTTCGTTTAAAATAATCATTGAACCGGAGCATACGGAGAGCTCTGACAGCCCAGCACCTCACAGACAGCCCAACCTCGAGATGGGCCAAGAATCCGAATCAATATTTCCTCAGACGACAGGAACAGATGGCCGAACGCCCGCGAAGAGACGCTCGACGTGGTCTGTACTCGGGGAACCAGAGCCAAAGCCGCGACGAGATGCTGCCGCCCACCCGCTGGGACGCCAGGATCAGAAACAAACCAAACCGAAAAGTGACACGTCCCGGCGCAGACGTGGGGAGCCCGGAAGGCTCACGCCCCGCGGGGGTGTGAAACGGCGCAGCCGCCTCGGAAACCACCTTAGCAGTTTGTCAAATTGAAACCCAGAGTCGCCCCATGTGCGACCCGGCAATTCCACTCCTGTGTGTGGCCAGAGACACGCACATGCGTCTCACGAACGTCCACAGCAGCCTCGCCTGTCACAGCCAAAAAGCGAAACCGACGCAAACGCCGCGGACTCCACGGATAAGTAATGAGCGTGGCCCGTCCGCGTGGAATGTTGCTCAGCCACGAAATGCCGAGGCTCTGACACGGGTACAGCGTGGACAGACGGGAAGACATTGTCCTCAGTGAAAGACGCCGGACACAAAAGGCCACATATTTTATGATTCCTTTTATGTGAAATGTCCAGAATGGACAGATCCGTAGAAACAGAAAATAGAGTAGTGGCTGCCGGGGGCTGGGGCGGGGGACACGGGGGAGCAGTGCTGACGGGCGCAGTGGTGGGACGTCCTGGAGTTACAGTGTGGCGGTGGCTGCGCAGCCCTGCGAGTGTGCGAGAAACCGCCAAACTGTGCACTTTAGAGGGTGCATGTTACAGTGTGTGATTTGACGTACGCGTCACCGGGTGCCTGCCGTGCACCCGTCACTGCTCTAGACCCTGGAGATGGGACAAGCAGGACAAGATCCTGGCCCGTTACTTGCACTCCAGCGACGGTTCCACAACTGCAACCCGTTGCCAGGAAGGCAGCGTGGGGGGCGCTGGGTCCAGTCGCACCACAAGTCCCCTCCGCGCTTGCTTCTCAGGGCGCAGGAGGCTGGAGGGAAGCTGAGTGGTCACGCGCCTCCACTCCCCTGTGGCAGACGGCATTTTCCAACCACAGCACGTCCCAGCGCATCCCTCTCCGCCAGCTACGCCAGACCTCGCACTTCTCCGTAAGGAGGTGGGGTCTCTGCCCCTCTCCCGGAACCGGGGCAGGCGGTTGGGACTGCCTCGGTGGAGGAGGTCCCCCTGGGCACGCTCGCCCTCGGAACCCGGCCGCCGTGCTGTGCGGAAGCCCGACCACAGGGACAGCCCTGGCGCTGCGCACCAGCTCCCAGCCCCGCTGAGCCACGGCAGCACCGACTCCCAGCACCGACTCCCAGCACCGGGAGGTGCCACCTGGGACCACCAGTCCCCAGGTGAGCCACCCCCGCTGCTGTCACGTACAGTAGGGAGGAGCCTGCCCCAGGGAGCGGTGCCTGAGCCCCAGTTTTGAGAAGAAAGCAGGCATTTATTACTGCCGAAGCCTGATGACCCTGCTGTCAGCAACCTGGAGGCAAGCGCGGCCGGCGTCAGCGGGAACTGGGGGAGCAGACGGTCGAGCAGCACCATGACCCGCGGGGACGTGCAAGGTGGAAGACAAGCCTCCCGGGCCGGGTGACCAAGCTAAGGAAGTTTGCAGTCAGGGATTCCAGCCAGTTCCTTCCAGCTGCGCACGACGAGGGAGGGGGTGAGTCTTTTAAAAGCTTCAGTTTTCGAGCGAGACTTAGAGGAAATCTGAAGGAGCCAGGACTTCGTGGGATCCAAGGAGAACCATGGACACCACCAGGTGCGGTGAGGACGCAGAGCAACTGGGGCTCTCAGACGTCGCTGGTGGACGTGAAAAGTAGGGCAGCCGCTCCGGACCCGCCTCGACAGCGTCTTATAAAGTTAAACCTGAGCTTTTCTTGTGACCCACAATTCTGCTCCCAGAGACAAACACTTAGTTCACACAAAACGTGTGCACAAGTGTTTATCCCAGCTCTGTCTTAGTCCGGCAGTGTTGCTATAAAGGAACACCCGCCACTGGGCAGTTTATAAGGAAAAGAGGTGTATTTGGCTCACTGTTCCGCAGACTGTGCAGGAGGCGTGGCCCCGGCATCTGCTCGGCTTCCCGTGAGGCCTCAAGCTGCTTCCACCCATGGCAAAGGGCGAAGGGGAAACAGCGTGTGCAGAGATCGCGTGGCAGGAGCCGGCGTGGGCAGAGATCCTGTGGCAGGAGCCGGTGTGGGCAGAGATCCCGTGGCAGGACCTTAGCAATGAAAAGGGAGGCACCACCGTTACCAACGCGCACGGCAACAGGCCGAGTCTCGGAGGCGCTGTGCTGGGTGACAGAAGTCAGATCCTTTCTGTCGGGTTAGACACCGCACGGTTCCATTTATACGACATTCCCAGAAAAGGCAAAACGGCAGGGATGGGGAACAAGCCAGTAGTTGTCCGGGGTCAGGAGTGGAAAGGAAGTGACTTTAAAAGGTAACACGATGGAGTTTTGGGGCCCGACTA
Organism: Propithecus coquereli; assembly: GCF_000956105.1. Lineage (NCBI taxonomy): Eukaryota > Metazoa > Chordata > Mammalia > Primates > Indriidae > Propithecus > Propithecus coquereli. The sequence continues at coordinate 1,261,757 of NW_012150197.1, read as the reverse complement.
TGGGATGGTCACATAAATCTACACGTGTATTGAAATTCACAGAATAATACACCCAAAAAAGGCCAGTTGTACTGCAGAATAGTTTC
>NW_012150197.1:1216813-1261621 GCF_000956105.1 Propithecus coquereli | reverse complement strand
ACAGTAGGGAGGAGCCTGCCCCAGGGAGCGGTGCCTGAGCCCCAGTTTTGAGAAGAAAGCAGGCATTTATTACTGCCGAAGCCTGATGACCCTGCTGTCAGCAACCTGGAGGCAAGCGCGGCCGGCGTCAGCGGGAACTGGGGGAGCAGACGGTCGAGCAGCACCATGACCCGCGGGGACGTGCAAGGTGGAAGACAAGCCTCCCGGGCCGGGTGACCAAGCTAAGGAAGTTTGCAGTCAGGGATTCCAGCCAGTTCCTTCCAGCTGCGCACGACAAGGGAGGGGGTGAGTCTTTTTAAAGCTTCAGTTTTCGAGCTAGACTTAGAGGAAATCTGAAGGAGCCAGGACTTCATGGGATCCAAGGAGAACCATGGACGCCACCAGGTGTGGTGAGGACGCGGAGCAACTGGGGCTCTCAGACGTCGCTGGTGGACGTGAAAAGTAGGTCAGCTGCTCCGGACCTGCCTCGACAGCGTCTTATAAAGTTAAATGTGAGCTTTTCTTGTGACCCACAATTCTGCTCCCAGAGACAAACACTTACGTTCACACAAAAATGTGTGCACAAGTGTTTATCCCAGCTCTGTCTTAGTCCGGCAGTGTTGCTATAAAGAAACACCTGCCACTGGGCAGTTTTTAAGGAGAAGAGGTGTATTCGGCTCACTGTTCCGCAGACTGTGCACGAGGCGTGGCCCCGGCATCTGCTCGGCTTCCGGTGAGGCCTCAAGCTGCTTCCACCCATGGCAAAGAGCGAAGGGGAAACAGCGTGTGCAGAGATCGCGTGGCAGGAGCCGGCGTGGGCAGAGATCGCGTGGCAGGACCTTAGCAATGAAAAGGGAGGCACCACCGTTACCAACGCGCACAGCAACAGGCCGGGTCTCGGAGGCGCTGTGCTGGGTGAGAGAAGTCAAATCCTTTCCGTCGGGTTAGACACCGCACGGTGCCATTTATACGACATTCCCAAAAGGCAAAACGGCAGGGATGGGGAACAAGCCAGTAGTTGCCCGGGGTCAGGAGTGGAAAGGAAGTGACTTTAAAAGGTAACACGATGGAGTTTTGGGGCCCAACTATGGGATGGTCACATAAATCTACACGTGTATTGAAATTCACAGAATAATACACCCAAAAAAGGCCAGTTGTACTGCACAATAGTTTCAAAATAAAAATTTTTTAAAAGCCGTTTCTCACTCCAAGCTTCTCCAGGTGGCAAAAGATTCTCAAATTAATACAAGATCTCGGGCTGAAGACCATACCCAGGAAGACGGGTAAGGACCAAGGCAGGGACAAGACTGAAACCCTTTGCTAAAACAGCAGGAATTTTAAGGTTTATTCATAGAGCCTTGACAATTTAATTTTATAAAATTTCAACGCTGTTCACAGACCCTCTAAAACAGAGGAAAGATCCCCGGTGGATCTTAACGGTGCACTCAGAGACCCACCACGTTAACAGAGAGTTTGTTCCAAAGCCGCGCTCGGGAGCCTGCAGGGGAGGCCCCGTCTCAACAAGAGCTGTCGCCGCGGATTTCGTCTGGTGGGGACGCTGGTGAGATTCACAAGAGCCACAAAGTCTTCAATAGCAATTGATTTTGCTTTTATGGGCACCATTATTGAGTTTTAAATTCCTTTTCCCAGTATCCTTCACTGTCGTACAGAGATAGAATTGAGCTGTGTGTGTCGACCCTGAATCTCACCGCCCTGGCCCACGTGTTCACCCAGGAGGTCCTACATGTGGAGTCCACGGACCGTCTGCAGAGACAGCCACGCCGTCTGCAAAGACGGACAGTTGTTTCTTCCTTTCCAATCTCTACGCCTTTCGTTTCTTTTCTTCTTGCCTTATTGCACTGGCTAGAACCTTTACTCCAACGGCAAATAGTGCGGTGAGAGGCGATCTCCTCGCCTTGGGGGAAAACCGTCCTCTCGCCATGAAGTACGATGTTAGCTGTATGTATTGTTTTCATAAAAGCCTTTCTGAGGTTACGGAGGTTCCCCTTCTATTTCTGATTTGCTGATTTTTAAAACCATAAACAGATATCGAATTTTGTTGATCGCTGTCCCTGGGTCCGTTGATGTAACCGCCAGGCTGTTGACATTAGGTTTACACTCCGGCTTCCTGAATTCCAAGCCCGCCTTCCACCCCGGGCAGAACCCACCTGAGCGCGGGCAATACCTTGATGCGTCGCTGGACTGAGTGTGCCGGTGTTTTCTTGGGGATTCTTGTGTCTAAGCTCAGGAAGGACGTCAGTCTGCAGGTTTATGTTCTTGTCCTTCTTTGGCTCTGGCATCAGGGTGGTGCTGACCTCATGGAAATAAGTTGGCAAATGTTTCCTCTTTTTTTCCAGTTGAGATCATGGTCAATTTGCACGCAGTTGTAACAAAGAAACAAGGGACGTCCCTTTGTCCAATTTCCCCCAATGGTGGCATTTTACAAACTGTAGTTTAATATCGAGGGTATTTACCTTGGTACAACCCATCAATTTCATTAAGATTTCCTGGTTTTACTGGTACTCGAGCGTGTGTGTGTGTGTGCGCGCGTGTGTGTGTGCGTGTGTGTGCGTGCGCGTGTGCGTGTGTGTGCGTGCGCGTGTGCGTGTGTGTATTAAGTTATATACAGTTTTATCTCCTGTGTAGAGAAAACCTCCCGTGCAGGTTCATTACCTACAGCCCTGGCCCGGACCCCGTGACAGGGCACAGTGAGGATTAATCGCTTCCTCCATGCAGAGCTCTGGGGACGCAGCTGGCCACAGCGTGGCGATGGCCGTCATCCTCGTCAGCTGCACGGCGGCCCCGCTCTGGCCTGAGGCCGCTGGTCCCCGAGGTCCGGCTGTGCGGGTGGGTGAGGACTTTCAAGGCACTTCCTCTGCCGCCAGCTCCCGGCGGGACGCGGGCATGAACTGCGGGGCGCGATTAGCATTTGCATCTAGATTTATTTTAATCCGCAGCACATTAGAGAGGCGCGTGTGATAACCGTCCGATGACTGTCACACGTATAATCCATTTGTTCTCAGCTGGCTCCTGCGGTAATTACATCTCTGTTGTGTTTAACTCATAACCGGATCATTCGCTCCGAGTCGTGTCAGGCTTGGCCCGCAGGCTCTCGGGAGCTGCCGCTGCAGGAGCTCGGGCCGAACGCACGTCCTGGGAGCCGCGCTCTGCTCGGGCCGAGCCCGGAGGTGGGGAGGCCACAAACTCCTCCATCGAGCTCACATGCACCAGCTCCTGGGGTGGCCCCCGGGCACTTGGCCAGGACGGAGCCACAGAACGGTGGGGTGAGGTTGAGGACAGCAGGCAGGCTGGCGGGATACGGTCGCGCACTGCATGACGTCGTCCCATCAGACCGGAATGCCGCGTTCTGGCTGCACCTGTTTGTGCTCAGACGCACGAATGCGTCCCATGGAGGTGCAGCTGCTGCCGCGCCCAGCAGCTGACGCTGCGCAGGTCATAGCCCAGAGGCTGGAGGCCGCAGCACGTGGCCAGGATGTGTCGCAGCGACACTCCCGGTCTGCGTGGTGCCTCTGTGGTGTGGCTCTGTGGGGTGGGCTCGCCGGGCGCATTGCTCAGAGCGTGTCCCATTCCTGATCCACGCGACTGCGAGACAGGTGCAAGGTAATAGGGGGTGACCGTGCGCTTCGCAAGCACGCACTGGTCCCCAACAGCACCGTGGGGCTCCTCAGGCTACGGGGCAGACCCGGGGTCCTGCATGTTTTACTTCACTTTTCCTGCCTCGGTTTCCCCATCTCCAAACCGGGGCTGATACCACAGTCTCAGCTTCACTGGGGCGTCTGGGTGGTGGGAAGTGCAGTTTGCACGTATTAAATAACTAAAACCATCATTGCCTCACTTGACAGGTGTGGAAACTGAGGCACGGGGCCGCTGGTTGACCAGTGACAGCCACACAGCTTGGCGGTTGACACCACCAGGCCACACTGCCTCTCCTCCCCACACGCTGTCCACGGGGTTTGGGACACGAGCACGTTGCCAGAGTCGTGGGGACCGCCTTGCACACAGAGCACAGCCGCCCGCCCCCCACGGGCCTGGAGTCTCGGGAGGGTCTCGGCCTCGTCCCAGGCCACCGATGTTACTTGAGTCGAGGCCTTGAGGTCGCTCTGCTCTCGCGCCCAGCCTGTCCTCCAGCCCCCTGAGTGTGCAGTGACCCCGGCGCCCTCCTCCCTGCAGCTGTTTATTTCCACGAGGGCGATCCAGGAGCCCTTGGTGGTCGAGTGCGTCAGCCCCAAGGCCAGGCAGTCACCACGGCTGGAAGTCACTTGTCAGAGGCCCAATCGGCCCCCGGCCTCCCTCGTCACCCTGCGCCATGTGAATGACCGCGTCACCTCGCAGCAAGCACAGCCACGATCACGACGTTGCTGTTTATGTCCCGCTCTGCCCCGGAGGGCTCAGCGCCCAGCGCGCGCCGGCGGCTGCGTGTGTTCCCGCAGCACCGTCCAGGGAGGGACCAGAAATGGCAACGGGGTAGCCAGGGTCAGGCCACGGCATGTGGAGGTGGGGCAGGGTGACCGCGCTCTGTCTCACCAGATTAGGGGACAGGGGATGGGGGACTGGGTGGGCAGGCGGGGGAGGAAGGCTGTGGCCCTCGGGTGGGACAGGTGGGCGGGGGCGGGGGGGAGGGTCCAGCTGGCCTTCTGCGCTGCACAGCCACTGCCACCCCACCCTGGCCCGACACCGCGGGTCCCTGTCTTCCTCTGCCTGGTTTTGTTCTGGAGGAAGCGGAGGTCGGGTTTGCGAAGACGCAGTCTGCGCCTCGCAAGTCGTTCTCCTCCAGCTGGATTTTCGTCAGGCCGATGCATGTCCGGCCGCGGCGCTCTGAGGCCGCGCCCGAAGCCCGAGTTTCTCTGGAGGGTGGACGGCCTGTCTGCTCCTGCGGGAGAAACGCCTGCTTCTGACGCCGGGCACGGAAGAGCGCGATGCGAAGACGGTGGCAGCGGAGAAGGTTGGAGCACTTACCTGGGAGGCACTCGCTTCAGAATTAAGCTTTTATGTAAACATGGGAACAAGCCTGTTCCCTAAGGAAGTAAGGAGTCGCCTGCGCAGAGCGCGTGGCAGTTAGTGTGGGATGCAGAGCTGGAGGCAGGGAGGCCTCCCCAGGCTGCCTCCTCCAGAAGCCTCCCCTCCCCCTCCTCCCTCCTCTCCTCCCTCCCCTCCCCCTCCTCTCCTCCCTCCTCCTCCCCCTCTGAGCTGCAGTTGTGGGCCAGTGGATGGGGTCCCTGGGTGTCCCCACAGCCTCTCTGCCTGTTCAGTGACTGAGAAAGTCCTTCCCTTCCTGGCCCCTCGGACCAGAGCGCAGCAAGGGCAGCTGAATTAAGAGGCGCTGAGGGAAAAGGAGCCCCCAGGCGGGAGGGCTGGCCAGGCGTCTGGGCAGGGCAGCCTTGTTCCTGGAGTAGAGCCGCCCACGTCGTTCCTGGAACAGTGAGTGAATGGAGCCCCCAGTAAGGCGCTTCCCCGCATAGGATGACAGGTGACGTCTAAATAGCTATTCGCGAGGACACATCTCAAAACACCGGCTTAAATGAGCTTTTTCTCCCCCTCGCAGCTGAGCAGCGCAACTGCTCTTCCCTGTTTACCAGGACAGCTTACTGCAGGGACGCGGAGTCTGTTACTCTTCTAAGACGTCCTGGCTGTGACTGAGCGTCGTGCTCTAAGCTCTGGAATGAATAAAACTCCTCTCTGTCAAGTAGCAGAGCGGGAGGGAGGCAGAAGACACTGGTGCAGGGAGGGGGAGGGGCTGATTGCTGCCCAAGGGCAAGCACCCTGGCGTTTCTGAGCCCCCCGAGGGCCCTCTGACCCCAGCACATCTTCCCTGCCAGCTGGACACCCTTCCAGAGTCAGATCTTTGTTTTCTTTCTTTCTTTCATAGATCTTTCATTATAAGGGAAAAAGAAAAGGAGGGTCATTAAGCCTTAGCAGTCATTTACCCTTTAGTCTGAATTAGTGTATCAGCTATTTTTCCAAGGGCAGATTTAGATGGTGCAGGGAGAAGGAAGAGGGTATCTGAGCACCACAGAGAAAAGACAGATAAAGAAGGTTCCATTTTTAGGCAGATAGAAGATGTACCCTGAAGCAGGGGCCGGAACCTCTAAACCCAAACATCTTTAAACTCCTAACTTGGGCCTCACATTGCCCCAGAGGTCCGTGAAGATAACTGAAGGCTGCACAGCTATGGGAGACACAGTGAACAGTGCAGAGGCTTCTAAACTGACCAGTCAGGGGGGATTGGGGAGGAAGAGACATTTGTGCGAGGCCTGGGGAGTCAGTAGGCTGAGCAGGAACGGGCAAGAGACAGCATAGAAAACCGTCCAGGGCTGAGACCGCAGGGCGCTGAGGAACGGTAGAGCAGGGCCCTGTGGCCAAGCAGAGAGACACACCCTCCCCCACCCATCCAAGGAGCATTCACTCCCCCAATGGCCCTCACCCCTTCCAGCCTGGGCTAGCACCTTCGGCCAGCACCTGCATGAAGCCCCCCTGGCTTGGCACCTGCCCTGCCCCTGTGCAGCAGGTGAGTCACCCGGCTCCTTGCCTGGCAGGTGGCCACACTGCCACCATCCCCACCCGGATGAGGCCTCTGGTGCCCAAGGTGGTGACTGGTGCGCCCTTCTCACCGGCGGCCCTCCCTGTCCGGCTCACTCCCCTGAGCCCCTGGGTGCTTCCTGGGTCTCCTCCCAGGAAACTGCCTGCGCCGGACCCCTGGGGAGACAGACAACCTGCGGCCACGGTGTCTCCCCGTTCCCGCGCTAGCCCAGGGAGGCCCGGTTAGCATCACCCCCATCTTCCAGGGCAGGACACTGAGCTCAAGAGAGGACGTCCCCTGCGGGCGGCCACCGGGCAGAAAGGTCCCTCCTGCCCAGGGGAGGCTCTGCAGGAGCCGCAAGAATCCCGACGACAGAACAAAGACGAAGACGGAGCGGCGGGGACGCGGCATCCGCCCTCCACGCGCCAGCATACAGGCACAGGCGGGAGCCCGGCTCCCTCATTCCTGTCGTTGGTTCGGATTCACCGTTTATGCCACAGTGAGGCGGCTGGGAAAGCAAATGAGCATCTTCATACGGCAATGAGATACCTTAATGGGCTAATTCTGAGATTTATTCTTTAATAATGAAAAAGAAACACCCTGCTGGTTCCAATTCAGCCACGTGAGAGTTCATTCTACTCAAGGCAGGAAATCGCGATTCTTTGTTCTGTTTTATTGACTTTGTTCTGTGAACTCGAACACGAGAACGTGCGAGCAGCCGCGAACCCTCTGCCGACTCCGGCGGTTCCCAGCCACGCAGCCTCGTGTCATCGCCAGCCTGTCATCCTCAAGTCACAGTTTTAATATCACTTGACACAGTGAGGAACCCGCCTCCGCCCACCAGCGGGGGGAGGGTGGGCGACGCCCGGCGCTCGGTCTCCGGGCTCCAGCGCCGCCGGGCGGCACAGACCGAGCTCTGGGCTATGCAGGAGGGTTCGGAGCAGGAACGTGCTGGACGGGGCTCTGGAACATTGTGAAGGCAGTGGTACGAAAGCCCTGGGACGATCACGTCCCCTGGTGTTTTCCTGCAGCAGCGCAGCCGCGTGGGGACGTCAGCGCGGGAAGCTGATCGTCTGCCACAGGCGGGGCAGGTCACCTCCCTTCAGCTCCCGTCGGACCCAAGCGCCTCAGCGGCGACGTCCTTATTGTCAAGCCCCGAAGTCCCAGAGAGGACGAGAATCTGCTCGTGCGCAGCCCATCACAATGTGGCAACTGGTCACGGAAAGGGAGCCCGGGCTGGCTCCGCCCTCACCTGCCGTGTGACGCCTTCAACGCGCCCAGAAAGGGCTCGGGCGTCGGGGCACCGCACCTTCCCGTGACGGCTGCAGCGCCCTGCATCCTTGCCCTTTGTGCCTGACGCCTGCAGTCACCGTGCGTGAGCGCAGGTGACAAACCCCAAGTCAGACCCCCTGAGGAAGAGCGGGCAGGGCGGGCAGGTGCAGGCAGGCAGGGTCCCGGGCTCAGAGCCACGCCCTCAGGGCTCACGCCTCTTCCCCAGCTCTGCCCTGCGGCCCCCTGGAGCAACTTACCCACCAGTGAGTGGGAGCGCGTTGAGCGTCCGCCTTGGGGACGCACCCATCCCTGGACCAATCCCTGGGGCCGTGGGAACGGGGCCAGCCCACCCCAGACCACGCAGGGTGGGCTCTCGGATGCGCAGACCCTTGTGCCCCAGCAGCAGGGACAGGGCTGGCCTGGGGGCGCCGTGGCCTGGGCAAGCAAAACCCACAGATGTCCCCTCCCTCGTCTGAGTGCCAGCTGTCCGCAGCCAGCAGGGCTGTCTGGCTAACAAAGGATCAGACCTCCCCGCCGGAGAACGTGCTCCTCAAACAAAAGTGGCATTTGAGACGAGACCACAGAGCAGACTCTGCGACTCGAGGGTCATTAAAGATGTTGACAGCGAGATTATTCATTCAGTGACATCCGGCAGCTTTTCTAAAAGAGAAATAAAATAACATCATCTCTCTCAGCCATCACGCCCGTTATATATGGGCATATAATTAATATGTAACGTTCGGCTGTGGGGGGTGGGGGGAGAGGCAGGGAGGGAGGGGGAGGCACATGCAGATCAAAGCAGCGACGCGTGTGAAAGTACCGGGAACACGCAGCCACATGGCATCCGCCAGACTCCAGCCACCATGACGATAACGTCCGTGTGCACATGGGCCAAGCACGTATGTATTTATGCAAAGGAGAGAGAGGGTGTGATTTCAGCAGATCCTGTTAGTTTGCAGGGCATGATAATCCGATCATGTTCTAACTGCTCATTTATACCAGAGCACATTTTCCTTGAGCTAATGCTCTTTTCTCCTCCAATGACGGTATTTTTACAAACCAGATTGCAGAGCTGTGCTCGTATGCTAAGAGAGATTTCTGGGGAAAAGCAACCAGCAGGCGCACCCCCCTCCCTCCGCGAGCTAAATTGCAGGGGAAGGGCAGGAGTCTGGCGGCCCCCACCCCAGGCCCCCCAGGAAGGGACCCAGGGTGGTCCCCGTGGCCCCTCAGCCTGGCAGGGCTACCCCCTGGGTGCCCTAAGAGACGCCCGAGAACAGGGGTGACAGCTACGCTGTGCCAACAGCGGGGGAGCCCCTGGGGAAAGGGGTGGCTCCCTGTGCACCCGGCATCCGCGACAGGAGAACAAATTCCTGTTGCCCGGAGCTGCCCAGGGTGTGGCCATTTGCCCCCCACTCCCCGGGCTGGGCGCTGCCCTGCTCTGTCCGCCCCTCTCTGCTGGTCTGAGCTGGGAGCTGTCTGCGTCGGGGCCCCATGGCTCCTGCAACATCTGACTCCGTCCCACAAAGCAGCGAGTCCCCGTCACCCGTGTCACCCTGAAGGCCCAGGGGTGCCCCTTGCCTGCCCTGAGTGAGTGCCAGGAAGTCTCCCCAGGGGCGGCAGCCCCCATGTGCCGGTGATCACTAAGGAGGAGTTCAACCCTGCAGGGAGGCCTGGAGAGTGAACTGCTGACCAGTTTCTGCATCTCAACAGCTTCACGGGACCAGGGTCATGGTTTCCCCCTGCCCCTGGGGGTGCAAAGCCCGGGGAGACTCAGCCGGTGCCCTGGGAGGGGCCCTGTGGCCCCAGGACAGCCCTGGAGGTCTGGCTGCAGCCCCAGCACCCCACCCCAATCCCTGGGATTGCACGTGTGGTCAAGATTGGAGACCCTGAGGCCGGGAGGAAACAGCAGAGTATCCCCCACACCCCACCCCACACCGCGCCTCTGTCGCCACGCTGCCTCCCAGAGTGAGCCCAGACCCCACAGGTTGGGGCAGCTGCTTCTCTCCCTCCCTCCTGGGATGTGAAGTCCCAGAAGGCAGCAGCCCTGCCTGTCACCAGACACTCAGCAGTGCTGGACAGGTGGGCAGGAAGCCCTCAGAGCAGGAAGCTGGTCCCTGCTCCTGTTCCCAGTCCTACGAGCTGGGGAAGATGCAGAACCTCGTGGCCGGGGTCCTCCCCACGGCGCCCCTCCTCTCAGGGCCCGGTCCCCCCACACCACCCCCAGCGGCCCAGCAGCTGCAGCCACCGGGACCTCCACCTTCTCCGTCCCCAGCCCAGGCTGGCCCATCCCTGGGAGCCCCTCCATCCTCATGCCACACAGCTCAGCCTGGGAAGCCGGAGCTGGGCAGGGAGGGGGCTTCTAGCGCCCAGGGGGTGTCAGGCTCTGACCTTGGCACCTTCCCCTTGGGCACTAAGGAGCCAGCTCAGGTGCCTGGACTGGGCTCAGCACGCTCCCGGCCACACCAACCCTCACCCACCTGTTCATCCCAGGGATCCGGGCTCCTCTGCGGTGGGGGGGAGCAGGGCAGCACCCTGAGCAGCCAGCCCACCTGGACGCACCCTCTGGGCTCTTTTGGAGACATTTAGGGGGTCTGGGGTGAGTCCTGGGCTGGAGCTAAGGGGCCAAAGGCCTGGTTTACGGGGAGGGTCCCTTGCGCACAAGGCTGGTGCTGTCTCTGGGCGCCGTCTCTGGGAACTGTCCTCCACGCACAGGAGGGCTCCGCGGAGAGCAGTGAAGGAGCGGCGGAGGGTCCTACCCCTCAGAGACCCTGGGCCCAGCCACACCGTAAGGTCTCAGATGTCCGTGTGGCTATTCCACCCTCCTGCGGGCCCTGAGACCCCACCCCATGGGTATTGCCCCTGCACTCTGCGCCCACGCGGCATTCCTGCCGGGCGCCCCACCCTGGCCCGCCGAGCAGCTGGGCCTCCGTTGTGGGACCAGCGGGTCCTGTGTGCTGCATGTGGACAGCGCAGGCTCACGCGCTCTCTGGCAGCTCGCATCTCCTCTCAGAGTCTTCCTCAGACCCAGCCAGCAGCGGTGTCCTCTGGGCATCGAGCGCCACGCTGAGCGGGTCATAGGCGCGGATCTGCCTCCTGCCAATGCCGCGGGGAATCTGCACATCAGGGCCCCAGACGGGCTGGGGGCAGCAGTCAGGGGTCAGCTGGCTGCTCTGTGGCCTCCCCAGCGTCCGGGGGCTGCCGCACCCCGCAGACCAAGGAACGGCAGGGTTCACAGGGGACTGGGAGGTGCCGTCCCCACAGGAGCCTGAGCGCCGCTCACCGCTCAGTCAACACACCTCTGCCCGCGGGTGCCAGGCCTGAGTCCGACCCCCGCAGGGCCCCTCTGAAGATAGATGGCTCCTGGGGACACGAAAAGTCAAGGGAGCATGGCCACTTGTGCCCACGAGCTGTGTGCCCTGGAGCAAGCTCACCAGGAGGCAGAGGGAGGGGCGGCCGCCTCCCCTGGCCTCCAGGCAGATGGCAGAGACACACGTGTTGACGTGTGTTTGGCGACTGCGTGAGTCAGACCCTCGGCCAAATCAGAGCCTGGAGGAAACGCGTGGTTTAAACTTGCGTCTGTTGCAGAACAGGCAGCTCCCCATGGAGCCACGCGGGTTTGAACTAGAACATTCTGCACACCTTAGCCGCGGGAGGTGGAGGAACCCCCCATGAGGTGGGATTATTGGGGAGAGGGGAGACGTTGTCCCGGGAGGGGGTCCTGGGGTGGGATTGCCAGAGCTGGGGAGCAGGAGGCCGGAGAAGCGAGCTCTGGGGCCTCCCTGCAGGAGTCCAGGGCCCGGCAGCCCCCACGGCTCCCTTAGCGAGGGGCCGGCGCCCCGGCTGCTGCAGTTCCCAGGTCTCTGGTTTCACAACCGGGCAAGTCCCAGGAAAGCCAGGGTGCATTTCTCGTCTCACCGCCACCCTCCCCTGCCTGCCTGTGCCACGTCCCCGTGGGGCCTGCAGGTGCCGTGCCGTGGCCACCCAGCTCACCTCAGCCCAGGGCAGGATTGCCTGCGTGTCTGTGAAGCTGGCGGGGACCCCATGTGCCTCTGGAGAGGGTCACCTTCCACCCTCAGCCGAGCTTGCAAGACGGCCACGGCGACGCCCGTGAGCCACGTCCTCACTCTGCAGAAGGCCGGGTGCGGGGCCTTTATTATGGGCCGTGCTGTTCCCACCCAGCCTCTCCGCTGGCCTGGCCCCCAGTGGGTGTGCGGCGAAGCTGGCGTGCACTCCCGGGACGCACACAGCAGCCTGCCTTCGAGGAGGCTGAAGGTCGGGGTGCAGTGGCGCTAGGATTCGAAGCCACCTCCCACACCAGCCCGCCCCGCCCCAACCCGCCCTCTGCATCTCAGCCTGGCCCGTCCCTCGCAGTAGCGGAAATGCTCACGGACCGCCACAGCCGTCCCTCTTCTGTTCCCTCCGTGCGCACAGCTCACATTTCCAGAAAGCTGGCCGAGCTCCAGGGGCGACCGGGGAACAGAAGTGAGGATGACGAAGGCTGGATCTGCCAACAGCCCCGGGACGCCTGGAGCACAGCCAGGCGGGACCATGAGAACGCTTTGCTGCCCCCACCCCGGGCCACTGACACTTTGCTTACACATGTACATGTATTGCTCTATTTTTAAAAATCCTCCTTGGAACACTGTACGTCCTGGAACACGTGCAATTTCCATGCCGTGGGTGGGAAAATCTACAGCTAAACTCTACAAATTATGCAGATTGCGCATCCTCTGTGTTGCTAAAGACATTTATTAATGCATTCCGCCCCCACCGTCTGCGGCCTTGCGGGAAACCGACCACTGCTAGTGATGATAGTGACTGTTTGCGGTTTTAAGCCGCTGAGTTTTGGGATATTTTGTTATGCAGCAATAGATAACTGATACAGGTGTTATTGTGAACTTACTTTTTAAAATTTATTAATAGTAAGAAGGCTTCTTGCTCGCAAGAGTCTTCCAAGGGTGTCTAGAGGCCCCAGGAAAGAGGGAACTTGCCTGGAGAGACGACGGCACTCCGGAGTTTGGGAGCCTGTGGGGAAGCGAGGGTGGGTTTCGCACGTTCCCGCTGACGACCCCTCCTGTGCGGCATCCCACCTTCTCTGCTCGCTCAGCGGAAATCCGCGGAGCACCGGCTATGCAGCAGGCGGCATTGGAGGGACGCGGGACCAGTCAGCAGACAGGCAGGGGACCCGCCCTCGGCAGTGTCCATCCAGGCACCTTTCACGTGGCAATCTTGGGACTTGGTTTTCACTCCAGGCACAGACGGCGCCCTGCGGGGTAGCAAGGACGGGGCCTCGCCCGCGTCACCCGGAGAACTGCAGAAACCAGACCCGGCCCAGCCCCGCACAGGGCCGCCCTCTCAGCCCCCATCCTGCTGCATCCCAGAAGCACCGACGCCGGTCGATGGCTGCCGGTCTCCGACAGACACGTCTGGGCTGTCGGGGTCGAGGCGGCAGGCCCCCGAGGCTCTCCAGCTCACGGGCAGATGCCCCTGCCCCAGAGCCCTGCTCCCCCAGGCTGTGCTGGCCTCCACGTGTCAGGACAGAGTCGGGCTGGCCCAGGGCATGGCTGGGTCACCAACAGGCACAAGACCAGGCTCTGCCCTCCCCAAGCTCCTCACCAGTGTTGGCTTCAGAGAGCCACAGCTGTTCGGGAAGCTGCTCTTCTGTCTGGGGAAACGAGAAGAGAAAGAGGCAAACACCTGGGAGCTGAGAGCCTCCGGCCACTGAGCCGCCGGGCTCCCGGGTGCTCGGAAGAGCCGTCATATCAGCTGGCCCCGTGCTCACCGGGGAGCCCGCCACGGACCCGCCGTCCACTTTGTGTAGAACGAGGCCTTCCAAGTGACATTTTCCTAGGTGGTTTTAGGCAAATGCCTTATCATAATATTTGTGCTAAGTCGCCTTTTATGCTTTTTTAAGCTCCTGGGCTAGCTCAAAAAGAAGTCTTTGAAAATAAGGCCAGCTTAGCCAAAAGGTCAGGGGCTTGCAAACCAAACAGTGGGCTTAAGTGGCCAGGGGAGTGCGTTTCTGCTGGCGTCCACCTGTGCAGCCGTGGCCGGCTGTCGAAGGGGCGAACGCCGGGGGCGACAGGTGGCCCAGCCCGTGGTCGGGCCCTGGCGATCTCCAGGGCGGGCAGCAGTGAGCATGTTCCCACGGTCGCCCAGCACCGGCACTCCCCAGCATGGTGTGGACACTCGGGGCCCGGCATAACCCCCGTCATTGACTGGAGGATTGTGTCCTCCAGGGGGCAAACGGGCCCACTTCTGTGGAACAGGACACTCCACCTCACACCCCACCAGGTCGGGGCACAACCCCCCAACACGTTCCCACCCCTCTCAGCCCCGCCCAGGAGCCTCCATCCCCCCATCCCTCCCTCCGTTCCCATCGTACAGATGCTACATCGAGGCAGAGAAGCAGAAACACTCACCCAAATGTTAAGCAGAGGCCAGGATTCAAACCCCGTCTGCCAGCCCCTGAGCCTGCCATGCTGGCTTCTAGCAAAGGGAATATTTGTGTTTCCTCTAAAGGCTAAATATTTAAGCACTTGTTTTTATGAGCTGAGACTCCCTGATGTGAATTTTGGGCTTGGGTGGAAGAGCTCCCCGCAAAGCAGCTTGAGAACAGAATCTACAGAGACCTGGGTCACGATAGCTCCTTAGCCCAGCTTCTCCCTGCCAGGCCCAGCCCCTGCGCCACGCCGGCCGCTGGGCCTGCTCAGGTTTCCTCTCCCAGCACAGCAGGCGCAGCCAGCCAGCCGGGCCCTGACCTGGATCTCCGGGGAGGCAGAGCCATTGTTGGGAGGAGGGGTGCAGGGGAGGGCCCGCAGGGGTGACAGCGGCGGCCCCCGGGCAGCCCACAGATGGCAGCAAGCTTGTGCCCAGCCACCTCTGCCTGTGCCCCTCCAGGGGCCGGGTGGACGTGGGGACAGTCCAGGACCTAGCCCTCAAAGGCTGTCAAGGCAGGATGGGGCGTCCGGGGAGGCCCTTGGAGGGGTGAGTGTGTGGAGGGCTGCAGAGGGTCCGGGAGACCCAGATGGGCCCCACCCCGCTTCACATCCTCCCGACGCTGCTGGGCTCTCAGGGTGACCCAGATGACCAAATCCAGGCAGAGCAAGGGGCGCAGAGGTGCCCACTCACATCCCACAACAGCACAAGACCACCCCGGGTGCCAGGCACAGGGGCTGCATAAGGAGGGGTGACGTTTCTGCTTTCCCCTCACTCACCCCCTCCCAGACTTAGTGGTGCTACAGCCCCTCACCCCAGCCCCAGGCGTTCTCCACACTAGCCCACACTGGCACCCGAGTGCACCCAGGAGGGAGGGTCAGCCCAGCCCTGCCAGCAGGAAGCCACCTCCTTGCCCACCCACCGCATTACACCCTTGCCCCGCTGAGCAAGCGGGAGGGAGAGGAGAGCGCAGCTCCCCTTCCAGGGCGTAAGAAGTTGGGGAGGCCGGGGAGGAGGGGCCCTTGCCGCCCTGGGGAGAGCGGCTGGAAACATCTAATGCCCAACGCCTGCACCTGTGGCAAAGGCTGGTGCCCCGGGTGCTCACCCCAGCCCCTCATTGCCCCTGGGAGGGCGAGGGACCCGCCAGCCTGCAGGGCGGGGCGGGGACAGCAGCCTGGGCGCCTCCCTCTCCCTCCACCGCCACTCGCTTGGAGGAGGAGGCTCCAGAGCCGGGAGGGTGCGGCGCGGCGGGAGGCGTGCGAGCCGGTGCGGGAGAGTGCGAGGGAGCGGGGCCGAGCGAGGGAAGGGAGCGCGCCGGGCAGGCAGCGGTGCGTGCGCTCAGCTCTGCCCGCGCCAGGAGCCGTCCTCGTCCTCGGACCGCACTGCTGCCGGGGCCAGGGACCCGCGGGGCTTGGAGATCGGAGGCCGCCCGGAGCCTGCGGCAAGTGCTGAGCCCGGAGGGAGCCCGAGGAAGCGCGGGGTCTGCAGCCGGGAGCCCAGAACCGGGAGCCCAGAGCCGGGATCCCACAGCGAGCGCAATCCGAGCGCTCCAGGGGCCCCGCGATCTGGGTCCCACGACTCCTCGCTAGACGGCGCCCCGCTCGCGCTCCTGCGTGCGCTCTGTCCTCGGGTTCCTCCTCTTCTGTCCCCGCCTGCGACGCGCCCCCTCTGGCCGGACTTTGAGCCGCGGACGCACGGGACAGAGCCGCGGACCAGGCACCCACCATGCGCCTCAACGGCTCTGCACCCGGCACCCCGGCGGCGCTCCTGGCCCCGGGCTTCGGCAACGGTTCGGACAACGCCTCAGAGAACGTCCTCGCTGCGCCCAGCAGCGACCTGGACGTGAACACCGACATCTACTCCAAGGTGCTGGTGACGGCCGTGTACCTGGCGCTCTTCGTGGTGGGCACGGTGGGCAACTCGGTGACGGCGTTCACTCTGGCTCGCAAAAAGTCTCTGCAGCACCTGCAGAGCACGGTGCACTACCACCTGGGCAGCCTGGCGCTGTCCGACCTGCTCATCCTGCTGCTGGCCATGCCGGTGGAGCTGTACAACTTCATCTGGGTGCACCACCCCTGGGCCTTCGGCGACGCCGTCTGCCGCGGCTACTACTTCCTGCGCGACGCCTGCACCTATGCCACAGCCCTCAACGTGGCCAGCCTGAGCGTAGAGCGCTACCTGGCCATCTGCCACCCCTTCAAGGCCAAGACCCTCATGTCCCGCAGCCGCACCAAGAAGTTCATCAGTGCCATCTGGCTGGCCTCGGGCCTGCTGGCGGTGCCCATGCTGTTCACCATGGGCCAGCAGAACCGCAGCGCCGACGGCCAGCACCCCGGCGGCCTGGTGTGCACGCCCACCGTCCGCACCGCCACCGTCAAGGCCGTCATACAGGTGAGCAGCCTCTTCCAGGGCGAGAAGGACTAGAGGAAGCAGGGGCCACTGGGCGCCAGGCTGGGGTCTCTGGAGGGGGCGTCAGCAGCCATCCGTCCAGGGGAGCCTCAGCACTCCCCTTTCCCACACCCGAAAATTAGTTTGCAGTGGGGTACCCTGTGGGCACGGGAGTGGAGAGCTGAGAAAGTCTGGCCCAGGGAGGCCGGGAAGGGAGCGGCCCGGTGGGGGAGGCGGACACCCTTCCTCCCACCCCTCACGCCAGCACGGCCAGGCTCAGCCCCCATCTGCCCCTTCAACTGAGCGGGGCTGGAGACCCTGCCAGTGACCTCCCTGGGGTCTGCGGATGGACCTCAGGTGTCTGCACATTCCTCAAGAGCTCACGGAAACTTGCACGAGCTGGCACCAGCCTCTTTCGAGGGAGGGTCCCTTTCACCTGCTTCTCAGCAGGCTTTGTGCCCCCAAGAGGTTATGACCCTCTCCTCTGCAGAGATGCCCCAAAGCAGCCCCTCCTGCCACTGGCTGCCCTGACTCGGCACAAGCCTGAGTGTCAGAGCTAAAGCTGGTGCCATCTTGGGCTGGTTCCTAGTTAGCCTCAGTTTCCCTACCTACAAAATGGGGTAGTCATGGCACTGCCCTCAGAGGGAGAGCACTGGGCACCCTGGTGGGAAGGGCTGGCGTGGGCCCTGGCGCATGGACGCACTCACAGGCGACGGCTGTTGCTGGTGGTGGTGGTGATGTTGTTTCTGCTGGGAAGACAGACGGGAGGGTGTCCACAGGGGGAGTCGGGGCAGAGACGACACTGAATAGCGTCTGGGCCCTAGGACTGGGTTGCCTTGGAGGTCGGAGTTCCCTCCATCCCAGAGCAGGCCGAGGAGGGCAGGGGGTGGAAGGGTCTGGGCGGGGTCTCTCTGCCGAGCCAGAGGGGCCAGGGCAGCCCCAGCATCAGCCGCCTCCCTGCGGAACTTCCGCGGCTGCCTCGGAAGCCAGCGTGCGGCTGTGTGCCCGGTGGGAAGACGGCAGTGCCAGGGAGGGTGCCGCCTGCTCTCACCCCCGGGCCCTGGCTGACCCTCCACCGACCACCGCTGAGTGGGCCGTGGGGGTAGAACTAGACTCCTGTCCCCGCCTTGTGTGTAACTTGTGGCTACAGGTGTCCCTGCACTGGGAGGTCCCTCCCGAGCAGCCGCGAGGCAGGGGTGAGTCAGAGCCCTGCTCTGCAGCGAGATTCCTGCCCTTCGCCAGAGGCAGACGTAGCCGGGGACTGTGCGTGGGAAACAGAGTGGGAAATCTCCTTCCTCCTCCTCCGAGGCTCCTGTCTTTGACGGGCTTTGCCCAGGGGGGTTCTGGTTGAGGGGCCTGGGGGCAGCAGCCCGGGTCAGATCACCACGAGGGGTCGGTGGGGGTCCGTGTGCTCAGTGCCCACCTGGAGATGCCGCACTCAGCCCCCGCCCCTCCTGTCCTCCAGGCCTGGGCAAGAGCGCTGTGGCCTTTCGAAACCATTGCAAACCAGCGCAGCACAGGGAGAGAGGACAGCCCAGCCCCAGCCCTCCAAAATCCCCCTCTGTCCTGTGGACCCTCTCCCGGGCCCTCGCGATTGGACACCCACACGACATCACTTGGCCCCCAAAGTGCTGTGTGCCTGGTCCCGCAGCTCAGGTGCTGACCCCCTCAGACACCTGTGGAGCGGCGGCCCTGGGCAGGTGCCGCTTCCCGAATGCTCTCTGGCTTCCTTAGCGCCCTTGACAACGTCATCCCCATTTGTCTTTAAGGGGCTTGGGAGTGACTGAGGACAAGGCCGCTCTCCCATCCGAAGCTAGTGGCTGTGCCCAGGCTCCACGGGTCCTGCACTCCAGCTGCTCTGTGCTCGTGACAGGAACGTCCCTTTCAGGAGAGGCTGGGCCTGCCCCGCCCCTGCCCCACCAGCTGCCATCATAGGAGGGTTTCCCAGAGTGGGGGTTGTACGGTCCCCATATGGGCTTCTGGGCTGTCTGGCAGACCCAGGCAAACGTCTGCTATTTCCAAACTGTGGCCCTAGGAGAGCTGGACATTGGTCCTCGTGCCCCTCTCCTTGACCATGTTTGGAATGTCGAGGCATTGGCCAAACATGTTGGCCTTTCCAGCCCACGTGCACCCACGGGGCCTACCACCGTCCACAGCAGTGAGACTCTGACCTGGGCACTTGCAAACTGAATTGGGTTTAGAAATGAGGGGGGTGGTGGTAAAATTGGCACGCAACTTTGAGCACTCCCGGGCTGGCTGGCAGCTGGCACGTGTGCCTGGGGCCAGCTGGGTGACTGAGGGGGGAGCCAGGCTCAGGGACCTTCAGGGTGCCCTCGGGCTCCCCCAGGACTGTCCTGTCCCTGCTCTGACCCACATAAGTGGCCCTGCCCACGTGGACTGACCCTGAATCTTTCGTGGCACCCTGCAGTCCAGGCCCAGCCTCCTGCTTTGACCACAGGGGTGACGAGGTCCTGCTGGCACAGACTGTGTGTCAGCAGGTCCTGTGCTCACTGCCTGGGGAGTGTGTGCACACACATGCGTGTGTCTGGGGCACTGACAGGGACAGAGGCCTGGGGCATTTGGGCATCGGCTCAGATCTGACGTAGGTGGCCATGTCCTTCGGAACGGTTTTCAGAGACACCTCCCCCACCACACAGCACACAGCAAAATAAGCCCTGCCAGCATCACCAGGCGCGAGTCCGTTAGATCTGCCGTCCGCGGCCGCCAAGGGCCCTTTTATCTCATCTCATTAGTGCCGACCCCGGGGCTCAGCCTGCGCCCTCGTCCCTTGTTGCCTCAGAAAACCTCTTCTGTGTTCAGTGCACACAGACGCGCTCCAAGCTGGGATCAAACCCGGACTCCAGGGTCCCGGCCTCCCTCCCGGGTGAGGGGAGCGCCGAGCAGCCCTCTGACCCGCTGCGTGCCGGGAGCTGGCATCACACACCCTCTGCCCGGAGCCCATGGCAGATGGGTCTCAAGGTGGCGTCGTGGACACCCAGGCCATCAGGGGCCGGCAGATTCCAGGAGGGAGAGGCAGCCAGGACCTGCTCCCGCAGGGAAGAAAGTTGGTTCCCGTGAGATCGGGCCAGGACTGTGCCCGGGGCTGCCCCAGCGGCTGCTCCGCGGGCCACGCCCTTGTTCTCCGGAAACACGCACAGCTGTTTGCAGGCCAAGGAGTGCGATGTCTCCTGCTCACTCCCGGTGGTGCAGGAAGGAGAGTGTGGCAGCTCCCAGGAGAGCGTGTGGGGACATGGGTGGAGCAAGGTGCTGGGGACCTGCAGGCCTGGGTGCTGTCCTCACGACCTGTCTGCGGTTCGGAACTTTTTCGAGAGGGGAAGATGCAAAAGGAGTTGTGTGTGGGTCCCACAGGGACAGAGACTGCCACAAGGAGGGGCGGGCAGTGGACCCCCAGGACGGCGCCCCACATGTGGCCATGGTTCTCGCGTCTGCAGCTCAGGGGTGGAGTGCGGTTGGCGCGAGGGAAGGGGCCGCACACTTCCTCGCCTGAAAATCCGTGGCCCTTGGGAGGGAATCAGGCATTTTCCTGCCTTTCTTTAGGGCGGCACAGGGGCAGGCAAGGGCGGGTCTCGGTGCAGGATGCTGCAGCCGCCCCGCGCGGGAGCGAGAGCACCGGGCCCCGTTTAATGGCTCCTCAGCAGCGTTGGCGGCGAGTCAGGGGCCCGGTTGTGGGGTCCACATGGCCCCCTGGTGAAGAGCAATCAAAGCCGAATCTGGTGTAGCCCCAGACGCGGCTGCCGGCTCGGAGATGCCCCGTCAGGATGCGGTGGGCACGGTTCCCCTGCCAGGAAGGCTCAGGACAAACCACCAGCCTGTCCCAAGAATGAACAGCAGGGCCTGTGGGTAACAGAGACTCAGGGACGCATCAACCAGCCGCAGTGACCCGTCCTCACACCAAGAAATGATGAAGACGTCCCAGACCGCGGGCCCTGGGGCCCTGCGCACCGGGGCAGCCTCAAGGCTGTGGCTCCCTCCTGTGCCGAAGCCCTGTGGGCGTGGTCTTCGAAACAGGACTTACAGGCAATGATGTGGCGTCTCAGGTTTACTGAAGCGGGGCCTGGGGAAGGGGACACAGGAGGGCTGCGGGTGAGACAAGCTCAGCCTGGAGTCCATATTGTGTATTAGCGATGCTCTTTGTGTATGTTTGAAGATTTTGTAATTAAGAGTTTTCTAAAGGCTAAGATGCCACACACAGGCAGGACAGAACTGGCTTGTGAAATCTGCCTTCAGACTGCGGCTCAGAGGCCCTGGAAGGAGGGAGGGCCTGGCCTGCGCCCGGGGGCCAGGCAAGAGACCACAGGGTGAGGACGCGCAGACAGACCCTCGCTGGACAGGGATGGGGCCCCGAGGTGTCCCCGGCCAGGGACGTCCAGTCCGACCCTCTGCTGCTTCCCGAGGGTGCGCGTCAGCCTCCCAGGGCAGACTGGCGTGTGAAGGGGCACGAGGGGCCCGGAGCTGGCCGCGGCTGGCTCGGACCCAGCCTGGAGTCCTGGAGGAGTGACATCCCCTGGCCCCCGCGTTCCCAGCTCTGCGTTGGGACCAGATGTCAGCTCTCCCGTCCTACGCCCAGACTGATGGCCGTCTGAGGACGTGTTCTCTCCAAGGACACAGTGTGTCCTGAGGCCCCGTCTGCAGCTCTGCGGGTGCTGAGGGGCGGTGCGGGGGTGGGCGGGACCGCTGCTCTGTGCCGGCCGACACCGCCCCCCCGCCCCCCGCCGTGAGCAGGTCGCCCCAGACCAGGCCTCGTGACCTGGGAGCTCAGCGCCTTGCGGCACTTCCTCAGGAGGTCGCTCTGAGAGGCAGGGAGGCGCCGGCTGATGAGACTTGAGGGGCGGGGGCGCCGCGCGGGCACAGCAGCGGCGAGGTCCCCGGGCTGGGCGGAGCCCCGGAGCGCGCAGGGCCGGCGGCGTCAGGCCTGGGCGTGAATGTCGGAAGGCAGAGCCACCTGGTTTTCCTCAACCATAGAAATAAAGTCCCATCTGGTCATCTAGTGGTTTGTGTTTTTTTCTCAAGCTTTCCTTTTTTAAAACATCGTGGTGACGTACACGTAACATAAAATGTGCCGTCTTAACCGTTTACTCGGGCGCAGTTCCGTGCTGCCAAGCACCTTCACGTGTTGCGCCTCCGTCACCACCATCCAGAACATTCTCATCTCCCCAAAATGAAGCTTCGTCCCCATTAAACGCCCCGCCCAGCCCCGGTGACCTCTCTTCTACTTTCTCTCCCGGTGAATCGGTGAATCGGGTGACTCACTCCCATGGAATCCCACGTCACAGACTGAGACAAGCCAGACTCTGGGGCGACCGTGGCCCCCGTCACAGGCTGTTCTGGGAGGGCCGAGCGCAGGGCAGGAAGCAGCAGGGGGAGGGGCGGGTGGCCGCAGGGCACCGGGCACCTCAGGGTGACGGATGTTCTGTGTCCGTCTGTGGCCGTGGTGGGGTCACACAGCGAAGCATTCGCCAAAACCCCCGGACTGCGGGCCAGGGCTGTGTTTGGGCACCTGTGATTCCATCCCAGTGAATATGTAGACAACAAAGGCAGCAGAGAGCCCCGCGGTCCCGTCCTCTGACAGCTGCGCTGGGCGGCAAGGGCCACTCAACGATGAGCCCTTGCGCACCTCGACGTCCTCCTGCCCTGGGCAGCCACGAAGGGCTCAAAGGCCCAAACGGACCAGAGGCACCCTGCGGAGCGCCCGGCCGCTCTCGCCAGCAGAGGGACGTGGGGACCCTGGTTCTCGGCACCTGGAGGAGACAGTGTTCCTGAGGTCACGCCGTGGGGTCTGCCTGCCCCAGAGACCGCACTGCACCCCAGCGTCCCCCGGGGCCCCATTCTGCCGCTGCCAGAGAGGGTGCGCTGCCTTCCTTCAAGGCCCAGCTTCACGCTGGCTGCGGGACCCCGGGCAAGCAGCACAGCCTTCTGTGCCTCAGTTTCCCCACCAGCCGACTGGAGGTGAGGGTTCCTCTGTGGTTTAGGGAGTCCATGCAGTAAATGACTTGGGACCATGCCTGGGGCCCGGTAAGGGCTCAGGTACCGACCCGTGGTTTGCGTTGCTAGTGCCGATGGCTGTGCTTGCGGAGAGACGGGCCCTCCACCGTGCTGTTTAGGGGGCAAGAGCTGCTCTGCTCCCAGGAGAGGTCTCCCTGCGTGAGCCCGTCACCCGCACTCGTGCACGCTGCAGGGTCCTGCAGGGAGCCCCAGCCTTGTTCCACGCCAGTTAGGTCTGGGAGCCACAGGCCCCGGTTGGCGTCTGTCCACCTCCTTTTAGAAACATTTGCAGCCTGGAGGCCGCGCCTGAGCCAGCCCTCTCCAGCACCCGTGTTGGGGGACTTCTCCTCTGAGCATCTGGGGTGACATCCTCTCCTTCCTTCCTACCTTCCTCCTTCCTTCCTTCATTGGTCCTCCGTTCACTCACCGAGCACTGCTACGTGCCAGGCACAGTGGGGACATTAGTGAACAAGACCGGCCAAAGTGTCTACCCCCGTGGAGCACACATCCCACCAGGGAAGACAGGAGCTAAGCAAAATAAATAAGGACAGTGTGTGAACAGCAGATGGTGACAAGTGCAGTGGGGGGTGGGTGCAGGTCGGGAAGGTGTCTCGGAGGCTGCAGGGGCACCTGCGCGGTGTCGGGAAGATGCCAGGCAGGTGCCGGGTGTGATGCAGGGACAGCCGGGGGGCTGGTGTGGCCGGAGTGCAGCGAGCGCAGGGCAGGCAGGCAGGCGGGCAGATCACGCAGACCACACTGCGGCTTCCAGCCTAGAAAACCTGAGTAGCTCCGGGAGCCTGAGCAGAGCCGTGGCGTGACCGGTATCTCGAGCGACGGTTCTGCCTGCCTCGTTGGCACCTGGGGCCGGGGACGGTGAGGAAGCTGCTGCCACATCCCAGTCGAGTGACCAAGGTGGCCTAGACCGGGTGGGGGTGGGGAAGGCAGCAAGAAAGTGGCTGGGCACTTTAACATAGACACACATTTTTCCTTGTTTTAATTTTATTTTTCAATTTACATGCAGTGAGAGTCACTGTTTTGCTTGTTTACGTCTATGAGCTTTGACCGACGCAGCCACATCAGCCCCGTGGCAGCAACACAGCCCAGTCCCACCACCCCCAGCGTCGCTCTGCTGCCCGTGGCCCCCACGCCAGCCCCCGGCACCGCCGATGGGTCCTTCCCTGCAGCCCCACCCCTCCAGGGTGTCAGCGCGGCCATCTGGGCTGCAGCCCCCGGATCAGACCCCTCTGCTACGTACGCACTCGAGGCTCCTTCCCGCGCCCGCACCGGCGGTTGGAGGCTTCTGTTGCGGAGGAGGAGTCCGTGGCGTGGAGGCTCCACGTATCGTTTCTCCATTTGCCCGTGGAAGGGCGTTGGGGATGTTCCCGGGTTTTGTCGATTATGAAGAAAGCAGCTACAAATACTCACATGCAGGATTCCGTGTGAAAATACGCTTCCACGTCTCAGGAGTAAGTACTCAGGAGTCGCATGGCCGGGCCGCGCAGAAGGGTACGTGCAGCTGTGCAGGGGGCACCAGCGTTTCCAGGTGAAAATCCCGTTTCCTTGGATTGTCCGTTTGAGACGTCCCCAGCAATGTATATGTCACTCTGCATCCCGGCCAGCGCTGGTGTCGGCACGTTCTGGTTTGGGTTTGTTTTCATTTACCCATTGGAATAGGCTTGCGGTGGATCTTGCGGTTTCCATTTGCATGTCCCCAGTGACTCGCGGCATTAAGCATCTTTTCCCGTGCTTATCTGACATCTGCATTTCTTCTTTGGCAAAGTGTCTGTTCCAGTTGCTCATTTTTAAAATTGGGTGGTTGTTTCCTTATGATTGAGTCTTGAGCATTTCCAAGTATATTCTGCGTACAAGTCCTTTGTCCTGTGTGTGATTTGCAGATATTTTCTCTCCATCTGTGGCTCGTACTCCTGACACCGTATCTCACAGAGCAAAAGGTCGTCATTTCGATGACGTCCGAAATCTTTATGCGTCATGCTTTTGTGTCTAAGAGCTCAATGCCTAATCCCAAGTCATGAAGATTTTCCTCTATGTTATCTTCTAGAAATCTTATTGTTTGAATTGATGTTTATGAGCCATTTCGAGTTAACTTTTCTGTAGGGCGTGAGGCATACGCATTCGTTTTGTTTTGCACGCAGTGAATCCAAATGCTCCGGCACCTCCCCATGAAAAGATGCTCTTTTCTCCATCGAAGGTTCTTTGCGCCTTAGTCGAGTCGAGTCAGCGGCCCTGTCTGTGGGGTCTATATCCGGGCCCCCATCCGTCCCTGCGATCTGCGTGTCCGGGTCCGCAGTCCACGCTGTCGTGATTACCACAGCGTCACAGTAGGTCTTGCGGGCAGCATGAGTCTTGCGGCTGAACCCGTCCCTTCCAGCTTGTCCTGGCTATTCCTGCTCCTCTACGTTCTACGTGAATTTTAGAACTGGCTTGTCAGTGTCCACAAAAACCCTGCTGGGATTTTGACTGGGACTGTGTCAATAACCTGCAGGGGAGACTTGGCTTCCTGACATCAGTCTTCCAATCCATGAATGCAGGACATCTGCCCATTCGTGTAGGGCTTCTCCCGTTTCTTTTATCGGCAGTAGTTCTCAGCAGGCAGATCCTACTCATATTTTACTAGATTTATACCGAAGGATTCATGTCTTGGGTGCTGTTGCACAGGGTATTTTTTTTTTGATTTTCTGTTTCTGATGTTTTTATGGCTAATATATACAAATATAATTAGTTTTTGTATATTGATCTTGTATCTTGCAACCATGATAAACACACTTAATTCTAGAAGGTTTTTGTGGGTTCCTTGGGATTTCCAGTAGTCAGTCGTGTCGTCTGTGAACACAAAGCTCATCCTTTCTGCTCTCCCTCGTTTATTTCCTTTCCTTGCTTCTTTGCTCTGGCTGGGACTTGAGCACAGCGATGACCAGGACAGACGTCGCTGCCTTGTTCCTGACCTTAGGGAGAAAGTCTTGTGTCTTTATAATCAAGTATGAAGTTTTTAGTGTGAGTTTTTAGTAGAAGCTCTTTATCAAGTTGAGGAGGTTCCCTTCTATTCCTAGTTTCCTAAGAGTTTTTTTAAATCATGAATGGACGTTGGATTTTGTGCAATGATTTTTCTGTGTCTATTAGTATGATCATATGGTTTTTCTTCATTATTCAGTTAACACGGTGAATGATAGTGTTTTCTTATTGTGGTAAAATGTACTTAACATAACATTTACCACTTTAACCATTTTAAGTGTACAATGCAGTGGCATTAAGTACATTCACACTGTATGTGACCATCTCTGCAGGAATCGCCAGCTGCCTCCAATAAGCTCCCAACGTCTTGGTCTGTGGGCTCAGCCGGCTGGCCCAGCACCCCAGGAAGGCCCCCACAGGCTTCTGGGGACCCCGAATACGCAGGCCGCTCTCCGGGGGCTTGCTGTGCAGGTTCAAGACACTTCCCAGCCGCAGTCCGACCTCCGCCTCCTGCTCGTTCTGCCCAGACCTCGGCCCCTATGTCTCCATCCAGAAAATGCCTCCGGGGCAGGGACATGGGTGATCACGGACCCCCCGTGAGTGTCCCTGCAGGGCCACAGTCTGAGGCTTTCCCAGGGTCCAAACACAATTGCCCGACACGTGTGTGCAGCTTTACAGCTGTTTATGGCAGGAGAGCTTGTCCAGGACCCCAAGACAGTCATCTGTAGGTTTTAAACACTGGCTGCTTTCAAAAATATCTGAGGCGGCTTATAATAAAATATGTGAGCTCAAAGGAATTATTAAAACAATGTTGGAAGAGAATACATAACAAAGAAACAGTTATCCTAGAAACGTGAAGCTGGAGGCTTTGAGTAAATCTCACACTGAGGCTCATGAAAAAGAGCAACATTGTTTGGACTTAAACATTTTTGGCCCTTGTCTGTTAAAAGGTGAATTTATTGTAAATTTCAGGAACTCTCCTTTGACATATTTAAAGGTTAAGAGCGTTCTTCAGAGAGTTTTGTGCTCTTAAAACTCAAAAACAGTTCCTCTGTTTAAAATAAAACCACACTCCCAGCCTCTCAAAGTTCATAGAGTGCTGGAGCTGTTGGGAATAAGGCCTGCTTGGGAATTGTCAAGTTCCAACTGCTCACAGCCGCGGGACGCCGCTGTGCAGGGCATCGTTCCCCAGTTGTCTGGCAGGACCACGAGCCCCCAGCTCCCGAGTGTCAAGTGTCGGGGGACGGAGCGCGGTCTGGGTTGTGTCAGCGGGAGCAGCATCGGCCCGTCCGGCGAGCGGCTCCGGAGCCCAGCCAGGGGCTGGCCCATTTGTAACCCCGTGGCGTCGGGCTGCGCGCCCGACAGGATGTGCACAGTAGGAAGCGGCTGTCCAGGGCTGCTATTTATTGCCTGGAGACGAGGGAGAAGCCATCGCATCTGGGCCGAACCAATGCCCCAGGGGCTGCCCCCAGGATCCCTGGACCCGGCGCACCCCAGCCCAGACCCTCACAGGACAGAAGCTGCAGGCAGGGGCAGGGGTCTTTCAGGCCCAGGGGCCTTCCCAGGGGGCCTAGAGCTCCGCTCTCTGGCCTGTCCTCGGCGTGGGGAGGCCCAACATTGCCCTTCACTGTCCCTCTCCCCTGCTGGGCTGGGGGAGGCAGAGCCAAGCCGGGGAGACGCACTGAGGTTTCTCTGGGTGCGGCTCCAGGCGACCATGCTGGCTCACTGGGTGCTCTCCAGGTGGCCCTCCTGTGACGGCAGGTCAGCTGTAGCAGAGGGACAGACGTGGCCATGAGCAGGATCTGTGTACACAGTTGCAGCCTGTGCATAGGAGGCGGGGCGGGGCCCATCCTGAAAGGTGCTGCCGTGCCCGCTGGCCTGGCACGGGGTCGGGGCCCCGGAGTCTGCCCGGCTCTAAGGCCTGTGTGGCCGAGGTGCACTGTCCTCTCTGGGGACCTGAGCCACTTCGGGAGGAGGGGGCAGATGGGGGCGCTTGGGCCCTGGCCCCAGGCTCAGGGGCTGCAGTCCTGGTCGGACCCCCCCCCAGGACAGTGGGGCCTCTGTGCCCTCAGGGGCGGGGAAGGTCGGGGACAAGCGCCAGGCAGCTGCTCGGACACTAGAGCAGTGACTGGGGTCGGGAAGCAAACCCCAAGCCGAAGGAAGCGTCTCTGGAGCGGGAGGGGTCTCCGAGGCCCCCACCCCGTCACACTCGCTGCAGACTAGCAGCGGTAATTGCAGGGCACTTAGACAAGGTTAACACCCGTTAAACTTCCTGCAGTTAATTTTCCTGGCAGCTTGTTTAAAAGGAGCCTGTCTAATGCGTTAAAAATACCTACATTTGTGTCAGATCGGGGAGGAGATGCTCGGAACGCTCCCAGCTAAAGCCCCCGGGTCGGATATTCACGTCCCAAAAGCTCTAAGCCCAGACACCTTTCGCGCTTCTGCCTGTCATGAGGGTCTCGGGAGCGCACGCACTGGTCTCAGGGGCCGCCCTGGCAAAGCGCCACAGCCAGGGCTGCTTGGAGCCGCAGCCGCTCCTCCCGCTGCTCCGGGGCCGGGAGTCTGCGGTCAGGTATCCCAGGGCTGCCTCCTCCCACGGGATCTGGGGGGGGTCTTTACTCGTCCCTCCCAGCCCCTGGTGGCTCCAGGCGTCCCTGGCTGGTGGCTGCAACGCTCCAGTCTCCGCCTCCGTCTCCACATGGCTTCTCCCTGCGTCTTCTAAGGACATTTGCCGTCAGATTTAGGCCCACCCAAGCCAGGGTGATCTCATCTCTAAATCCTTCGTCACATCTGCAGACACTTTTCCCTAATGAGGTCACACCCCCAGGTCCGGTGCGCCCATCTTGTGGGGCCAACGGTCACCCCCCACTGCACCACGAGGACAGAGACAAAGCGGCCAGGCCAGCTCTGCCGGCCACAAGAGCTCATGGCTGGTGCTCCCCCCTGGCTCCATGGCACCCCCTGCGTGGGATGGGGCTCTCTGGTCCCCAGTGGAGAGGGGTGGGAGGAAGAATGGGGGCCGGACGTGACCTCACGGCCCCCAGGCACAGCCCATAACTCAATTGCCCAGAACAGTCCCCAGGCCCAGAGAACACAGACCCAGCGCTGGGCGTCTTGCGGCCTTCCCTCGAGCGGGGAAGAAGGCTCAGGGAGGCCCAGCGGGCGTCGCCTTCCACACCCAGCCTCAGTAAGTCCCGTGGTGACTCTACGAAGCAGAAACAATGTCCCCACCTTCCCACTGAGGCACAGGGACTCTGACAGCTGCCTGCAGCCCGGCTGGGCAGCCTCCATTTGTCCCCTCAGCCCAGGTCCCCTCCACCTTCCTGTTCCACCCGTATCCTGAGACAGGTTACGTTGTCAGCCTGGTGTCCCCGTGGCTGCCGATCCTGTCGGACAGTGTGACAAGCCAGAAGTCAAGTGCAGACTGATCTGGTGCCGGTGCTCGAGCCTGCCATACAGGGACACTGGGGTCAGCTGGCGGGAGCAAGTGGGCCTGGTGACGTCTGTGGCGCCTGCTCTGACTGCCCCGAGCCTGCGCCTTGTCCCCAGAGTTGCGGAGCCTGGGTGCAGGTCAGCAAAGGCGCCATGACGCGGGCGGGCCCTGGGCTCCCACCTTGGGCGTATCCTGGAAGCCCAGGCAAACCCAGGCGGAGGGAGGCGGAGGCCGGGCTCGCCCAGAGAGGTGTGTCCTCAGCCACACACTGGAGCTCCCGGCCCAGGAAGGACGTCACAAGGAAGCTGACCCTGGACAGGGCAACGGGAGGACTCTCGGTGGCTCTGCCTCGAACCCGGACATCTCTGCTTCGTCCTCCACCTGGGCCCCAGGGGTTCCCAGAAGAGCCAGATCTGCTGTCCTGTCCCTGCCCTGGGGCTGGACCAGCATGTTCGGGGACGTTTCAGGTGGGATGAAATGGACAGACCCTCCAGCCCTCCTGGCAGACTCGGGACAAAAGCCCAGGGGCCGGGTCACGGGAGCTTTCACCCCGTCCGGGCGAGCAGCTGCGGTCGGCACTCAGGCGCCATTCCAGCCCTGTCTGCGGGTGTCCGCTGCTGAGTTAACGAGCAATTTCGGCACATTGCTAATGAAAGGACACAGTCTACGTGAGGGTCACGCCTGCTGGTGCACGCTCTGCGGGTCTGGAGAAATGAGCGGGCCCTCCCGTCCCCGTCACGGCGTCACACGGAGCAGTTTCATTGCCCTCAAACCCTGTGCGCCGCCGCTCAGCCTCCCTCCCACACCCGCCGGCAGCCACCGTCTTCCTATGGTCCCGCAGTGCTGTCCTTTCCAGGGCGCGACACGGCTGGATGGGCGCGTGCGCGGCCTCCCGACTGCTGTCCCTTAGCAACGCACATCGAGGGCTCCCCGCATCTCCGTGGCCTGGCGGCTCAGCTCCCTTGGCCTGAGTAACGCCCGGTGGTCTGGACACGCGCGGTTGGTTTATCCCTCCCCCTAGAGAGGGCGTCTTGGTCGCTCCCGGTTGGGGGCAATTATGCATAAAGGTGCTGTAAACATCACATGCGGGGTTTTGTGCCGTTTTTGACTCCCTTGGGGAAATACAAAGGAGTTGATCACCAGGTTGCGTGGGAAGAGTACGCCTAGTTTTGTAAGAATCTGCGAAACCGTCTTCCGAGTAGCTGGTCCCCGCCGCGCTCCCACCAGCAGTGAAGGGGCGTGGCTGGTATCCACATCTTCGCCAGCATTGGGGTTGTCAGGTTTTTGGTTTTGGGTTTTCTTTAGCCTTTCTCAGTTTACCTCTGTTTTAATCTACAATTCTCCAGTGGCACCGGATGGGGTGCCTCTTGTCACACGCTCAACTGCCGTCCGTGTGTCTTCTCTGATGAGGTGTCTGTTCAGATCTTTTGCCCATTTTTTATCTGCCGTTTGTTTTCCTTATTGTGGAGATTTAGGGGTTTGTGTACTTTGGATACGTCCCTTCCCAGATGGGTCCTGGGCAGGTGTTTTCTCCCAGGCTGGGCCTGTCTTCCCAGCGGTGCCCTTTGCAGAGCAAAAGCTGATTTTCACAAAGCCCGGCCTGCCGGCTTTTCCCATCCTGCGTCCTGCTCCCGCCATATCTAAAATCTCACCAGCAAGCCCAAGGCCCCCTAGATCTCTCTCTACGTTATTACCTAGAGGTTTTATTGTCCTGCATTTTATATTTTGGCCCCTGATCCAATTTGAATTAATGATTTTGACCGGTGTCAGGCCCATTTTTTTTTTTAACATGTGGGTGCCTAGTTTTTCTAGCTGTTTGTGGAAAAGTCTTCCTCCTGACGGTCCGAGGGCGGCACCCGTGAGCTGTGACACTTTGCCTGTCCCGGTGGCTGCAGAGGCCTCCGGAGCTTGGTGGGCCGGGGCCTGCATTCAGCCCCCGCCTCTGGGCATGGGGCGGGGGACAGGGCAAACTGTCAGTGTTGGCTCCTCGCCTGGGCGCCCCAGAGGAACCCCCTGGCTGGAGGGCCCCAGCCTGGCGGTCATGCCGCGGCAGAGCAGCCTGGGCCGCCCCTCCTCCTGCACCGCAACTGGGCCTCTGGCAATAAACGGAACCGACATGAATCCGGCTGAGCAGCGACAGCAAACATCCCAGCTGGGCAGCTCCTGGCCCCCCCCAGCACCGCCCCCAGCATGTGCCCTGGGTCCCCCACGTCCCGCGCCCACACTCACAGCACCCCTGCCTGAGTCTGGGAGGGAGGGGGTGGGGGAATGAGCCCCCCAGCCAAAACCAGGTCCTGGAAGCCAGGCGCAGATGGCCTGAACGTGATTGCTAGCTGGGTGAGGACCTCCCAGCCTCAGTTTCCCCGTCGGGACTGTTGTGAGTATGGGACGAGCTGGCCTCTGCAGAGCGCTGACAACTCCACCTGGCGCGACAGGGGCACCTGCATGGCTGTTTCTAGATGAAGGTCCGCTGGCTGTTGCGCTTCACGCGGGAGATTTCCAGACCTCTCCTAGCAACTGAGCGGGTCAAGCAGGAAGCTTCTCCGGCCTGCCCCGCCCCTGCGGTGGCCCGAGTGGGACGTCTCTGACGCCCAGGCAGCTGGGCCTTTGAGCTGAAAACACACACGCGTCTCCCCCCACAGGCTGGGGGACGGCCGTGGCGGGGCACAAACAGGTCCCTGGGTCCCCTGGGCTGGCCGTCAAGTGGCCGCCACAGAAAGTCGGGTGTTCCTCCCGCGTCCCCGGCACTGCCACCGTGTCCGTTGCAGGCTCCTCCTTCGACGCTCCTGACGTGGCCACCATCCGCCCTCCTGTCCTGTCTGTGCCAGGGCATCCGCAAGGAGCCAGCCCAGCTCATTGCTTGGGGGTGTCCCAGGCCAGCCCACGCCCAGGGGCCTGGCCAGGGCCATGGCCATGGGAGCCTTTGACTCCCCAAAGCCATTTAGGTTTGAGAAAAGTGAGCCTAAATCTAATGGGAGGCTCCAGTGGCCCCGCTTCTGCCCCGACCTCGACCCCAACCCAGCGGGGTTGTTCTCTGGTTGACGCCTCTCCTGCCCTTTCGGGCTCAGGGTGTGCACGGTGGGGTGGCCCCGGCTGAGGATGTTGCTGACAACTAGGTGAGCGGGGTCTCTGGCAGTTGGCAGCTTTCAAGCCTTGGAAGGTTCTTCCCGGAGAAGCCACCACACGGTGGGACTCCCACGTCACACATGGAGGCGTGGCCACCCAGGCCCCGCGGTATCCAAGCAGCCAGCGCCCTGAATATTCATGTCAGCATTGGACTTGCAAATTCCAAGTGATCTAAATGTCACACGCTGTGGGAAGGTGTCTTTGGGGAGACGTGTCAGGGGGAATGCGTCTCGATCACCCCCAGTAGAGAAGTACGCCTTCTCCACCAGCGCCTGCCCTGCGGGCGCCCCTAAGTCAGGGAGAGGCTGAAATGGCGCTGACCAGGGGAGAGGGGGCCTCGATCCCGCCTGCAGCAGTCGGTTGACACTGCGAGCTGTGCTCCTTTCTGGGGACTAATGGGCATTTCTGGGGACAGTTGTGTTTTCTCCTGGGCAGGGAGCCGTTGCTGGCAGGTCCCTGTGTGGGAATACCACCGTCCCTTCCAGCTTTCCTGCTCGGAAAGAGAAGTTCCAGAAAGTCAGCTGTGATTGGCTGGACTCGCTCCAGGCTAGGTCCCCTGGCAATGCTGGGGGCCGTGGGGGTCACTTCTTGGGGGAGGAGGGAGAGAGAGAGAGACAGAGACAGAGACGGGGGACAGAAGGGGAGGGACGGAGGGAGAAGCAGGGAGGGACACCAGCCCTGGGGGATGGGCAGCATCCGTGAGAACAAAGGGGCCTCCGCCCAAGGGTGGCGTGTGCACGGAAGGGGAGCCAGCCCCTCCGGCTCTGAGCAGCTGCCAGCTCCCCTGCCTGGTGCTCAGGGGACCACCTGGCCCGCGGAGTCCTCAGCGGAGGGGCAGGGGGGCGTGGGAGATCGGGCTGGCCCCCGGCCCCCACATTCACAGTTATGCACATGGCCAAATGGCCACGATCATGGGCTGGCGGAGGAGGTGGGGCCACGGCTCCGCGAGGGGCCCTGGCGGGGACAGAGCAATCAATGTCCCATCGCGTCCTCTGCTGTCCTCCGAGCACCTTGCCTGGGTTGCCTCTCGACAAAAGCCCCAGCGCTGCCGCCTGGACACACTCCAGTTCTAGCAGATGAACAATTATCTCTTTGAGACAAACACACCAGGAGGGACTGAATCCTCTGTGTGGGGCAGGTGCAGGTGGAGGCCCGGCGGGCGGGGCTGCGGGGCACTGGCGGGGCTGCGGTGCCCTCCCCTGCCGCAGCGAGGGTCCCGGAGGAGCTGCAAGGCGCCCAGGGCGAGGGCGGTGAGGAGGGCAGGGCTCCAGCCGACGGTCGCTGGTGCAGGTTTCTCTGGGGGGGTCTGGTCTGAATCCTAGATTTGGGGTCTGTACCAACCGCTCCGTCCTTACAAAGAGGACTGCTCGGAGCCTGGCAGTCACCTTCTAGACGTGGTGACTGCCGTCCCTCAGGGAGACCAGCCTGGAGATTACGAAAGCCGCGTATGAGCCTGGTGAGAGGTTTGTCCCGAAACTCGTCCCTTCCGCGCAGGGCCTGGGTCAGCACACCTGGAACCGGGGCTGCCGTGGGCACAGGTGCTCTGGCCGGGGCTGCTCTGCACGGGCCCGGTTCTGACTTGGCCTGGACGGAGCAGGCGGGAGGGGCACCCCGGGCTCCTCGTCAGCCCTCAGGGGACTGTGCACCATTGGAGCAGGGTGTTCCGCCCCAAAGAGGACACAGAATGACAGATAAGTTAGAAACACACACGTCTGCTGCGTAACAAAACAGCCCCGAACTCACTGACTTAAAACAGTTATTATTTATTTGCTCGTAATCCTTTGGATGGCAATTTGGGCAGCTCAGCTGGCATCGTCAGGGTCACTCTTGTGGCTTCAGTCATCTGGTGGCTCCACTGGGCCTGGCCCCTCGCTCCCGGAGATCAAGCAGGGCTTCCTTCCACGCAGGCAGCCCCGTCCCCGAGCATGAGGCTGGCGGGGTTGGTGCCTCCAGCCAAGGGGTAGGCGACTGACTCCACCTCTTTTGCAGGGAGCGGCCAGGGCCCACCATGAAGGGGGGCATCCTGGCACAGGAGAAACCACCTGGCTCTCTTTGGGGACCACCTTGCCCTGGCCGAGGGGCTGGCGGGGTAACAGGACAGTCGTGTTAGTGGACAGGTCTCGCGTGACCAGCTGCCCCACAGGCCAGGCTATGTAGGGAGGCACCCCCGCCTGAGATGACACCCATGGCCAAGGTGCTCATGACAACACAGCCTCTGGTGACCGTGAGGACACAGGCATTGCGGTGCCAGGGCGAGCCGAGTGCCACTTACCGGCATGTGGGGACCACGGAGCATCTGGTCCAGGGACACAGCCCGAACCACGCATGGGTCTCATGGGGAAATGGCCACACCGATCAGATCTGTCCCAGCCTACAGGGGACCCTGGCAGCTATCAGCCATGAGCACGCCCCATCCCCAGGCCCCAGCACTGCTATGGATTTCCCCCCATAGCCTCCGTGGTCCGGGAGACCTGGTGTCACCTGGCCCAGCCATTGGCGAGGATGGCGACAGGCTGGCCAGAGGCAGCAGCGGCCTCGTGGCGCCGACCGATCCCGGCCTGCTGCCGTGGACAGCATGGCGCACGCAAGCGCCTGGCCACCTGCCAGCAGCCAGCACGCCCCAGCCACGGGCTCTGACCGAGCCGCAGGAAGAGCGACAGCTCGTCCCAGTGTGCGGGGCCAAGGGTGCCCCAGCGTGTCCGGCGGTGAGCGGCGCCTGCCTGCAGGGCAGAACGAGGCATGGCAGGCCCGTCCTCCGGTGTCCAGGCTCGGCTGAGGCAGGGTCGGGGACGCCCGTGCTGCTGTCTACAGACGCCACTGCTTGGACACCTGGTCCGTGCCTGACAGGCCGTCACAGCCGGGTGACTGACAGCTGCAGCGGGAATTCGGCTGCCGGTGCCTTCAGGAAGATGGGGGTGGGGATAAGGGGGTCTCTGCGAGGATGTTTCCACGGGGACAGAGACTCACATCGCCGGATGAGAGGTGTGAGGAGGACTCTCTCAGACTGTTAGCAGTGAACACACGTGCAGGGAAGACCATTTAACCACGGGGACTCACTGCCACGCACAGCTCCAGGGACCACCACCCACAGCGGCCGCGGGGGGAGCCACGGCAGCCCGGCGAGATTAAACACGAGAGCAACCTGCCTGGGCTTCAGCCAAGTGCACCTGACTTGTGGGGCTGTTTTAAACCACATGTGGACGATCGAGGGAAAAAAGGAGAAAGAAAGGCTTCCTTAGCCTGGGAGACGGCTTCCCTGGGAGTGGCCGGAGGTCTCCCGTGAGCCACGTGCACTAGCGTCCGGGACCCACAGGCCGCCCTGGAATCGGGAGTCACTGCCCCCCAGCAGGAGGGTGGGGGCGACGATGCTGTCACACCGGCCGACAGGCCTCGGCTCCTGCCTTTCCTGCTGTGTAGCGCCCGGGAGCAGGCGCAGGCTGTGTGCACACTCCAGTCCGGGGTTATTCAGGCTGGTCACAGTTTTTCCCGGACAGATGGTGCTGTGATCTGCGTGCCCAAGTGTGTCCCGTGGTTGTGAGCACAGGCTTCCAGGAGGGGACGGCAAACTGCGGCTGTGGGCCAAATCCAGCCCCCCTAGTTATAAATAAAGCTTTATTGGCGCACAGCCTGCCTGTTCACCACGCTGGCGGAGTTTTGGCTGCAGCGGCCAAACTGAGCAGTTGTGCAAGAGTCCGCCTGGAGGGAAAAGCAGAATCACTCGCTCTCTGGCTCTTTACAGAAAACACCTGCCAACCCTGTCCCAGGACACGTGTCCGGAGGTCGGCCGCTGGGGCGGGCGTCTGCAGGGCTCCCTCTGCCGGGGTTGAGGGCCCACTGGCCACGGCCACGCCTCTGCTCATGGTCAGACTTCTTGGCTTTGCGTGAGCACTGTGGGCCTCTCGTGCCACTGCCAGCGCGGGGCTGGGTGCCGGGCACAGGGGCAGCTGGAGCCAGGGCCCTCCATGGACCCAGCCCCAGAACAGGGCAGGGGGAGGCCCAGAAAGAGGCCAGCCCTGCGGAGAGCTGCGTCCTCTGCCCGCCCTCGCCCCACGCCTGCCCCCCCAGCACCCACCTCACCCCACCCTTGTGTCCCCCAGTGCAGACGGCGTCTCTGGCCCCTATCCGGCTCTGCCCGCCTGCAGAGCAGTCCCAAATGCAGACGTGGCTACAGCTGCCTCCCGCTTCACCTCGCCCCACTGCGTCCCGGCCCTGGTGGCCTGCTTGCACCCCACCCTGCGCTGTCTCACGCACTCCTCCCCGCTCTCCCCAGCCACGGCCCTCAGCACTTGAGTTTCTGCGTAAAGCTCCCCCATCCAGCAAGCACCCGTCCCCAGGCTGGGCCTTGTGCTCCCCGGGTCCTGTCACAGCCGTCCCCTCATGGCCTGTCCCTCTGCTTCTCCGCTCACCCCATTGCGGGAGGACACCTTGCACACGGCAGGTGCCCAAAAACTGCTTGCGAGGGTCGGACACAGTGGGCCTGGGTGGGGGGTGCACGTGGAGGGTCCTGGAGGGTGCAGAGTGGGCTGAGGGGACCCAGGGAGGGGGGCAGACAAGGCCTGTGCAGCCAGAGTTCTGGAACATTCCAAGACCAGATGCTCAGGCCGGCATTCGGGGTCTGTCTCCCAGCCGCAAGCAGTAGTGGCCACAGGGAGGCCCTCGGCACGGCCTCGTTTCCCGAAATCGCCTCCGCTGCCAGGGAGCTCCGGCAGGAGAACAGTGGGGCTGATGAGCCGCGAGCGACACCGCAGGGGAATCTCTCGCGCTACCCGAGGGCCACACGTCTTGGCTCCTGAGAGAAGGGCCCCCCACCCCGGAGCCAATCAGCCCCCTCTGGCTCCGGCTCCGAATGTCAACACCTCCTGAGGGGACCGCGTGCCTCGGCCACGACAGGTCGGGTGGGCGGTCCCTGCGCAGCCGCCCTTCTGCCCACGGGGCGGTGGGGGCCAGGGGCGCGTCAGGCACACGCTGGTCCTGAGGGCGGCTCCAGCCTTGGGCGGCCCTCGGCCAGGGCCAGGCTCAGGGTCTCGGGGCAGACCGGCCCATCCCCCTCCGTCACAGGGAGCAAACAGGTCCCGTGTGAGGCGGACACGCCGGAGTCACCA
Source organism: Propithecus coquereli (assembly GCF_000956105.1). NCBI lineage: Eukaryota > Metazoa > Chordata > Mammalia > Primates > Indriidae > Propithecus > Propithecus coquereli. The sequence continues at coordinate 1,224,372 of NW_012150197.1, read as the reverse complement.
GGCAAAACCGAAATCCTGGCCTTCCTCCCTCCTCACCCCAGCGTCTAGAGACAGGAAACCGAGGGCTCTCGCCGCCCACGCAGGGCCTGGCACACTGAGCCGCCACGAAGCAGAAGGCCAAGCCGCTCGCGGTCCTAGAAGGGCCCCACGTGGCGGGGGCGTCCTCAGGGGGACTCGACTTGCTCCTCCTCCCAGCCACCGGCAAGGCACACGGTCCCGGCCCAGGAGGAGGCCCCGCTGAGTGACACGTGTCACAGGCCCCTCCCAGCCCAGTGTGGGAGGGGGTGCCAGCCCAGTGCGGCTGAGTCAGGGCGAGCGCCTCCCACACTGGGGACTCTGGGGACACGAGTCAACACCCCAGCCTTCCGCTCTCACACGGCCGCCCGCAAAGCCCCTTCCCATGGGTGAACGCACGCGGCTCCATGTCTGCCGTGATCAGATTCACGTGGAGCGGGCAGAGCATAATTCTATTGCACAGCACCGAGACGCTGAGTGGAGCCGGATGTCCACAGCGAAGCACCGTGACCAGCTCTGCCAGGAGGGCAATTAGACGCTGGCAGGGACAGGATGTTCACCGAACTGCCCGCACAATTATGTGGCAAGAAAACACACTGGAAATTGCGGGGCTGCCGCCAGCTGCCAGCGACGGTGAGAACCACAGAACAGGTGGGGGGCGCCCGGCACACCCAGCCCCGGCGCCAACTCCACGCGGGCGGCAGGGCGTGGCCAGCGCTTTCTAAATGTGCCTTCTGAAACACAAAGCCAAGTGTTGCTTGGGACGGGGGCGCCCCACAGCACCGCCTGTCCCCAGCCTGCAGCCGCACCCCCTGGTCACAGCGGGGGGCTTTGCGCAGCCTGGAAACCCACTGCAGTGTCCACACGTCCTGGGTCTTTCCAGCTTGGGGCAGGAGCTTGTTTGGACGGCTTGGCTTCTCTCAAGGGCACAGGCTGAGGTTCCAGAGCGCTCTGTGCTGAGTGAGATGGCCCCACTTTTAATCCTTCAAAGTCAAATTAGTGCCCTACGTCTTAGAAAAATGCAAACGAAAGGCTTAGCAAACCTGATTAAATTGGCTCATGCCTCAGCTGGGTGAGCAGCCGCCGGAACGCAAACCAGGAGCCACTGGGCAAGACGCTTTACTGCGAGGAAAAGCTCAAGCCCAGGGCAGCCCCCCATGGGCTGTTCTCTGTGTCTAAGACGTGAAGGGCAGGAGGCCACCAAGGCTCCCTCCTGCTCAGATTCACTGGGGCACAGGAGGGGCCGAGACCCAGACCGGGACCCCACCCACCTGCTCACTGTCTGCGCCGCCCCACCCTCGCCGAGGGTTTTAAAGCCTGTTTGTTGCCACTTAGCCACTGATTGAACTGATTTGAACATTCTAGTGGGTGTTCAGGCGAGGAGTATTTGAGGAGTATTTGCAAACACGGCAAACAGACATCTAGCCACAGCCCCTGAGGGCCAGCCGCCACCTGCGCACAGCTGCAGGTCACTTGTGAGAGGTGCCCCCGTGACCCAAAGCACTGGCCGCCCCAGATGCTGCCCTCAAAGTGGTTAATGGGGCGCCCACCCACAGTCTCGGGGGATCCGGGCCCTGCCCTGCTGTGCGGAGCGAGGGGAGCACCCCGTCCTGGAGACCGCTCACCCAGCACAGGTGGGGGAAGGCGGGCATGGTGGGAAGTCCATTTTCCTAATGCAATTGGGGACCTCCGGGCTGACCTCGTGGACTCCCAGCAGCCGGCTGGTGCCAGTCGAGCAGCACAGCCAGGCCCGGACAGGATGTGGCTCCTGGGGGCTTCTGCTCTGCCAAGTTCTTGCCCAGACAGCGGCCTCCACAGCTCTGGCAGTCAGGAGGGGGGGCTTCCGGCTGCCCCGGTGGAGGGCTGCTGGCTGCGCGGCCGAGGACAGGGCAGCACCTCCCGCCGCAGTTATAGGTGGCTCACCTGCCCACCTCAGAAGGGTCTGGACTCGGGCTGGAGTGTTCCTGGAAGGGCCCCTGACCCCAGCTGGCTTGAGGGTCCCCACGCCAGCCCCCTGCCCAGCCCACATCTCTGCCCATCAGGGAGCCCCTCCAGCGGCTGCTGGTGCTGTCCATGGTGCTGAACCCCCGAGGGTCCCTGTGGCTCGGGCGTTCTCTTGACTCTGACACCATTAATTCTGGTCCAGCTCTCCTCACCCCCGCCCCACCCAGCCCCACCCAGAAATTCCAAACCAGAATTTCCCCTGCAGGGACCGGGTGGAGGAGAAGGAACTAAAGAAAGGCACGAGATGGAGCCGTGGACAGAAGCTGAGCGGAGGCTCAGTCCCCGAGAGCTCACCGGGGAACGTGGGCTTTATATGCTCGCAAAAATTGGCAGTGACCCACAAGAAAGTGTCCCCTCTGGGAGGCGGGGGTGAGTCACCGCCAAGCTCCACCAGCCGGCGAGGACCAGGGCTCCACACCCTCGCCCAGCTCGCGGTCCTCGCTCAGCAGCTGCTGGTCCACCCATCTGTCCTCTGTGCGTAGACGGCCCAGGGTGTGGGCCGCGAGCACTCGGGCTGCGGGGTCAGACCCCAGGACTCGTAGCTTGGCCTGGGTTTCTCCTGTAGCGTGAGGATAACGGTGGTTTCGTCTCACAGACCGGACGCAAGTGTCGCTGAGGTGCACGCAGAGTGCTGAGCTCCCGTGAGGGACCAGGAACAGTTGCTAAGGGCGCCATGTCAGTGAGACAGTGGCAGTTAGAGGGATTCAAAGTATTAATTTTTATATAAAGCCCAAATCTGCATATTAGAGCTGTCTGGTGGTGGCGTGACTGCTTAGTGGCAGCCAAGGACTCGCCGGACACTGCTGCCCGCCTCATCCCTCCCTGTCGTGGATTCGCAGACACCAAGATGGCCCCATGGCCCTGCAGGTCGAGTGCCCTGTCCTCCCCCTGCTCCTCCACACGAGGCCCGGAAACGTGGGCGGTTCTGAGAAGAGGTGCAGGGGCCTCTGCTCGGGCCAGGTCTGCGGTCACTACTGACCACACAGCAACGTGACACTCGGTGTTGTGTCTTGTGTCCAGGCTCTTGCGCACGGTGGGTCGTGCGTCCCAGCTGGGCAGAGTCGCACAGCTCTGGTTTCCAGATCCCGGCGGCATCTAGAGCCAAGCTGAGTCGCTGCAACCTGCTCCTTAGGTGCCTGGGGAGGGCACCCAGGCGCAGACAAGGGACTGGGGGACAGCACAGTTTGCCCACAGCTCTTCACTGGTTCCAGGACAGCGAGGTGGCCTTGGTGGTACCCGTCACAGGACGCATCCGCAGGAGAGGCAAACCAAATGCATCTACTCATTTCAATTTTATTTTTGTACAGGCAGCTCATTTATGGAGCTCTAACCCCAAGAGGACAGGCTGGGAGAACCTCTAGCTACCCCCGCCCCGAGTCAGTCTGGGGCTCCTTCCCAGAGCCGTGCCGGGCACGCCGTCGGAGCGTCTGCGCGGCCACGTGGAGCAGGCGTGACTCGCCAACCTGCCTGAGTGGGGGCACTTGAGTTGTCCTGGAAGTTTTGCTATTTCACACGAGGCCATGTTGGGACCCTGCCGCGCAGCGCTTCTGGGGTTAATGACATCATCGTTCTGGCCGTGGCAGGGGTGGAGGCAGGACGGGGTCGAGAGAGCCCGCGGAGTGTGCTCTGGTGTCCAGCTGGGTCTGGGGCTCCTCCGTCTGGTCTGGAGTCAGTCCAGGAAGTTAGAGGGGTGGCCCTGGCCTGGGCCCGGGGGGCTGCTCCTCTGCCTTGGGGGCGCGGTAGTCCTGGGCACAGCAGTGGCCACACATCGGGAGGGTTTGGGCAGGAGCCCCTTCTCCACCTCCCCCTCAGTAGCTGTCTCACAAAGCCCCTGGGCTTGCAAACATCCTGAGCAATATTTTGTACCTTCCCACGCACCGCAGGCGGCTTGCTGAGCCGTGGAGCCGCGCGTGTGGCTCCGTCTTTCTCTGAATACAATGGGATTAATTAGAGAGAAAAAGGCCCCACACAAACAAGCCTCATTCCTCAGAGGAAGCTGGAACAGGGGTGAGAGCACCCTGCCCAGGGAGGAGGGGCCCAGGCCGCTGTCTGCAGCTGTGTCAGGTGCCCCTGCCGGCCAGGTGCGCCCCAGCTGTGTGCAGGCCGCGCCCCACTGCGGCTGCCCCTAAACACACCTCGTTCACTCTTGTTGTATCATCCAACGCTCCACGCCACCTCCTTGGCCCACACAAAGTTTCAAACGCCCCTCCCACAGGCCACCCCCAGCCTCCAGGCCGGAGCCCCGCACCCACCCACCTCGCCCCCTTTGCCCACCACCCAAAACACTAGCCCTGCGTGCATGTGAGTGCCACCGCGCTCTGGGCACCACGGTGGGCACCCTCAGGGCCCCTCTTTTAGAAACAACGCTGAGGCGTGGGCCCCCGTGGAGCTGCCCGAGGTCACTGCCAGCCGTGGGGCAAGCCGGGCTCCAGGTCCACACACCAGCCCCAGGCTGCTTCCCAGCGATTTCCAGCTCATGCTAGAGCCCCCCCAGTGGCCGGGGCCAAGAGCGGGGTCTGGCAGCCAGGGTGGCACAGGAAGCAGGGGACACTGCAGGGGCACGGGTGCCCATGGGAGCTGCCATGTCCTGACATCGCTGTCCTCCTCCAGGCCCTCTGCTCCGGGAGGTCCCACCAACCCAACTCACAGACCCGGCCTTGGGGGCCCAGAGCCCAGGGGTGCCAGGTACCCAGCCAGCCCCAGGACAGGGGGCCCAGCAGGGCCTGCCACTCGAGGGTGTCGGTGCCCACGCCAGCCAGAGGTCCAGCTTCCCGTCCAGCCCCCCAGCAGTCCAGAGACGCTCCTAGACGGCCTGCCTCCCGCTGACCCAGATGCCGTCCCATCGCAGATGGGGTCTCGTCTGACCGGGCATCCTCTCCGTCCATCCATCCGTCTGGCCAGACTGTTCTCAGTAAAGCTCCCGTCAGTGCGTTCCAGTGGCTGGGGAGGCCGATGCGTGGTCCGTCACGTCTCCTGTCCGGAACCTTCCTAGCTATTATTAGATTATTTTTTCCATTTAAGTTGTAGAGTCAGCATGTCCGAGCAATTAGCTGTGTGCTTTGCAGGGACTGGACGTACAGGAACACACAGGATGTGAGCCAGTCCTGTCCAGGGAGGGGCCCGTCCTTCCCCATGGCCAAGCCTGCTCCCACCTCCCGTGGGACGCAGCCCCTTTCCTGGGGAGCTCGCGGATGCTCATGGCGTGCCTTCCCCTTTGCTCGTCGTGGGGAAGTGGGGGTGCAGCACAGGACAGGGGTGCGGTGAGCCTGGGCAGGAGAAGCCACATTCCAAGAGTCGGGTGTGCACCCCGCACCCCACCTCCTGATCTGCCTTGGTCTCCAGGACAGACAGGTCCGGGAGCCCAGGGAAGGCGGCCCTCACTCTGCAAGGTGGCGCTGGTCCCGCACCTCTGCCCCCTGTTCTCATGGCCCAGCGGCGGCTTCTGGTCAGGGGGGCCGCAGGGCAGGGGCCTGCTCCCACTCCATCCAGGAACCCCAGGACCAAGGGGGCTCCAGCAGGGACAGCTGCCGGGGCCAGACCCTATGCCCCGCCGGCCTCCGGCCCCCACTGGCCCCCAGACGTAGCTATTTTTGCTGTCCGGGCTCAGCGAGGTATTTTAAATGTTTTGACATTTACAATCTGTGTTTGATACACGTGTTCTGTTTAAATCATACCCGGGCTGCAGTGACTCATGGGGAATTGGTTTGTCTTCTGAGACTGGGCCATGCCACCCGGCGCCCCCCAGCAACCCAGGCGGCCGCGGGGCCCTCTCACCTGCCCCTCGGGCCTCGCCAGCCCCTGCCGTCCGGCGGAGGGTGGGCTTCAAACGAAAAAGCAACAGAAAACCAGGGGGGTGGGATGGGCGCCAGGCTCCAGACCCCCGTCCGGGAGGAAAGGACGGACCTGCCACCCACCTGGGGCCAGTGGCGGAGGCAGCAGGAGTCCTGGGCGCCGGGCTGGCGAGCGCAGAAGTGCGGGGCCCCTCAGTCTGTCCGCAGAACTTTGCTCAGGGGGAACTGGGAGTAAACTCAGCCGCCTCCCCCTAGAGGCCTCCCAGGCCTCAGCGGAGCTTGGAGCTGCCGTGGGAGGGTGGGGTCTCTGGAGGGACCTCGGCCAGTGCCCAGAACAGGCCCAGGGAGTGGACCAGCTGACGTTCCGGCAACTTCCAGCACCTCTTGGTGGTTGTCCCATGTCTGGCGAGTGCCCCCTTGGCAGGGTTTGGCTGACTGTCCTCACCAGGACCATGGTGACAAGTGCCCGCTGCAGGACACAGGCTCTGCTCGGAGCACCCTGCGCCACCCTGGTGGCAGAGCCCAGGAGCCCAGGGGCAGTGACCGTTTCCCGACACCACCAGGAGCCTCTTGGGGTCCGAGCCTCACAGGGCGGGAGGCAGCCTCTGCCATCAGGGGTGCTGGCTTCAGCCCCGGAGGCCCCTGCAGCCCCACTCGCTCCCATTGGACCGCATCCTCTGACATGTGCCATCCCTGTCCTGGGCAGCAGGGTCAGCTAGGAAAGGCCCTGCCACCTGCTGGGCGCCTGCGGAGGCAAAGCCACGGCCTGGCGTCCCCGTGGGAGCGGGGCCTGGGTTCATACAGGCCAGGTTCAAATCCAGGTCCAGCCACTTCTGAGCCGGCATCTTTGGGCCAGACCTGCAGCCACCCTGAGACTCAGTTTCCCCAGATGCAGGGCGGACATGATGGCCCAGCCTTGCAGGTCTGGGTGGAAATTAGAGGCAGGGCCCCAGGTGCTAACAAAAGGGGCCACACTCTTTTCAATTCTCTGAGAGGCAGGGGTGGGCGGAAGAAAGGTCCGCGTGTACTGTCTGTGTACAGGCTGGGAGGCCCTGGGTGGGCCGTGAGGACGGCCCAGGTGAAACAGCCACACTCAGGGCAGCTGTCATGGACGCGGCATGTCCACACCTGAGAACGCAGAGCTTTGCTCTCTGCCACAGCCCGCACACCCCAGAGTCTGTGTCCCCTGCTGTTCCAGGCGGGACCCCACGCAGGGGCTCACCCAGGTATCAGAGACGCTGCAAACCTCTTCCAAGCTGGGTGGGGGCACACTGCTGCCGGGCTTGGAGATGGGCGGCCGGGGACGGCCTGATCTGGGGCAGCCGGGACGGGACACGCCCCTCTGAGCTTGTGCCGCCCTGGGGCCCCGCAGTCCAGGCCCTGAACCCCAGCTGGGGTGGCAGGCGCCCAGGGGCAGGCGGGCGGGTGATGTCTCCTGCTGCCGGGTCTGACGTCCCCCTTCCTCTCCGCAGGTCAACACCTTCATGTCCTTCCTGCTCCCCATGGTGGTCATCTCAGTCCTGAACACTGTCATTGCCAACAAGCTGACAGTCATGGTCCGCCAGGCGGCCGAGCAGGGCCAGGTGTGCACGGTCGGGGACCAGCAGGGCACGTTCAGCATGTCCATCGAGCCCGGCAGGGTCCAGGCCCTGCGGCATGGCGTCCGGGTCTTACGTACGTAACCTCTGGGCCCCTGGGGGTGGGCAGGGGGCCCAGGGTCAGCAAAGGCTGCAACTCCCCAAACCAGAG
>NW_012150197.1:1203837-1216383 GCF_000956105.1 Propithecus coquereli | reverse complement strand
ATTCACTGAGCGCCAACTCTGGGTCTGCTCACAGATGTGGGGGTCGCAGAGGCAGGGGCAGTCCTGCATTCTGGGGGAGCAGGGGCCCCACCAAGGCAGCAAACGCACAATCAGCCATGTTGGACCACAGTACGCCCAAGGAAGCAGTGATTCAGGGCTGGGGGTCACCGCTGTGTGCTCCGCTCCCGGCGCCTGGTCCCTGCCTCAGCCTGGGGGTTGCTGTGCAATCGGGACGCGGAAGAATCACATTTCAGACACACGACGGATGACCGTGCAGTAGAGGCGCGGCCCAGATTTGCGCAGGAGTCCTGTGGTGTCATCGAGAGATCTGAACGCCCCATCCTGCCTGGCCTGACCGGTCAGCAACTAACCCACCTCCAGCCCCTGGGCTGACGGGGAGGGAGCCGCCGTGGGGCTCTGCTGGGCCCCAAGGGGCCCCCCCTCTGCCCCCAGAGAACCTGGGGGTCCCCTTGCTCAGTGGGGTCCAGACCTCAGTCTCCTTCTCAGGCCAGATCAGCCTCAAACCAGAAGACCCCGAGGGTCCCACCCTGCATCTTACAGATGAGGAAACTGAGGCCAACAAGTGGAAGGGCCCTGCCCGGCTGTGCGCGGCCACCGGAGGCAGGGCCGAGCCCAGAGCCCGTGTCCCAACGCCGCGCTGCCCTCCTCGGCTTCCCCTCAAGCCCCGTGCCGCTGGGCGCTGGGACCTTGTGCTTGGAGGGAGTTTTCTCAAGCGTCCTTTTGGGTTTTTTTGTTTAATTGCGGTAAAATGCACATGGCATGAAGTGCGCGAGGTTCACATTTGTGAGTGCGCGGTCCGTGGCGCTAAGCACGTGGGCATCGGGTGCCGCCATCGCCACCACCGTCTCCAGAGTGTTTCCGCCTTGCCGGCCCCCGGCCGTCCCCCCAAACACTGGCTCCCCGGCCTCCCAGCCCCCGGCACCCACCGTCCCACTGTCTGTCCCCTCTAGGGACCTCCCGTGCGTAGAGTCACCCGGCGTCTGTCCTTTTGTGTCTGGCCTACTTCACGTACAACGCCCCCAGGGTTCATCCGTGCTGTGGCGTGCGCCCGAGTCTCCTTCCCCGTGCGGCCGAGTGGTGTCCCGTTGCGTGTTTATCCCACATCTGCGCATCCGCTCGTCCCTGACGGTTGCGAGTGACGCTGCTGCACACCTGGCTGTGCGGGTGTCTTCAACAACCTGCTCTAGATCCTTTTGTGCACATGCTCAGAAGGGGAATTGCTGGATCACGTGGTAATTCGTGTTTCATTTTTTGAGGAACCGCCACCCCGTGTTCCACAGTGGCCACACCACCGTACATCCCCCCGACAGCGCGAGGGGTTTGGTTCCTCCACCCGCCACGCCCTCGCCAGCCCTGGCCTTGGCGGCCACCCTCATGGACTGGAGGTGGGGTCCCACTGGGGTTTGATTTCTCCCGTGATTAATGAACTTGGACATCTTTTCCTGTGCTTGTGGGCTATTTGTGTGCTCTTTGGAGAAATGTCTATTGGAGTCCTTTGCCCATATTTGAATTGGGCTGTTTGTTTTTATGTTGTTGGGTTTTAGGAGTTCTCTATGGACTCTTTGTGCCAATCCCTTGTCAGATGATTTGCGAATATTTTCTCCCTCTCTGTGAGTTGACTCACCCTGCTAATTATGTCCTTTGGGCCGGGTGAGGTGGCTCATGCCTGTAATCCCAGCACTCTGGGAGGCCAAGGCTGGAGGATCACTTGAGCTCAGGAGTTCGAGACCAGTGTGAGCAGGAGCGAGACCCCGTCTCTACTAAAAATAGGAAAAATCAGCCAGGCATGGTGGTGCTCACCTGTAGTCCCAGCTACTGGGGAGGCTGAGGCAGGAGGATGCTTGAGCCCAGAAGTTGGAGGTTGCTGTGAGCTATGATGACGCCACAGCACTCTAGCCCAAGTGACAGAGCAAGACTCTGTCCCAAAAAAAAAATGTCCTTTGATACACAGAAGGTTTTAATTTTTATGTAGTTCAATTTACCTATTTTTTTATTTTGTGACCTGGGCTTTTGGTGTCATACCCAAGAAATCATTGCCAAATTCAATGTCGTGAAGTTTTTATTTTATGCTTTCTTCTAGGAGTTTTATAGTGTGTGGGTCTCATGTTCAGGTCTTTGGCCCCCTGGGAGTGAATGTCTGTGGGTGTTAGGTGTGGCCCAGCGCCCGGCTTTCGCGAGTGGCGCCCAGTTTTCCCAGCAGCCTTCGCTAGGCACGGTTCCCCCAGTGAACGGCCTCGGGCCCCTGTGGAAGGCCACAGCCACGCGCCAGGGGCGTCTCTGGGCTCTCCATTCTGCTCTGCCGGTCTGCACGTCTGTGTTTGTGCAGGTGACAAGCGTCACTGTCACCGTGTGGTGAGCTCTGCAGTCGGGACGTGTGACACCTCCAACTGCACGCTTCTCTAACAAGATCCTTTGAGCTTCCATGTGAATTTTAGAACGGATTTTTCTATTTCCACAAAAGGCGTCATTGGGTTGTATTGAATCTGTGGGTAGCTTAGGGTAGTGTTGACACCATAACAATATTGAGTCTCGCGAGCCACGAACGTGGGATATCTCCCTGTGTCTCCCTGAGGCTCATGTCTCTCTGTCTCTGATCCTGTGTCTCTCTGTGTCGCAGGCGCCGTGGTCATCGCCTTCGTGGTCTGCTGGCTGCCCTACCACGTGCGGCGCCTCATGTTCTGCTACATTTCGGACGAGCAGTGGACTCCGTGAGTGCCGGGAGGCTGGGCCCTGGGGGAGAGCCCCAGAACTGGGGGGCTGGGGCCGTGGGGGCTGCTCAGGGCTGGAGCGGGGCCAGGGTTCGGTGGGTCCCCGCGGCCCCCTCAGGCATCCGTGAAGCTGGTGGGCAGTGGCTGTGCCCCGACGGGGCCCCAGGGAGGGCTGTGGAGGGACAGGTTGGGCAGGTGCTCTGTAGGACAAGCCGGAACTGGACAGGAAAATCGGTCCTGAGGGACTCGGCGCCCAAGGCAGCTTCCCTGAGGCCCGAAGAGAGACAGGGGGCGGCTCAACTAGGAGATGGGGGGGCTCTGCTCAGTCCGTGGCCGTTGTCGGGGCCCCAAGGCCACCCCAGGCTGGACTGTCAGGACTCAGCCTGGGGTCACGCTCAGGGCTACGACCTGCTACAGCAAAGGGCACACGGCAAAGTCCTCAAAGGGGAAAACACGTGGGGTGAAGTCGCGGGGAGACCAGATGCGGGTCCCAGAGCCCCTCCCAGGGGCATCTCACAGGATGGCTCGGGGGCTGGTCACGGGGGCACCCACTGTCCGCACGCACCCCAAGTCCAGGCTCCCAGCAGAGAGAGCAGGTGTTCACACCTGCCAGGGCTGCCAGATCCAGGTGACGGGTTCCCCACAGTGACAGGCAGCCAGAGAAGGCACAGGGAGCAGAGTGCAGCCTGAAAGAAAGGTTTCTGGAACTCGGGGCTGCCCCGTGGGGAACGGAGCCACCTGGCAGGAGAGCGGGGAGCAAGCTGGGATTGGGGCGCACGGCCGTCCCGGAGGCCAGGGCAGCTTGAGCCCTGGCTGCTCCTTTAGGCAGGGGACGAGCAAGCTCTTCACCCCCGATGCCCAGGACCCTAAGGACAGTCGGGTGGCTGCCGGGAGAGGCGGGGCCCGGCAGAGCAGGGAGGGAGCCGAAGGCTGGTGCCCACGAGGGGACGGCCAGAACTTCCAGCTCCTTGGGAGAAGCCAGAGCCCGGAATCCCTCATGAAATATCCGTGTAAAAACTTCTTTTAATTAGTGCCCCGGCCATCACCACCGGCCACCTTCGGCCTCAGCCGTCACTCTGGGGACCCTGCCTCGGGTCCCTGCGAGTCCTGCCCGGCCTGGCGGTGTCTGAGCGCCTCCCCTCCCCCGCCCAGGTTCCTCTACGACTTCTACCACTACTTCTACATGCTGACCAACGCGCTCTTCTACGTCAGCTCCACCGTCAACCCCATCCTGTACAACCTCGTCTCTGCCAACTTCCGCCAGGTCTTCCTGTCCACCCTGGCCTGCCTCTGTCCCCTGTGGCGGCGCAGGAGGAGGAGGCCGGCGCTCCCCAGGAAGGCCAACAGCGTGTCCAGCAACCACACCTTCTCCAGCAACACCACCCGGGAGACGCTGTACTAGGGCCTGCGGCCCCCGCACTCCGAGCAGCGAGCAGCGCCCGGCCTCAGTGGGGGTCCGCAAGAGGCCAGCTGGGTCCGTGGCCCGAGGCCTGGGACCCCACACCTCGCCCCGGAGGCCCCTTTCTCTCCCCATCCCCACCGGCCTCTCCCCACCCCCAGGCCTCCCTTTCCTCTTTGAAGCCAGAACGAGAGATTATTCCTCTCCCGGATCCAGAAAGGGCCTTTAACAAGGAGAAATTAGTGTTCGGCGACAGGCAGTTTCTTTGTTCCAGTCTAATGGATGTTTGGAGAGAAGAAAATGAAAGGCGCCGGTGGAGGCTGGGCCCCGGCGGCTCGGCGGCTGTCGCTGGCAGCGGCATCTCTGAGGACCTCGCTGTCCCGCTCCCCGGATGGACCAGGAGGGGGCTGTGGGGCCCCTGGGCTCCATCCCAGCCTCCACCGCCCCTGCCCGTCTCCAGGCTTTGGGCCTCGAACCCAAACCCTTCTGGGGCCAGCCAGCGTGCTGCCTCACCAGGGCAGTTCCAAGGGAGGCCCTGACTCCCCTTGAGGCCTGGCCGGGCTCGGGAACCACGGCTGGGGGCGGAGAATCCCTCCCAGCACTCTGGCCCCAGGCGGCCGTGGCCCACAGAGGGGTCAGGACCACATACCCGAGAAGAACACCCAGGGGCTGGCCTGGGATCACCTAGGCCCCAGCTCTCCACCCACCTGTCCTCGCCAGGCCAAGGCTGGGAGATCTGCAGGGACGCCATGCTGGGAGGCCCACATTCCTCTGAGCCTCAGCATCTCTGGCTCAGTAGAGGGAATTCTGGGTCGGCAGTGCTGGCCTCCCCCGCCTGCCCAGGTGGCCTTGGCCAGGACAGGTGAGCACCCCTGTGCTCTTCCTACAGTGCAGGCAGAGGTCTCAGCGGCTGCAGGGTGGTGCCCTGAGAAGGGCAGACACAGGCCACGGGTGGTGGCATCCAGGCCCCAAGCAAGACACCAGGTCCCGGGGACACGGGCCACAGGTAATAAGGGAGCTGTGCGTCCAGGCACCAGCTGGCTGGCAGCCCCAGGCCGAGGTAGACTCATCTGTCACCAGCCAGCAGGCAGCAGCCTGGGCCCCGGCGCCTGGAAAGGCGGCGCCTGCTTGGTCTCGAGGAGCCGTCTCCAAACAGGACGGGGCTGGCCGGGCTCCAGAGGTCGCCTGAGCCCAGGAGAAGCAGGTCCCGGGATGAGGCAGGGCCAGGAAGGAAGCTTGGGCCCTCGGAACACAGGTTTTTACTGCCTTGGACCAGCATCTGCCTAGAAGGGAAGTGGGCGCCAGGCGGCCTGCGTGGGCTCGGGACTCGGAGGCCTGGCCCGGAGGAGACTGGTCAGTTCACCACGAACCAGGGCCGGGCAGTCAGGCCCATGTGCTAAGCTTCCTAACGAACCTCCCCTCCCACAGGCGGGGTCATGAGGCCAGGCAGCGCCCCCAGGGCCAGAGGCCTGCCGACCCCAGGCGCACAGGCAGCGAGGGGGCTTCCTCCACCCCGAGCTCCCGCTCAGGGTCAGGGCAGTGGAGCTTCCCCCACCCGGCGGGCCCAGCTCAGCACAGCCTCACCCCTGCTCAGTGAGCCGCTCGGAGTTCACCTAACGCCAAGGCCCCTGGGGCTGGACGCGGGCTTCTGAGCAAGAGCTTGGATTCGGGGCCGGACAGTCCAGCCTCGACCCCTCTCCGGCGTCCCCAGGCCCTGGGCGGGCCACATTCCTCTGAGCCTCAATTTATTTCCCCATCGAAGAAGCAGGCGTGGCCACTGCACCCTTTCAGAGCACAGCTGTCCTGGAGGACCCAGGCCGGAGTGGGAGGAAGCGACTCCGGGATGGAGGCAGAGGCGACACCCCCCGAGCCCAGGCTGGTGCGGGGTCCACCAGCGGCGGGGGTGAGGGGTCTGTAGCTGTGACCCAAAGTCCACTTTTTGGTGTAGTGTTTATGTTCCCATCTGCACACTTGGTGTCAGCGGGGACACGTGTCCGCCACCCCAGCCGAACCGCTGTGACGCCCCACCCAGTAAGCCGAGCGCTTGCCCGTGTTGCGATGTAACCCCGGAAGCCACCGTGAGCTGTGAGCGTGGCGCCAGCGGAGTCTGGTGTCCCTACGACTGCCCAGCAGTGACGGCGCAGCCCCCAGCTCAGAAGGCCTCCGGTGACGCACCCGCCCTCCCCCTGCCACACCGCAGTCGACAAGAACAAACCCCCGAGTCTCTCAATAAAAGTGGCTGTGCACCCCTCACCGGCCCCTTGTGCCGAGAGCCTCCCTGCGCCCGGCCGGCCGCTCGCTCATTTGCTCGACGCGTGCCACGCAGCTGGCCCCACTGGGGGGGGGCCTTTACCAAAAACTCCTGGGCTTTGGTCGCGTCTCCCAAACGCTGGGGCCGGGACCCCCTGCTCACACCCTGCCCACCTGCCTAGTGCTTCCGGGAGCAGCAGAGGAGGAAGGGCCCTGGGAGCTCCCGGGAGCTCCGGCGGCACAGCCTGGTAACCACCAAAAGCCTGTGTGGGCAAGTCCCCGCCACGGCCCAGCCCGTGTCCTGATCTGTGAGCTGCCACAGAGGGGCACAGGGTCCCGTGAACACTCAGCTCTGGTCTCCACGCCCCCAGCCAGCCCGGGGTCCCGTGGCCCGGAGGCCAGTGGCCCAGTCCAGGCCCCAGTGGTGGACAGACGAGCGGACAGAAGACGCCCCGGCTGCAGCCCCCACCCCAGGGCTCCTGCACTTCAACTTGGGGGTTTCCAGACCATCTGAGAGCTTTGAAAATACAGATTCCCAGGCGCCTCCCAGCCCCACCGCGTCGGACTCTCCCCAGCCGGGGCTGGGGTCGCTCGGGCATTGCCCGGTGGGGCGGCTCCGGCCCTTTCTGGTGTATTCCTTTTAGGGCGGAGGCAGCTTTTCTCTTGCCTGCCTGACCCGAGAGCGCAGGAGGCCTGTTGCCCGTGAGCCTCCCGGGCGCTGGGCTCACCCTGTGGAGCTCAGCGAGGAAGCGTCCACATGGGCGGGAGCGGTGGACACGGGCACAGCCCACCCGCTGCTGCACCGGCTCAGCTCAGGGACGGCGGGGTCCTGGGAGGGTCCTCTCCGACCTGCGACTTGTCTCCGGGAAGCCCTGGATGCCGGAGGGAAGTGCAGAGGCAGGACGAGAGTGGGGAGAGCCGCCTGCCGTGGGCTCCACCTTCCCCTCGGCTGTGGCAGCCGCAGGGCCCACGGAGCCAGCACCAGGGTGTGGGGCCCCCGGGGGAGGTGCCCAGGGCACGACGCTGCCCCCGCCCGGGCTCTCTGCTCTTGTCTCCACCACGGAGCTGGGACCGTCTCTCTGCCGGGTCTCCAGAGTGAGGAGGACCAGGAAACGGAGCTCCAAGGGCATGTGCCTGCTGGGTGTCACCAGGAGCATGGGCCAAGCCACCACCTGGGGCTCACAGACACATGGTCCTTCGGTCACTTCTGTGGCCCCGGGGTCTGCCTGTAAGCCCATGGCCTCCCTGTGCTCGGGGACCACCGTCCCGTCAGCCCTCCCACGCTCCATGGTCACCCACCCTGCAAGCTCACTGGCTGAGGCGTCTCCACCTGCCGCACATGCCGAGGTGCTGGGGACGGCGGGACAGAGCTGCACTGGCTCCGGCCTAGCTGTGGGGCCTCAGGCAGGCCTGCCCCTCCCAGGGCCCTCTGCCCATGGCCGGCGGGACCCACAGGGTAGCAGCAGCTTCTCCCCTCACCTGATGAGCTGTGCCGGGTGAGAACGGCCCCTGGGCCCCCGACGCACCAGCGAGGGCTGGAGGAAACACAGGCAGAGCAAGGCCGCTGCCCGCGGGACTGGCAGGGCTGAGTGGCAGCAGGAGGGAGGGAACCAGGCAGGGGCCCTGTGGGACAGGGCGTGGGGTGCTGCACCCCCAAATCAAACATGTTCACCCTGCACAAGATCCCTGCATACACTCAAGCCCCAGACACGGAAGTTTCCACACCCGGGGCTCCCGGGTCCTCTCTCCGCCCCAGGGAGAGCACAGTGAGACGCTGGCTCGGGCACCCACGCCAGGGCGTCAGGCATGGTGGACACGGACACCAGGCAGCTGGCCAGGGGGCGGCCAAAGCGCAGCCAGCTCTGCAGGGGCCCCCGGCGCCCTGACGCGGGGCAGGCGGCGGAGCAGGGCTGGGAGGGCAGGTGGACGAGCCCCCGCCCCATCCCGGCCTCCACGCCGGTTCGCAGGCAGGAAACTGGCCGCCAGCAGTCCACCAATGGCTGTTTTTTAAACTCTGGCTACATTTTTTAAAATGAAATTTTTGGATTTAGACGACATAGTTCTCCTTAAAGTAAGAAACGAGCAAATGTAAGTATAGCCCTGATAACGTGTGGGCGCCGTGTGGCCCAGGCTCTGAGCCACGATTCATGGAAAGAAAACACAGACCAGCAAATCCCAGTCGCCTCCAGTCCCATTTCCAGGATGCCAAGGGCTCTGGTCATGCGACTCCTGGCCCAGCTGCCCTGGGATCCCAGAAAGGACAGGCTGGCTCGTGGGCGCCCAGCCCGGCTGCCGCCCCGTCTGCTTTCAGCGTCCAGGCTGCAGGGGCACCCTGGGCTCCCGCCCCTCAGGCGCTGGGAGGCTTTTGTTACCAGCTCAGGCTGCAGCGCAGCACCTGGGGCAGGTGGAGGCACACCTGGGGGCCAGTGCGGGGTGGGGGAAAAATGCTGAGATCCCTGTGGCCTGGGGGCACCCACCAAGGGGCAGAGCACCCGCATGTCTGGAGTTCCTGAGTCAGCCACGGGGGGAGACCAAGGGCCTTCCCCAGGGAAGCCCAGGCTCTGCCCTTACCAACACCCTGCAGGGCCACCACGGGCACCGCTGCAGACAGCCTCTTGCATCCTGTCTATTCAACATTTAGTGGGCACCCACTGTATGCAGGGCTTTGCAGCCAGAGCAGTTCAGCTCCCTCCACTCTGCAGCCCTCACAGGGTGTGGAGGTGGGGAGGCACCACCCCCCACGTGCCGAGTAGGAGGTGCTGGCAGGTCAGGGGCTGGAGGGAGGCAGGGAGGTGTCAGGACCCCGGGGATGGGGTAGACAGTGGTGCCACTCGGGAAGGTGGGAAGTTTGGGGACAGCCAGGCTCAGGGAGGCTCAGGGAGGCCCACGGCGTGGGGAGGAAGGTGGGTGTGGGAAGAGGGCTCTGGGACGTGCTCTCTCCTCTGGGAAAAGCCTGCGGGAGGGACACCCTGGGCAGACGGCCCGGTCCATGCCCTCGTTGTAAGTGACCCGAGATCTGGAGTGGGCTGGGGGAGCGCGGCAGGTGGCAAGCGTGTGGCCGGGCCCCGAGGGCTCCCCGATGCCGGTGCAGGGAAGGCGTCTGTGAGTGCTGGCCCCATAGGCAGCCAGTGACCCAAGCCCAAGGGCCAGCCCTCGCCTGGCCCTTGTCCATCCAGGAAACGTGACTCACGTGTGCCTCGGTGGCCCTGCTTCCTGGTCCCCAGCCCGCGTCGGGGCGGAACGTCCCTCCACCCACAGAGGCCATTCAGCTGTTTGTGGTTTGGGGACCAAATGTTGGAATCCTCCCTTTAGAATTCTGCTTTCATGTCACGTGCAGTGAGCCACAGCTTGCCCTTTAGGCCTGACCTTCGACCTGCAATCTCACGGTCCGGGTGACGGGAGGCTCACCTTGTCACGGGCCGGGGCTGTGTTCGGACAGGAGACAAAGCCCTTTCCCGCTGCCTCCGGGCCACCTTCCAGGGTAACAGCGAGAAGTGAGAAAAATGCAACCCCGGTGACCGCTGTTCAGGGCGATCGGCCAGACTCCAGCCCAACCCGCACCCCCCGACTGCACGGCCCGCGGTGCTCAGTAAACGCTCCACTCCTCCTCCAGTCCTGTGCGGGGCGAGCCAGGCAGCGTCGGTGCCTGTCACTGCCCCTGCCCTGGGGCCTGGAGCTGTGCCCCAATAGCAATCAGTAAACGGGCCTGGGACGGAATCGGGGTCTCCTCACGTCCCTGGCACACCTGAGGGCAGGCACATCCTGTCTCCTCGTTGTCATAGCCCGGCACAGCCCCTGGAACGCACACTGGCAGCTTCGGGTCTCAGCCACCTGCACGGCCCCGGCCAGAGGGTGGCCCCACCCCAGCGGGCCCCTCCTGAGCCAGCCAGACACACAGGGGCCTTCGCCTGTTCCTGCACGGAGGCAGGGCGCCAGGCGCCGCTGGCTTTATCCTCATCAATCACTTCTCTTGGGCCCGAATTACCTTAATCACCCGGTTCCTCCTCCCAGGCAGGCCGGCTCTCCCTCAGGACCGAGCCATCCGTCCACATTAGAGACCAACGCACCGGCTGCGCGATGCAGAGATGCTGCGAGGCCCAAACACCCCCGCCCCGCGGCGGACGCCGGCCTGCGGGGTGACCCAGGGCTGAGGCGACTGCACAACCCTCGTCCCAGCTGAGCACCCGCCAGCCCCACCTGCTTGTGGTCCCCCGGGGCTTCTGCACCTGCATTCACAGCCCACCCTGTCAGTTTGCCCCCTTTAATGAGCACCTACTGTGCGCCAGGTGGGGAGGGAGCAGCCAATGGAGGGGTTCAGCATGGGAGGCCTGGGGCCCCGAGTCCAGCTCTGCCCAGAGCACCCGTTGTCTCTCCAGGTCTCAGATCCCCCGGCGCAGTGTCTGGGAGGCGTGGCCAGGTCCCTGCCGTGGCACACTGGCCTCCTGGCAGCCTGGGGGATGGTTCCCCTCCTTGTCCTACTTACAGAGGGGGAGAGGGGCGAGGAGGGGGCCCTGACTGGTGCGGGGGACAGGACGTGGCACAGACTTTGAGGTCCCTCCACCCCCTCAACCCCATCCCTGCCCTGACCCAGCCAGAGCAGCCCCTGGCCCCACCAGGAGCCGTGGGAGGCAGGTTGGCAGGGAGGCAGCACCTGTGACCAAGAGGCCTGTCCTCCCAGGTCACCTCTCGAGGGTGGCTGTGCCTGGCAGCCAGCGCCAAGGCCCTGAACCCGTTCCCATCCTGTCCCCGGCCCATCCTCGGGGTCCTAGTCCCTCCTCCCACGGCCGAGATGACGATGGTGGCCAGCGACCCGTGCTCGCCGCCTCTGGCAATCTCGTTCTTGCAACAGCCCTTGAGGGAGGAGCTGGAGGCACAGCCATTTCAGGGAAACTGAGGCTCGAGGGCACCGGCACTTTGGTCGGATCACCCAGCCAGGGGAAGTGGCAGGACAGGGGCCACTCTGGACTCCCAGCATCGCCCACCCCACCAGCGCCCACCGGTGTGCTCCACACGACCCCAGCAACGCCAGGGCAGGACGGACGGACGCCTGACCACCGGCCCCTGCCAGCATGAGCACAAACCAAAGGAGAGAAAACTCAGTTTTCCTGGATACACAGAGGGAAGGAGACACCCCTTTTCTTTCAGCTTTCACCCCAGAAAACTCGTGCCTGTGAATTCTTTCTCTGCCCCTTTGAGATGTGCGTAAATCTTTTTAGAAGCTGAATAAGCCTCTCGCCAGTGTGCAAGCCGGGCCGGGGGGCTTCCCCGCCGCGATGCGACCACTCAGAAGGCAGCGCCCGTCCGCCGGTCTGGGGAGGGTGGGAGCCTCGCTTGGCGGCACTGCTCCAACCACCTCCCGCCACGCAGACGCGAGAGGGTGTTTCCTTGGGATGAAGCCAATTAGCCAGCACAGATGGTCCCCCCAGTCCCCAGGTGGATTTGGGACGAAGTCTGTGTGGCAAATGGTGCTGTCAAGTCTTGTCACTTGAGGACTAGCGACTGTTTATCTTGAGAACACGCGTGCAGCGGGCTGCGATTCCTGTCTCTGCAAACCCGTAGCCGGCGCCTGGACGCACGGTTCTCTCGGCACAGCGCTCGCCGACGCCGACGGATCGTTTCCTCTCTCCTCTGCCCCGTGGGAGAGCCCTTGGGGTTGGCACAAGATTTATGTGTTCACTTATTTCCTCGACACCCCGTGAGTCACCCCAGCCCCGTGTGACTCAGAGGGGCAAAGGCAGAGACCCCCAGAGAGCCGCCAAGGGCCTGGCGCCGTGTTCTCGCCGCGTTCGGTTTCCACGGCTCCTGCGTTCCTGACTCTCCCCAGGCTGGAGAGGCGCCTTCTCAGAGAAAGAGTCCGGTGCCTCTGAGAGGTTCCCGCGCTCGTGAAGAGAAGAGGCAGACCCAGCACACGCATACACACGCACACACACATGCACACACACGCGTGTGCACGCACACGCACAAACTCCCCAGACACACAGCCCCCTCGGGAGGCCCTGGCCGCCTGCCCCAGCCGAGGGGGGAGCAGGCCGTGAAGCATGCCTGCGGTCGCCACCCGCCTGCCCAGAAAGCCACTCTCGCGCGGTTGAAAGAGCAATGGTAGCAGACACGCGCTGGCCGCCCGCATACCCCAGGCTGAGCCGGGGGTTCTTTAAAGGCAAGTGCCCA
>NW_012150197.1:1194147-1203787 GCF_000956105.1 Propithecus coquereli | reverse complement strand
CAAGATCCCTGCATACACTCAAGCCCCAGACACGGAAGTTTCCACACCCGGGGCTCCCGGGTCCTCTCTCCGCCCCAGGGAGAGCACAGTGAGACGCTGGCTCGGGCACCCACGCCAGGGCGTCAGGCATGGTGGACACGGACACCAGGCAGCTGGCCAGGGGGCGGCCAAAGCGCAGCCAGCTCTGCAGGGGCCCCCGGCGCCCTGACGCGGGGCAGGCGGCGGAGCAGGGCTGGGAGGGCAGGTGGACGAGCCCCCGCCCCATCCCGGCCTCCACGCCGGTTCGCAGGCAGGAAACTGGCCTCCAGCAGTCCACCAATGGCTGTTTTTTAAACTCTGGCTACATTTTTTAAAATGAAATTTTTGGATTTAGACGACATAGTTCTCCTTAAAGTAAGAAACGAGCAAATGTAAGTATAGCCCTGATAACGTGTGGGCGCCGTGTGGCCCAGGCTCTGAGCCACGATTCATGGAAAGAAAACACAGACCAGCAAATCCCAGACGCCTCCAGTCCCATTTCCAGGATGCCAAGGGCTCTGGTCATGCGACTCCTGGCCCAGCTGCCCTGGGATCCCAGAAAGGACAGGCTGGCTCGTGGGCGCCCAGCCCGGCTGCCGCCCCGTCTGCTCTCAGCGTCCAGGCTGCAGGGGCACCCTGGGCTCCCGCCCCTCAGGCGCTGGGAGGCTTTTGTTACCAGCTCAGGCTGCAGCGCAGCACCTGGGGCAGGTGGAGGCACACCTGGGGGCCAGTGCGGGGTGGGGGAAAAATGCTGAGATCCCTGTGGCCTGGGGGCACCCACCAAGGGGCAGAGCACCCGCATGTCTGGAGTTCCTGAGTCAGCCACGGCGGGGAGACCAAGGGCCTTCCCCAGGGAAGCCCAGGCTCTGCCCTTACCAACACCCTGCAGGGCCACCATGGGCACCGCTGCAGACAGCCTCTTGCATCCTGTCTATTCAACATTTAGTGGGCACCCACTGTATGCAGGGCTTTGCAGCCAGAGCAGTTCAGCTCCCTCCACTCTGCAGCCCTCACAGGGTGTGGAGGTGGGGAGGCACCACCCCCCACGTGCCGAGTAGGAGGTGCTGGCAGGTCAGGGGCTGGAGGGAGGCAGGGAGGTGTCAGGACCCCGGGGATGGGGTGGACAGTGGTGCCACTCGGGAAGGTGGGAAGTTTGGGGACAGCCAGGCTCAGGGAGGCTCAGGGAGGCCCAGGGCGTGGGGAGGAAGGTGGGTGTGGGAAGAGGGCTCTGGGACGTGCTCTCTCCTCTGGGAAAAGCCTGCGGGAGGGACACCCTGGGCAGACGGCCCGGTCCATGCCCTCGTTGTAAGTGACCCGAGATCTGGAGTGGCTGGGGGAGCGCGGCAGGTGGCAAGCGTGTGGCCGGGCCCCGAGGGCTCCCCGATGCCGGTGCAGGGAAGGCGTCTGTGAGTGCTGGCCCCATAGGCAGCCAGTGACCCAAGCCCAAGGGCCAGCCCTCGCCTGGCCCTTGTCCATCCAGGAAACGTGACTCACGTGTGCCTCGGTGGCCCTGCTTCCTGGTCCCCAGCCCGCGTCGGGGCAGAACGTCCCTCCACCCACAGAGGCCATTCAGCTGTTTGTGGTTTGGGGACCAAATGTTGGAATCCTCCCTTTAGAATTCTGCTTTCATGTCACGTGCAGTGAGCCACAGCTTGCCCTTTAGGCCTGACCTTCGACCTGCAATCTCACGGTCCGGGTGACGGGAGGCTCACCTTGTCACGGGCCGGGGCTATGTTCGGACAGGAGACAAAGCCCTTTCCCGCTGCCTCCGGGCCACCTTCCAGGGTAACAGCGAGAAGTGAGAAAAATGCAACCCCGGTGACCGCTGTTCAGGGCGATCGGCCAGACTCCAGCCCAACCCGCACCCCCCGACTGCACGGCCCGCGGTGCTCAGTAAACGCTCCACTCCTCCTCCAGTCCTGTGCGGGGCGAGCCAGGCAGCGTCGGTGCCTGTCACTGCCCCTGCCCTGGGGCCTGGAGCTGTGCCCCAATAGCAATCAGTAAACGGGCCTGGGACGGAATCGGGGTCTCCTCACGTCCCTGGCACACCTGAGGGCAGGCACATCCTGTCTCCTCGCTGTCATAGCCCGGCACAGCCCCTGGAACGCACACTGGCAGCTTCGGGTCTCAGCCACCTGCACGGCCCCGGCCAGAGGGTGGCCCCACCCCAGCGGGCCCCTCCTGAGCCAGCCAGACACACAGGGGCCTTCGCCTGTTCCTGCACGGAGGCAGGGCGCCAGGCGCTGCTGGCTTTATCCTCATCAATCACTTCTCTTGGGCCCGAATTACCTTAATCACCCGGTTCCTCCTCCCAGGCAGGCCGGCTCTCCCTCAGGACCGAGCCATCCGTCCACATTAGAGACCAACGCACCGGCTGCGCGATGCAGAGATGCTGCGAGGCCCAAACACCCCCGCCCCGCGGCGGACGCCGGCCTGCGGGGTGACCCAGGGCTGAGGCGACTGCACAACCCTCGTCCCAGCTGAGCACCCGCCAGCCCCACCTGCTTGTGGTCCCCCGGGGCTTCTGCACCTGCATTCACAGCCCACCCTGTCAGTTTGCCCCCTTTAACGAGCACCTACTGTGCGCCAGGTGGGGAGGGAGCAGCCAATGGAGGGGTTCAGCATGGGAGGCCTGGGGCCCCGAGTCCAGCTCTGCCCAGAGCACCCGTTGTCTCTCCAGGTCTCAGATCCCCCGGCGCAGTGTCTGGGAGGCGTGGCCAGGTCCCTGCCGTGGCACACTGGCCTCCTGGCAGCCCGGGGGATGGTTCCCCTCCTTGTCCTACTTACAGAGGGGGAGAGGGGCGAGGAGGGGGCCCTGACTGGTGCGGGGGACAGGACGTGGCACAGACTTTGAGGTCCCTCCACCCCCTCAACCCCGTCCCTGCCCTGACCCAGCCAGAGCAGCCCCTGGCCCCACCAGGAGCCGTGGGAGGCAGGTTGGCAGGGAGGCAGCACCTGTGACCAAGAGGCCTGTCCTCCCAGGTCACCTCTCGAGGGTGGCTGTGCCTGGCAGCCAGCGCCAAGGCCCTGAACCCGTTCCCATCCTGTCCCCGGCCCATCCTCGGGGTCCTAGTCCCTCCTCCCACGGCCGAGATGACGATGGTGGCCAGCGACCCGTGCTCGCCGCCTCTGGCAATCTCGTTCTTGCAACAGCCCTTGAGGGAGGAGCTGGAGGCACAGCCATTTCAGGGAAACTGAGGCTCGAGGGCACCGGCACTTTGGTCGGATCACCCAGCCAGGGGAAGTGGCAGGACAGGGGCCACTCTGGACTCCCAGCATCGCCCACCCCACCAGCGCCCACCGGTGTGCTCCACACGACCCCAGCAACGCCAGGGCAGGACGGACGGACGCCTGACCACCGGCCCCTGCCAGCATGAGCACAAACCAAAGGAGAGAAAACTCAGTTTTCCTGGGTACACAGAGGGAAGGAGACACCCCTTTTCTTTCAGCTTTCACCCCAGAAAACTCGTGCCTGTGAATTCTTTCTCTGCCCCTTTGAGATGTGCGTAAATCTTTTTAGAAGCTGAATAAGCCTCTCGCCAGTGTGCAAGCCGGGTCGGGGGGCTTCCCCGCCGCGATGCGACCACTCAGAAGGCAGCGCCCGTCCGCCGGTCTGGGGAGGGTGGAAGCCTCGCTTGGCGGCACTGCTCCAACCACCTCCCGCCGCGCAGACGCGAGAGGGTGTTTCCTTGGGATGAAGCCAATTAGCCAGCACAGATGGTCCCCCCAGTCCCCAGGTGGATTTGGGACAAAGTCTGTGTGGCAAATGGTGCTGTCAAGTCTCGTCACTTGAGGATTAGCGACTGTTTATCTTGAGAACACGCGTGCAGCGGGCTGCGATTCCTGTCTCTGCAAACCCGTAGCCGGCGCCTGGACGCACGGTGCTCTCCGCGCAACGCTCGCCGACGCCGACGGATCGTTTCCTCTCTCCTCCGCCCCGTGGGAGAGCCCTTGGGGTTGGCACAAGATTTATGTGTTCACTTATTTCCTCGACACCCCGTGAGTCACCCCAGCCCCGTGTGACTCAGAGGAGCAAAGGCAGAGACCCCCAGAGAGCCGCCAAGGGCCTGGCGCCGTGTCCTCGCGGTGCCGCGTTCGGTTTCCACGGCTCCTGCGTTCCTGACTCTCCCCAGGCTGGAGAGGCGCCTTCTCAGAGAAAGAGTC
This sequence comes from Propithecus coquereli, assembly GCF_000956105.1. Classification (NCBI taxonomy): domain Eukaryota; kingdom Metazoa; phylum Chordata; class Mammalia; order Primates; family Indriidae; genus Propithecus; species Propithecus coquereli. The sequence continues at coordinate 1,199,605 of NW_012150197.1, read as the reverse complement.
CGGTGCCTCTGAGAGGTTCCCGCGCTCGTGAAGAGAAGAGGCAGACCCAGCACACGCATACACACGCACACACACACGCACACACACGCGTGTGCACGCACACGCACAAACTCCCCAGACACACAGCCCCCTCGGGAGGCCCTGGCCGCCTGCCCCAGCCGAGGGGGGAGCAGGCCGTGAAGCATGCCTGCGGTCGCCTCCCGCCTGCCCAGAAAGCCACTCTCGCGCGGTTGAAAGAGCAATGGTAGCAGACACGCGCTGGCCGCCCGCATACCCCAGGCTGAGCCGGGGGTTCTTTAAAGGCAAGTGCCCATGGGTGACCTTAAGTGACTGTGTGTGACAACTTGCCGGGGAGCCCAAGATAGCTTCCCATTCTGTAAGACTTGCTTCTAAGTCTTGCCTGTTCATTTTTTGTGTTTTTTAAAAGTACATAATTTTTAAATATACATACAAATTTCCAGTAGGTAATGTGTGCACGTCCTGCAACATGGAGGGGCAAAGCCTGGGGCAGAGAAAGGTCAGGGTCCCCCACGCCCCAGGCCCCCTGGCAGAGCCTCCCTGGGGGGACGGGATCGCGGGTCCCTCCTGCCTCGCTGACGGGTCGTTCTACCTGCAGCGCTGGCTCTCTCTCCACATCCGGTTCCCAGACCCACCTCGTTCTCGGGAAGGCTGCTTGGTGCCAGTGGGAGGCAGGTGTCCACGTCCCGATCCGCAGAGCCTGTGCGTGTTACCGTGCTGTGTGACGGGGCGAAGGGGATGTGATTGAAATCACAAATGTGACGGTGGGAGATGACCCTGGACTGCCCAGCATGACCACACGACCCGTGAAGGAGAGCGCCCGGCGGGCTTCTCGCTGGAGGCGGAGACGGAGGTGGGAGGGGAGTCAGCGAGGGTGGACCTGCCCATGCAGGCTGCGAAGGTGAGGCTGGGCCACGAGCGGAGAACACGGCTGCTGCGGCAGCGGGAACAGCCTCCAGCTGGCAGCCGGCAAGGACAGGACACCCCAGCCAACCACGCGACCACTCGGGGACCGGGCTCTGACAACAGGCTGAGGGAGCAGGAAGCAGAGCCTTCCCGGGCTCCCGCTAAGAACTCAGCTGCCCCTGATTCCAGCTTTGCGAGACCCTGAGCAGAGAAACCAGGCGAGCCCACCGTGACCCCTGACCTGCAGTAGGAGACAGTAAGTGGAGACTCGCTGTGACTTGTTACAGCGCAGCAGGAAACGGATACAGTAGACCCCATCTCCCCCCCTCCCCCAGCTTTGCTACAGCTCATTCGCCAGCCCTATTGATGGAACGTGAGTTATTTCCAGTCTCTTGCTGTCAAGAAAGCTTTGGCACTAACTCTCCTCGCACATTCCATGTGTCCCTGGGCACGTGCAGTGGAGGAAAAATCCACGCTCGAGCCCTGAGTTACCATCTCTTGGAGGCTGCAAAGCCAGAGCACCCAGGGTGCCCTGTGCAGAGGCCACACGCATCTACACAGGGTCAGCTGGGCAGCAGCCGTCGACTCTGGGAGCCCTGCAGCCTGTCCCTACCCGAGTCGGGGCTGCGGGTGGCTTCAGCCCCGGGTCCCAAGAAGTTTGTGCTCCAATGGGCTGAGCATTCTGGGTCCATTCCTTCCTCAAGCCCAGGAGGAGGGTTTGCTTTGCCGAAACTGTTCCAGGTGGTCTAAGGACATGAAGGCTCACTCGAGTGCTGGCATCAGAAGGCTGTGTCAAAATTGGCAAGGAAATGGTTGGGCCCAGCGTCCTGGCTTGGTGGGTGTGCCCTCCACCCCGTGAGGTCAGATTCCCTGACCCCTGCAGCTGGGTTTCCTGAACTCACCGCACACAGGCTGCCGAGCGCCCAATTTGGCCCTTGCCGGCGCCCCAGGCCCCACAGAGGCAGCTGTTGGGGGAAAGCGCGGGCCCAGCGTCCCGAGGCCATGCCCCACGAGCAGGTGGCGAAGGAAGGAGAGGGCTCTGGGGACAAGCAAGCGAGACTCTGAGGGAACAAAGTTCTAAATCGCCAAGAGTGGGAGGAGTGTTGAGCTGGAGAAAATCTCCACAGGAGCAGCCGCTCAGCACCAGGACTGTGGGACCTCCCACCACGGCAGACACAAGCCCACCCGCCTTCCCTGTTCTTGTCTCCATAACGGGGTGTCAATGTGTTCACTCCCGTGTGCCCGCTTTCAAGCATGAGGAACTGCTCTGTACTCGCTTCTCCGTGCCCAGCACAGAGAGAGTGCGGCCAGGAAATGCTTTTTGGATGAACGGATTGGTGGATGGATGGAAGGAGGGAGGGATGGGTGGGTGGGTGGTAAGGGAAGGAAATGTGTGACATACTGCAGAAAAATGCCTGTGGTTGTTTTCTTGTTTGGTCCCTCTGTCTGCCGAGAGGGACATGGGAAAACGCCTGGTCTATAGATCCACAAAGCTAATGACAAGGTCAGGGTAAACTTCGCCACGGAAATTTCCGTTTGGAACCTAGGATTTTGGTGGCTGCCCTGTGGAAACGGGCCACACGCGGTGCCCACAGAGAAGACCCGGAGGCCCGTGGCTCGGATGCTCAGGCCACAGCTACAGCTTCCCGCCTGCGCACTGGGTGGACGGGGGACAGGGGCTTAGGCCACAGAACACGGGTGCAACCCAGCCCTGGCCGAGCCCAGGAGCCACGCAGGCCTGGAGTCAGGCTTTGCTCCCGTCCCTCCGTGTCTGGAGCGTGCGTTTCTGTTCAGGGCCCGTCTGGTGGGAGAAAGCGCGGCCCCAGGACGGGGAACCCAACAGGCCCAGCCCTGGAGGCCGCAGACCCCCTCCCCCCCTGCCCCAGGGGCTCCTCGCAGATCAGAAGCTTCACAGAGGGGGGCCTCCCTCCCACCGGCCACCCTGGTGCAGGGAGCGAGTGCGTCCAGGGCCACCGTGGGACAGGGAGGGCCGGCCTCAGACGGAGGTGTACACGCCTGCAGTTGTGCCTGACGGCGCCAGCGGGAGAGGCCGCCCTGCCGTCGGCGTCGTCCTCCGCCCTCCGCACAGCCTGGGGTCCTCGGAGGCTTCTGTCCAGAATCAGGTTCACGCAAACTTGGCCAGTGTCATTCCCAAGGCTTCAACCAACCTGCACGTGGCCTCCACAGGCAGCCGTGTCCTTGGAAAAGTCTGTCGCCGTCCTGTTGCCTGGGAAGCCCCGGCATCCGCGTGGTGGGAATGGCTGTGCTGCGCCGTGCAGGGCGGGGAAGCCACACTGTGCCCTGTGCTGCCCACACACCGTGGCACACGACTGGGAAGGGCTCTGCCGGGCGACCGACACTGCTCTCGCCGGGTCTCCCACCTGCCAGTGCGGCCCCCGCCCTGCCCTGCCCGCCTGGCGCTGGTGGTTCCGCTCTCACCTGTGCTCCTTCCTCCGGAAGCTTCCTCGGCATGTCCCTGCTCGTGGCTCCGCCTGCCTGGCAGACTCTCAGCTGCTCCAGGACAGAGACCATGTCTGACACCTCACACGCACACACATGCACACGCATGTGCCTGAAAATACACGTGTGCCTGCACACACAGCACCCTTCGCCGCCGCACGTAGCAGGTGCTCAAATGCTCACAGACCTGAAACGGCACCGCCTGGCCAGGGCCTGGGGTTCAGGAGGAGGGAGGATTTGGAGGGACCTGACCTTGCTCAGATCCTGCTTTGGGTTGTTGGTTTCCAGAGAGGCAAATGACAGAAATGCACTCAATGCCGACTCTCCCTGACCCCCAGGTACCAGGACGAGACTCTCCTCCCCATGAACTGCGGGCGACACCAGATGCCCTTCAAACTCCCGAGCCCGCGGCACCCACAGCGCCCACGGCAGCCTCTCTGGGGTCACCAAAGCCAGGAGACGCCCACGGGTCTCCAGCCAGAGGCTGGTCAATAAATTCGGCCACATTCCAACTCCGAGTGCCTGCCCATCCCCTGCCCCACCCTGGCCGGCCACGACCCCTCTTGCTGTGCACCCAGCTCCCACCAGCCTCCCCGAGGGCCACGCCCAGGTCAGACCTGGCTCCGCTCTGCTCCCAACTCTCTCTGGACAGAGCCCCAGTCTACACAGCAGCCCCAGCCCCAAACGGCTCCCACTCTCCCCTCCCACCACCGTCCCCCATCCACTCCCTCTGGCCACACAGGCCACCCCCGGTTCAACAAATGTGCCACGGTTGCCCTCCTCAGCCATGGCCAGCACCGTCCCTCACCAGCCCTCTTCCCCCAAGTCCCAGTGAGGCCCCAGGACAGACGCAGCCCTGAGGCGAGGGTCTGGGTGCAAAGTGTCTTTGGGAGATGATCCAGGGAGCAGCGGAAGGCAGCAGGCGCAGAGGGTCCCCGTGCAGGACAACTGGGGGCTGCGGGGGTTCAGCCCCTCCAGGGACCACTGGGGGAGGCACGGAAGCCCCTCAGAGCGGCCCCCCCGAGGGCGGGAGCAGGCACTCAGCCGCCAGCAAAGGCTGCTCCCGGGGTGTCGACTGCCGGAAAGCCAAACAGGGGAAGCGGAGACAGAGGGGCGGCCACGCGGGTGGGGCGGCCCCTTCCTCACTCAGACGCCCAGGGCGGACCCACACCTGCGAGGACCGTGCCCGGCGCGGCATCGGCATCGGCAACTCTGGGGCCTGAGATGGAGCAGTCGCTGCGGTGACTGCGCTATCAGGCAGGAAAGGCAGGCAGCAGGGAGAGTGGCTCCCCTGGTTTGGTTTCTGATTAGGGAATTGCAGGTGGAGACCCATCGGGCACAGGCGGGGTCGGCCCTGCCAGCAGGGCGGCCTTGGGGAGGGAACTTTTCTGCACGGACTCTTGTACGTGGGAGGTTTTTACGGTGTGCGTGACTCCTTGTTCAGTTTTTGTAATAATAATTTCCATCAGCCTAGAGACAGGTATTTATATTCTTCACCTTTTTATTATGAAAAATGTCAGACATACAGAAAAGTTGAGAGACTGACGTGCCCCTGTATGCGCACCGTCTAGATCCAATAAGTAAGGGGAAATTCCACATTTTCTTTTAAATTTGCTGGGTGATCAAAGTCTAAGGCGCCCCAGTGACCAGGAAGGAGGACTCGGGTCCTGGTGGGGGGCCGGGTCTGGGCAGTGGGGGTGCGGGGTGGGGTGGAGGTGGGCAGTGGCCCGCAGCACTCAGGGCGGGGCCGGCGAGCCGGCAGGAGGGGCCTCCTGTCCCGTCTCGGGCTGGCAGCCAGGCTCTGGCCGGTTCAGCTCTGGGACACTCACGCACAGGCTGACGCGGGAACAGTTTGCTCCCAGCCTCCCGCAGGCCCCAGTGGAGTCTCCTGTGGATGTGTCTGTCGGCAATTCCATGAGTCAACTGTGACGCGTCAAGGCTTGGGGAATATGATAAATGCTCGCAATTTTCTTTCCCTGTAGGGGTTGCAGCAGAGAGAAAGCAGCTCCCGCGGTGTGTGCCCCGACACAGAGGATGGACGGGGCTTCAAGTCCTCACACATCACACTTCAAAA
>NW_012150197.1:1180479-1193632 GCF_000956105.1 Propithecus coquereli | reverse complement strand
ACAGCAGAACATGAGGGGCCAGGACCGTGGTGGCTCAAGGGGCCAGCAGCCCAGGCCACGCAGCAGCTTCTGCTACAGCCGGGAGCCTCAGCCAAACCCAAAGGGGGCCCTTCCTGTCTAAGCCAAGGGGCAGGTGGTCGTCCGTGACCGCATCTCCACAACCGCTGGAACCTGCCGGCAGCACCAACAACCTGACTCTGCACCGGTGTCCAGGACCCCAGCAGCCTCCACCCCAGATGGCTTCCCTGCCCCTCTGCTCCAGGCTGGGCCGCGTCAATGAGGCCCGGGCAGAGACACCCAAATCCTGGCGGAAAACCCCGAGTCTGCCAGGAGGGGCGGGGGCCCAGGCAGGACCGAGTCCTTCCCATTCTCCCCTCTGCCCTCCCACCGGCTCCGTCTATGAACTCTCAGGACTTAAAGCAAAATGAAAGTGATTTCTTCTAGAAAGCAGTTTGGGGGAATTAGTGGAACCAGAACTGCTTGCTTTGGAGGGCCAAGGAGGGCTACGACTGGGGAGTCAATCGTGTACGAAATTATACAAATTTTTTTAATTAAAGGAACCACTGCCATGGCAGATTTCCTTCAAGTATCTTTTTTCCTTTCTGATCTTTACATTTAAAAAAAGTTGTTTTGGAATAATTTTTAAAGTTACAAAAAGTTGCAAGACTCATACTCTCACATTCTTGCTTTTCAATCCCTTTCTCTCTATAGATATTTTTTCTGGAATATTTGAGATAAGTCCCTTTGCATATTTTAATTTTTTAAAATAAAAGTAACACTAGACTTAGTGGGGAGACAGCCCGAACAGCACAGAAGAGCACAGGGCGAAAGTAACATGGTCACAGGCCCCCAAAGCGCTGCCAGGGCCACCTCCACGCCCCGCGAGCGCCCCGTCCCCCCAGCGGCCGGAGGTGCGGGGTCCAGGCCCCGTCCGCAGCCACCGCACTCTTCCGGAACCTTCCATCCTGGCCCTCTCACCCCCGACCTGGGCCCACTCCCTGTCTCAGGCTGCCTCGAGGAAGCTTAAACCTGCCGACACCTTTATTTCTCAATTTTTCAGCATCTACATGTTCTGGAAAGTGACGCATTTGGAGCACTGAGCTTCTTCCCAATCCACATCCCCTCCCCAATTTTTTCAGAGTTACGGTATCACTTTTAGATCTCCAGCGGAGACTTTTGTAACTGTAAACAGCGTAGTGAGACCCCTGTTCTCGGCCCTGGGCTCTGAGCACGCTCGCGGAGGGAAGCGTGGGCTCCCACCTCCTCGCCTGCCCCCTCACGCTGGCATCTCCGCCCGGTCGCCTGCGGTCGAGGACGTCCGTCTTGTGTGCGGCCACACACTGAAGACTCCCCATTGGGCTGCCGGGTGGTTCCGACCAGGCAATGCTAACAGACAGCGCTCACGTGTTACGGTGCCCTGAAGATCACTTTTTGAGCAGCCACGGCTGCACTTGTGCCCGAGGGCAGGAAATACAATTCTGAAACCCTCCCCAAAGGGACCCCACCGAGCACCAGCCCTCCACACTCCTTTCTGATTTTACTTTCGGCTTTTGCCCTTTCTCCAGGTCCTGGCGTCGCGCGTGCCTCCTGCCGTGGAGAACGCCCCGGGTCCCAGTGGACGCTCTGTCCTCGTGGGTGAAGACGTGGGCGGGACCTGGGGCTCCTGGTTCAGTGTCGTTTTCCTTGTGAGCTTTGTCTTCGAGCACCCAGTGTCGCCGACCCACGCCAGCTGCCACTCACCCTGAGTCCTTCGGGGACTCCGTTCCCCTCCGCAAGCACCGGTGCCTTTTCTCCTTATCTCTACGCTCCGAAATGTCACCGATCGCCTCAGTCCCGCCAGGCACACAGTGGTCCTGCCTGACGTTTCTTCGTCCCCTGTCCGCTTTGCTCATAGCATCCTCCCTCCTCGCCTCGGGCAGAAAACACATCGGAGCCACGTCCTGCGGGGCCGGCTCGGGGCGAGTGCCGGGGCAGAGGGACCTTATTTTAGAAAGACCTTTCCCGACTATAAACAGACTCAGTCCCTTTTACAAAGAGAACAGTAGCCGATCTCCACGCTGACCCAAGGAACAATCTCCTCGGTTGCAGTGCACGAGGAAGCAGCGCCGGCCCACGGGGAGCATCTCCATCCTTTCCAAACAAGCTCGGCCCTCACGCATCTGCCTGAGACTGACTTGCGAGCTGACACCATTAGCAGCCCAGGCTCAGCCCCTGTGGCATTTACAACTGTCACGTTTCCATCCTGTGGCATTTTTAGAGTCATAATTGTCCCAGGGTTCTCAGAGACCCAAGGGGAGGAGAATATCAGTGTAAAATGGTGCATGACGTCGGCATGGGACGGCCATGTGAAGCCCCCTTCTGAAGAGACACAAGGCGCGGCTGGAGTCGGCGCTGAGTCAGCCTGGGGGGAGGAATCTTCAAAACCTCTTGGGATCCAGGGCAGGAGGAGCCGAGAGCCTGTCCAGGCGTGGTCACACCCCAGCTGCTCTCCCATCCTCCGGGGCAGGGGCCCCCCAGGGCCGCTCCCCTACCTGGACCTGGACCCTGGACCCCGGACCCTGCTCTACTCGCCCTCAGCAGTGATTCCTGCAAACCTCCCAGGGTGTGGGAAGGGCGGGAAGAGGGGCAGGCAGGAAGGAGGGCCACTCTCAGGTCCCCTGCACTCAGGGAAGGCCAGAGAGGGCAGGGGCTGGCTCTGGGGTCGTGCAGCGGACAAGGAGCTTGTCTCCCCGCCTGCCTCGCAAACCAGCTACCAGCATCCCCCGTGGGCAGCGGGACGAAACTGGCTCTGCTGCGAGGGTCTCCGAGAGGAATGACGAGTTAGTGTTCGTGGAGAGCTGATACGGCCACTGGCACGGTGACCAGAGACACTTCCCATTTCCCCACGGCTTGGCCGTGCTGTCTGGTCTCTGCTGAGCGGTCAGGACGTGGGTGGGGCCCCTTGGCTCTCGAAGTCGCCATTTGTCAGCTGCACAAAAGTCTTTCCAGGAGGTCCTGGTGCTTGATGACAGTGACAGTGGCTGAGGACTGTCACAGCCCATGACAGGTGGTAAACGTGAGGCTCATGTTTCCCGCAAGATCGGAAAATCCAAAGACAATAAAAGGCAGCTCAGCCTGTCGCCCAGCCCCAATGTGAGGCAGCCTGAGCATTTGCGGCCACTTCTCCCGCCGTGGCCCTCAGCCCGCCCTAGACCGTCTGACTCCAGCAGAGTGTCGTGGAGCCTCCCATGTGCACATATACATGTGTCGTGCACATGCGTGTGATATGCATGTGTTGTACACGTGCGTGTGTATTTTGACAAGCTCCTGGGTGATGCTGAAGTTGCTGGTGCAGGGGCTGCGCCCTGAGGACCGTGTCAACCAGACCTTAAACCCTCCTCCTCTTCTGGGCCCGTCCCACAGGCCTGAGGACACGAGCTGCGCCTGTGGACAAAGGTTCCAGGACAGCAGGCTTCTCGCGGTAACACACGCAAGGATTTCACAGGGTGGCGAAATAGATTCCTGTGCACCCCACAGAGGCAGCGCCTGGACAGCCAGGGCCCGGGGTCCCCCGGGCCGTCACAGCCTGAGTCACTCCCTCCCTCCACAAACCCTAACGGGCACCCAGGGGACAGGGCCGCCCTGTCCCTCACTCACACGGCTCACGCTCGGGCAGATGTGACGCTGTGGACCTGGACAGGCCCTTGTTTCAAGTCAAAGAAGCTGCTGCCCAGGAGGAAATCCAGGCAAAAGGATCACCGGGTAAAATACGGGTGCCCGGTTCAATTGGAATTTGAGATCACGATAAATAATGTGTAGTATGTGAAATTCAAATTGAACCGGGCACCCTGTAGTTTTATATGTTAAATCTGACAGCCCCTAAAAGGGGCCAAAACCTCCACGGCCAGTTACAAGTGACCAGCAGCTGGTCCAGCTTTCTGCATCCTCCCACCTTCTCTGGCCAGTGACCCAGGCCTGTGATGACGGGGTGAGGACAGGAACAGCAGTACTAGGGCAACAGAGCCGATCCCAAGCCATGTCCTGCCTGCCCTTCACTAGTCACAAGGAGTCTTTACACACCTCCCCGCCCCACCCCCCGAAACTGGATTTTCTTTTCAAAATGCCAAGGACGGTGCCCTGGGATGCACCAGGCTCCCAGGAGGGAACCTCCTTCACTTGCTTCCTGCTGGCAGGTTTCAGGATCAGGGACCTTGGTTTGGGCCCAAACAGTGGATGGGAGGCGCCCCCTGCCGCTGAACGTGCCTCCGGCAAGCCTGCACCGCGCCCAGAACCCTCCTCACCTGGGGGCCTCTGGTCAGTGGGTCCCCTCGAAGCCCAACTTATAATTCTCTCCAACCACAGGCTTCTTTGTGAGAGGGAAGTAATTAGACCGGAACCTTGATCACATTAAGTTTCCCCAACAGGAAGAGGGGGGTGGGGATAATTAGGCACATTCATTAGGCACCGGCTGCATTTGAAAAGCCCCTCTGTGGGCCGGGATGGTAAGAAAGACAGAGAAGGTTTCCTTTTGCCAAATCGTCCAAGCCGTCTGACTACCAGGCACGCGTTCCAGAATGCATCTGTGAAGTCAGGAGCCAGGTGTCTGTGCATCGCAGCGCTGGGCAGCAGGGTTCGGGTGCAGCGGCCATGTGGCAGACACAAGCAGCAGGGACAGGACCAGCCCACACTCCGGGGACCTCACAGCAGTGGGGAGAGCGAGCAGAGGCACGGGGCCCCCAGCCAGGGCAGAGGATGCCAAGCGCCAGAGAGAGGCGCAGAGAAGGCAAGGAGGCTCTCCGGATTGAAGAAGAGTTTCACCTGGCGGGAATGGGGTGGGGGACCCCAAGGTGTCCAGGGAACATTGAGGAGATGAGTGATGGTGAGGGCCACCATCTAGAGCACTTACTGTGGAACCGACCCCATGCTAAGTGCTCGTGGGCCTGCATGATCATGCCCTTGAGCCACTGGCTGAGGCAGGTGCCACCTGTGGGTCAGGCAGAGGAGGGGAGCACAGGCCTGGCTGGGTCCAGTGTCCAGCCACATGGTGGCTCTACGGACAGCTGGTGGCCCTGGGCCCCCTGCGAAGCCCCCTGGGCAGCCTCCTGGGCCAGATCTCCACCATGGCATTGTGGGGACCTCCTGGCCAGCAGCCCCCTTTCCCAGGTGGGGAAGCCAAGGCCCAGGCCCAAACCGCCAGGCCAGCTCAGTCCACGTGCTGTCCCCGTGGCGAGGCTGACCAGGACAGCACCGGGAGGGGCAGCGGCACCAGCGTCAGCTCTGGCCGGCTACTGGGATGCCCAGGCCCCCACGGCGCAGCACAGCCACCCGCAGCGAGACCCCAGGGGAATGGCTGTTGTCGCCCCTGCGCGGAGGGCACGGAATCCTAAGGCTGAGCCTCGCCCAGGCCACATAGCTGCGACAGCCCGGTAGGGAACCCAGGAGCCCGACCACGGCCCGGGTCTACACCCGCCAAGGCGAAGAAGGGCCTTGCCACAGGTCCCAGCTGGAGGCCTGCGATGGGCGTGGCCGAGGAAAGGGGCGGGGAGAGTCGCGGAGGCGGGGCGGAGCCGGCGGCTTTGATTGGACCCCGTCTTGACTCGTCTTGGGACTGCTTTCTGGCCCCGCCCAGACCCCCCTCCCAGGCCCCGCCCAGACCCCGCCCAGGGCTCCCCACCCGCCTTGGTGACCACGAGGCCGGCGGGCGGGAGACGCGCGGTCGAGGCCGCCGGGGCAAGCGGGTTAGAGCCCCGCGCCCGCGGGAGCTGTCGGTTCCCGGTCTTGTTTGTTTTTCCTTCACGTCGCTACCGCGATGTCACTCGCAGTCTGCGCCACCGCCGCGCTGCGACCCCACAGCGTTTCCGTCCCCTCGGGAGACCTGCGCCGGTCCGCGTCCCCGCGCGGATCCGCCGCCGCCCCTTCGCCCGTCCGTGCGGCTCCGCGGCGTGTCCGCGACCTCCGGCCGGCGCGTCCCCAAGGCCGGGCGTCCGCCCGCCGTCAGGTGTCGTGACGGTCGCGCTGCGCACAGCGGGCGTCCCCTCGGCAGGTGCCGCGTCCCGGGAGACTCCGCCCCATCGCTCACGGACCGCCGCTGTCGGAGCAGGCGCCGTCTACACCCGACACGCTAGTTGGAGCAGGCGCCGTCTACACCCCCGTCCGACCCCGGTGCGGGTCGCGGCTGTGCCCGGCCCCCGGACGGCTGGGCGTGAGCGCGTCCCCAGTCTTCGTGGCACCGCAGCCCCGAGGGTCGCATGTCCAACCCCATCCCGTGACCGGACCGTTTGCGTTTTTACTCCCGGACAGCGAGGTGCCCGGGCGGCTTCTGGTGTCCCCCGTTCTGGACGTCCGTCACTTTCTGACGGCGTAGAACGTTTTCTTTTAAATGGAGCTCTCTTTCCCGCGAGCTCTGCAAACCGGGTGAGCGCCTCGGCGCGCTCCCGCGAGGGCGGGGTGGGGGTCGGCGGCGCGCTCCCGCGAGGGCGGGGTGGGAGGGGAGTCGGCGGCGCCGGAGGCCGGACTGCGCTGCACGGCGGGACTCGGCCGCCAGGGGGCGCCGCGGGCTCGCGCCGGAGCCCGCACCCTCAACTGCGCCTGCGCCGACGCCGGCGCCTGAGCCCGAGCGCGAGCGCGGCCGAGCGCGCGCCCGCCCCCGACTGCGCCTGCGCGGAGCCCGTGGCCGCGCCTGCTCCCGCCGGGGGCTCGTCGCTCGCCGGGCCGCGGCCATGGGGGAAGCCGAGGTGGGCGGCGGGGGCGCTGCCGGCGACAAGGGCCCCGGGGAGGCGGCCACCAGCCCGGCGGAGGAGACGGTGGTGTGGAGCCCCGAGGTGGAGGTGTGCCTCTTCCACGCCATGCTCGGCCACAAGCCCGTCGGTGAGCGCCAGGCCGCGGACGCGCGTGGGGGCGGGGCGGGCCGGGCCGCGGGTAACCGTCGGCGGGAGGGGCGGGGCCTGCGCCGGAACGCCCCGCCCCCTGGGACCCCCGCCCCCTCCCGCACCCGGGCAGACCCTGCACCCTCTGTGACACCCAACTGCACACTGAGGCAGACCCCGCAACACCCCAGGTGTGTCCAGTCCCATACCCAGGCTGACCCCCGCCTGTCCTGCATGCTAGGGTTGACCCCACCCCTCACAACACCCTGATACCTACTCCCACGTGGACCCCCTTCCCCATGATACCCCCATGACACCCCCATGACACCCTCGCCCCTTCCTATAACACCCCACACCTCCAGCCCGGTCCCCTCCAACTGCTCGTTGTACACCTCTACCCTGGCAGATCCCCCTCCGCCTACCCCTGCCTGCTCATTCCCCAGTGCAGACCGCTGGCCGTTCCTGCCCCCCTTACCGCTGTGCTGCGCCTCCTCCCACAGGTGTGAACCGACACTTCCACATGATTTGTATCCGGGACAAGTTCAGCCAGAACATTGGGCGGCAAGTCCCATCCAAGGTCATCTGGGACCATCTGAGCACTATGTATGATATGCAGGCACTGGTGAGCTGGACCCCTGCCCTCCCAGTGTTGGGGGCCAGTGGGGAGACAGTCCACACCCTGCTCTCTGAAGCTCAGCCCGAGCAGGTGGCAGAGTGCCCACCCATGCCTCCTGGGGGTCTGCTGGGCAGAGTGGCAGGTAGCACTGACAGATGAGACCCTTCCAGGGGAGTGTGACGTCCTGGGAGGACAAGTCACTTAACAAGAGGCTCCGAAGAGTGTTATGAAAATAGACCTAGTGCTGGGAGCTGGTTACCTTTCCAGGGAACCTACCTTGGAGCGGGTGGTCAGCAAAAGTCTCTGGAGAGAGACTGGGGAGTGGAGACCCTGGGAAGGTGCCCGCGCAACAGGTGGCGGGAGGGGAGAATGCAGAGGCCAGGCCCTTAGGCCAGTGTCCGTCTTCTGAGAGGCCTCAGAAGTGCTTTAGCAGAGGGTGACCTCATGTAAGTCACATTAAGGCAAATTTGGCGGCTTCTTGAGAACTAGGCAAGTAGAGTCCCATCCTTACGCAGCTCAGAGTGGGCAGTGTCTGATAGGTCAGCAGGTTAACTAGGTCAGCGGGGTGGCTGGAAGAGACAGGTGTCAGAGCCCTGTGGCAGCAGGAGGTGGTGGGTCCAGGAGCTCCAAGGTGAGGCACCTGGAAAGTGGGTGGGGTGGGGACCTGTGCTGGTGGAGGGGGAGAGTCTGTGCCTCCCTGTTGGTCTCAGGGCCACACCAGCCCTCCTGGCGAGACCTGGAGTGCGCCACCGAGGCAGAGAGCACTTGCGTTGACCTGGGCACATCCCAGGTGTCCGCTCTGCACAGCCATAGAAAGGGGTCAGAGAAGCCAGCTGTGCCCCAGGGCTGCTGCAGTCATGTGCCAGGGAGAGGGAGGCCTGCCCACACGCAGATGTGTCCTGGAAGTGAGCGGCTCTTGCTGCCCGCGTTGAGCACATTCTGAGCCCAGTGCAGAGTTTGCACCAGGTGGCCAGCCCTTGGTGACCCAGCTGTGCTGACTGCCAAACTTAGTAAGGTCCTCCCTGGAGCAGCCGCTCCTGCCTGTGTGGGGAGTGCATGGGTCAGGCCCTGCTCCCTGGCCACCTCCCTCCGAACTCCCTGGGGCCAGCATCATGTTGTGGGGCCCTGCGAGGGGAAGGGCCCTGGTCCCCAGACACTCCCCACTCTGGGACGCAGAGCGATCAGTGAGCACTGTGCCTGTCTTTGGAGAAGACAGATCACTCTGAGGCCTGAGACGTGCTTCTGGGACACGGGGCCTGGCTCAGAGGAGCCTGGTGACCTGTGTGACACTCAGGGAGCTGCAGGGGACCACTAAGGCTTTCCGCCCCAGAATAGCGGTTCCAGCTCTTTGTCCTCTCCTGACTCCTGCATCTGCTTCAACTGGTGGTGCCCTCTGCGGGTTTCCACCCGTGCTCAGCCCTGCCCACAGAAGGGACGGTCTCCACCCCATGCCCACGTGCACACGTGCCCCAGCCCCGAGTGCAGCTCTGGGCCCACGTCGGCTGCTCCTGAAAAGGCTCTTACACAGCTTCACTGACTTGCTGAAACCTCATTTTCTTCTTTGTTTCTTAAAAAAACAAAACACTCTACTCAACACCAGCATGAGTCCGAGATTCTCCCTTTCCCAAACCCAGAGAGGAACTTCGTCCTTCCAGAAGAGATCATCCAAGAGGTCCGAGAAGGTGAGGCCCAGGCCCTAGAAAGGTCAGGTTTGGGAATTAGAAAAGGCTGGACCTGGGCAAAGGGTGGGGAGGTCAGAGTGAAGGTCATGGCCTCCGGGAGGTGTGAGGGTCCAGCACAGACCCCACCTCCACCCATACGGTCTCGGGAGCCTCCGGGATTGGAAAGGACTTCGTTCAAGAGCAGCTGCTGGGCAGAAGGTGAGGCCTGCGTGGGCAGCCGGGCGTCCCCAGGTGTCGGCCACCACCGTGGGCTTTCAGTGAACGTCAGCTTCTCCACAGGAAAAGTGATTATTGAGGAAGAAATGAAAGAGGAGATGAAGGAAGACGTGGACCCCCACAGCGGGGCTGACGACGGTGAGTGTGGCACCCACCCTCCCTGGTAGCCTGCGGGGCATGGCGCCCACGGCCTCCCTTGCAGGGCTTGGTGGGGTGGACAGAAAGTCTGTGGCGCGGGGTCCAGTTGAGGTCAGACGTGGTGGAGGTCATCTCAGTGCAGGGTAAACGCTGACCGTGTTCCCGTCTAGCAGGAGCAAGTGGAGCTGAGGGACAGCTCGGTAGGGCAGGTCCCCCTGGCACCGGGGCCGAGCAAGCGCACCCTGGCACTCAAGGTCGGGGCACCCTCAGGAGCACAGGCCTCTCTCGAGGCCCCTGGGTGCAAGACTCCAGCTCACAGGATGCTTTTTGGATTCAGAGGGTTCCATGGGAATAGACAGATTTTTTTAAATGAACAGGAAGACAAAATTCAATTCTGGATATTCTGTTTCCAGCCGAATTATTTTGTTTCTCAGTTTTTTTATCTTCAGGGAGCTTGGGGAAAGCAGCAGAAAAATCTAGCAAAGACAAAGAGAAGAACTCCTCGGACTCGGGGTGCAAAGAAGGGGCGGACAAGCGGAAGCGCAGCCGGGTCACCGACAAAGTCCTGACTGCAAACAGCAACCCCTCCAGCCCCAGCGCTGCCAAGCGGCGCCGAACATAGACGCCTGCACAGCGGGTCTGGGGGCGCCTCCTCCCCCGCGCACAGCGACCTGTCCTGACGCTGCGCTCCGCGCCGCCGCCCAGCTTCCCTGGAGCGAGGCTGTCCGGCAGGGGCCCGCAGGCCAGGCTCCAGTCAGACCAGCTGTGGCCCTGGTGGACCCAGAAGACCAGGCTCGACCCAGGCCAGTGGTTGAGGGCTCTGAGTCTGCATCCGTCTCCTCCGGAGCACCTGGCTTCCTCGTGGCCTTGGATTAGCTCCGCGTGTGCGGCAGCATTCGGGCCCAGGCCGCGTGGAGCGTGGAGCGGGGTGGAGCCAGGAGAAGCCCCGGGATTAGCAAGCAATACAAACACTGACCTCACTCTGTCCTCAGAAGGAAACACTCGTCTTCCCTGCGTCACTCTGTCCTTTCCGTCTGTCTGTCCCTCTGTGAGCCTGTCTGCACTGACTGCAACATCAGGAGGATGTGGCCTTCCTGTCACCCGTGCACGCGCCACAGCCTCTCCCCCACCTGGGAAACTCAGAACCAGATACTTTGCCTCATTCACTTGTACTGTAAGGTTGTATATAATTTGGTTGGTATCTCACTATTTAATTTTTAAGAAGCCTATTTTACTAGTGTTTTATATGAAAATACTGGAGAAGTTAAACCTGTGTCGTATTTTCCTGAGATGTTTTGTTTTAAGGTAATGACTACTGAGATACTTTTTGCTCAGTTTTTATATGCCAGATACAGAGAATTTGTAGCGGTTATTTTTGTACTACCTAGTGACAGCAGACGGGCCAGATGCGTGGGTGGAGGGGAAGGTGCCGCCGCTGGGCTGGCAAGAAGGCGCCCCAGTGCCGATGGAGATACGCTTTCATTTGCAGAACATTAAAGCACAAAAAATCAACCTGGAGTTGTGTGATTTTGATACCAAAATAAGTTTTCCTCCAATAGGAAGTTTTATTTTCCCAAGATTTATGACTAAAGCATAGTGTACACTTAGATTTATTAACACTCCCTGAAATGATGTGTAAACAAAATAGTGACAGACTTGGGTGGTTATCTTGTTGAATGTGACGAAGTCAAGTACAAACCCTGTTAGGGGAGCAGAGCAGGGTGGGCCCTCGGCGGCCCCTGGGCGCGAAGCCGGCTCCTTCCCGCCTGACGTGTCCTGCAAGATGGGCTGCCAGGCTGAGCGTGCTCTTAGCTGAGTGAAATCCGGCCGTTCTGAGTGACAATGGGACGCACCTGGCCCGGCCAGCCCTGGCGCCCTGCATCCTCATCTTGACACTCCATGTGGCACTGGATTCCTCTCCGCCTGAGGAGCCTCCCCCTGTCTGGGAACGTGTCTGGCTGCCTGGAGTCCCCTCGTGGTGACGCCGACAGCAGGGCACGGGCAGAGACAGCAAAGCCAGGATCTCTGTGTGATGAGGGTGCCCCGTGTGGGGTCCCAGGCTGGCCTGTACCAGACCCCCTGTCACTCCAGGGCAGAACGGGGGTGGCCTTGACCGCTGGCAGCCAGCTTCTCCGGCAGGGGAAGAGTGTCTTGCGCCCGCCCGCCCCGCATTCCACAGGTAGGCCAGCTGCCCGCGGGGCCCCGCAGGTCCCATTCTGTAGAGCTCACACAAGCCCACAGCCCCGCCGGCAGCACCCCGCCACACGGAGGGGAACCTGGGTGACCCCAAAGGCACGAAGCCCAGGACTGGCCCGCAGCTGGCGAGTCTCCGCCACTCTGGCGAAGCCTCAGGAGAGCCGCTCCTGTCCGGGCACTGTGGGCACCACACCTACTCTGCTGCCCAGCCCTGCAGTGAGCTCTGCACCTGTCTGCAGGAGAAGCAAAGGAGATCAGCTTTGTCACAAGTTAGGAACCGACTTGGGGCGGTGGTGGGGGGACACTCCCCTCCCCTTGGCTGAGTGTCCCCCGTGTGTTCTCTCCTGTGAGGTCAGCCCCCACCCGGTGCTTGGTGCCAGCCCACCCTGGAGTCGTGGCTGCGGGAAGCCTGGCTCTTGAAGAGCACAGAACCAGCAAGTAACACCACCTCCGGTGGCCAGGAGGGGCCTGCTCTCCGCCGGCTCACTGTTCCCAGCCCTCATCTGAAACAGCATCTTCCGTGACCTCAGAATGTGCTGGAAAAGCCTAGTTATTAAATCTGCCTCATTTCAATTAAGTTAACATTTTACTGCATTTCTAGGAGAAACAGGGAGGCCCAGGGCGAGCCCAGCAGACAGATGAGCGTCCCCCATCCCAGGCATCCCGTGCTGCCCACGCGCCCCCCACGAGCAGCGGTTGCCGTCCATCGATCCCAGACACCAGGGCGTCCTCCCAGGCTCCTCGGCCCACAGGGGCCCTGTTTGCACCCTGCCAGGCCACACTCACAAGCACCCAGGCAGTGTGGCCTGGAGTCCCAGGGGAACACCGTGCCCACCCTCCCCAGCCTCGCTGTGCAACCCGTGATTCGGGGGCTTTACAGAACGCAGCCCCACACACGTGACGTGGAACACGCCAACTGACCTGCATCTGAAAGGAAGAACTGGGAATGAGGGGACTGTGCCGCCGCCGCTAGCGCAGGACAGAGAGAATCCTAAACTGCTAGGAAGCCGGGGGGATGCTGAGATGAGCTGAGACCCCCCCCTCCGGGACCTGGCAGTGTGGGTACAGAAAGCAGGCGCCTCCTGCCCCCAGAGAGGCCCCCGAGGAGGCGCTTAAGCAGCGTCAGCAGTGCTGAACAGTCCCTAAGGTGGCCCCAGTAATTTCTGCTCCTGGTGTTCAAGCCTTGGGGTGGCCCCTCCTGAGTGCAGAGCTTGTCACCTCGTGACTGATGGAACACGCAAAGGAGGGAAGCCCGCCGGGACGGGCTGCACGCTGGAGAGACTCCCCCCGCTTGGAAAAGGCAAAGTGCCCTGCGCCCGGCCTGGAGGGAGCCCCAGGCAGAGAGCAGCCCCCAGCCTGCAGCTGGCGAAGACGGACCGCGCCAGCACGCTGAGGGCGCCCCGGTGGGGACATGCTGCTGATGGGGACGCTCTTCTCTGGGGGAGACGTCCCTGAGGGGA
>NW_012150197.1:1136905-1180264 GCF_000956105.1 Propithecus coquereli | reverse complement strand
CGCGGACGAAGCCCAGGGGGACACCGGGGGCGGGCGTTCTGGGAGGCGCCGGGCGGACACCCTCCCGCGCGGTCACCCTCGGGGCGGGCACCACGCGCGGGGAGGGGATCCCGGCGGGCGGGGCCTGGAGACGCTCTCGCCCCGCCCCGCGCCTCTTCCGCTTTCGCTTTCGCTTCCGCCGGGAGCGCGGCGCCGCGGAGCATGGACGACCCCGACTGCGACTCCACCTGGGAGGAGGACGGCGACGCGGACGCGGACGGCGAGGCCGCCGGCGCGGGGTCCGCGGACGCGGGGGACGAGGACGAGGGCGCGGGGCAGGCGCGGCCCGGCGCGCTCCAGGTGCGGGCCGGGGCCGGGGCCGGGGTCCGGGTGGGGAGCCCCGCTCGTCGGCGGCCTGCAGTGCCGGGTCGCCTGTGTCCCCTCGTCCCCCGGCGCGGGACCTCGCGGGAAATGCGGGGCCGGCGGGGGTGACGTCAGAGCCGCGTCCGGGGACCCGAGCCCCGTCCCATGTGCCCGCGCGTGGGTAACGTTCCTCCCCCTCGTCCGCATCCCGCCTCCAGCCGTGGTGGCTGCGGTCTGGGTAGACCCCAGCCTTCCCGCTGCCGTCACCGCTGCTTGGCCAGCGTCATGGCGGTCCCTGCGGCGACCCCGCGCCGGCCGGAGGGAGCCCCCCCGCCCTACCCCCCCCGCCTGACCCCCACTCCTGACGCCCCCCGCCCGCGGGGTGCAGCGCCCACCCGACATTCTGGCCGGTGGCCCGGGGGCTTCCTTTGGGTGAGTCCCGAGCACCGGCCCGCGGCCCACCCGCAGTTGGCGCCGGTTACTTTGTTGCCAGCAGGCACTTGTCGCTGCCAGAGGTTACTTTTGTTGCCAGTGGTTATTAACGGCTGCCGGGGCTGCCGCCCATGGCCCGCTGTGGAGCCCGGGAGTGTGGAATCAGGCTGTGGCCCCGGGATGGATTCTGATTCCGCCCGTGGCAGAGAGCGCTAGTTTCGGGTTTGTGCCTGAGAACCCGGGAGCGGTCAGTGAGTGACCCCGAGGCGGTGCTGGAAGGCCACTCCCGTCCCCAGCACACCTGCAGTGCTTCCGGCGCTGATGTGCAGGGAGGCAGGCCCAGGAGGCTGGGGTCCAGAGCCTGGAGGTGGGGAGGGGTCTGGTTCTGCCCCCAGGATGACGTTCGCTGGGGTGGGCTCTGACAGGTAACTGTCCCTGCTGGAGTTGCTGGAGCCACACTCCTGAAGCAGTGCTCAGGTGCCTGTGACCTCTGACCTCTTCCCTTCTGCCTCCTGCCCCAGCTTCTGTCACCACCCTACCCCCATGTCCGCTGCGAACCCTCAGGGACCTCCCCAGCTGCCCCGCACTGGACCCTGGCGAGGCCGTTTCACTTTGTCTCGGACCATGGGATGTGTGGGCTGACCCTGCTTTGAGGTGTGTGCACAGCCAGCGTCCATCCAGGACACCTCCTCTTGAACTGACCTAGGGAGGCTCCCCGCTGGCCCCAGGGAGAAGGGGAAGTAGAACGGGTGGAAGGCGGGGCCAGCTCCTGCTCAGTTTTGTTTTCCCTCCACTGGCCCTCAGCTAGAGAACCTCACCCTCTGGCCCCAGTTTAGAAACAGGGCAGAGAGGCAGCTCCAGACCCCAGCTGGAGCTCAAGGCAGAGCCAGGCACGCTGTGGCTGACCTGGCCTCCTGACCTCCCTTCGAGCTCCTGGATCCTGAGACCCGGCCACCTCCACGGACGAGCTGTCCCCTTATGTCACACCCAGGGCCCCCCCTTGCTGCTGTGTCCCCCACTCCCGTAATCGGGTGGGCGCCGGGCTTGGTTTACCCAGCACCCTCCTCACCAAGTGTCTCCAGGCCTTCCCTGGACGCTGCGTGCCTGGCATGCACGGGTGGGGTGACAGAGTTGGACAGCGAGGAGCCCCTGACATCTTGCTGAGGAGCCACCCACACAGGACTGGAGGCCAGGAGCCTCAGGGTCTGACCTTACTGGGGTCTGACCTCACTGTGGGCTCTGGCCAGTGAGGCGTGGGGGTGGGGCAGGGAAAGGCCACTCCCTGGGCCTCAGTCATTCATTCATTCACCAGACCGCGCCATAGGTGGTGAGGCTGCTGCCCCTGGGAACACAGAGCCTGAGTACGGTCAGCTCACAGTGCGAGGGGGTGGTGCCATGGAGAGTGGGGGTACCTGGGGGCACATAACGGCTGAGACCAGAGTGGGGGTGGCCAGCAAACCTGGAGGAGGAGGGAGTCAGGGCCACACCCCGTGAGCGTGCGCGCAGTGGCCTGGGCCTGGAGCCACCCTGGGGTAGAAGCCGAGACTCCCAAGCCTGGGGCAGGCCTCAGCCCTGGCTGCTCCGACCCCCTGTGGTTCTGTGAGGGTGTCTGGGTGCCTCACTGGGGTCCAAGTCTGCCAACCAGCAACCCCCCAGAAAAGGGCTGGGGTGCGAGAACTGGAGGGAGGAACTATGGAGAACCCCCACCCTCTTAAAGATGCTGACCAGGTGGGGCCCACTGTGGGGGTTTCCCATGGGGTCCTCATCCCATCTCTTCTCTTCCCAGTCCAGGATGACAGGGTCCCGGAACTGGCGAGCCATGCAGGACATGCGCAGGTACCGACACTGCTACCCGGTACGTACCCGCCCCGCACAGCCCTTGGAGCCCCCCTGCCACCCCGGCAACCCCTTGCAGCAACCCTAGCACCTTGGCAGCCCACCTGGAAATACCAAGCCCTCCCGTCAGCCCTTCTTCTCGGACGGAACATCTCATGTCCTACTGGAAACCTGCCTGGGCCTATTGGGGTTTTGGGGTGAGCCCTTCGAGAGCACAAGCCAGATGTGGGTTGAGATTCCTGCCCTTCCCCCAGTCACGAGGTGATGGGCCGTGTTGCCCTCACTCTGAGAGCCTCTGCACCTCGCTTTAGAATGCGGGAACACAGCAGCCATGTAAGGCAGGTGGGTGGTCCGTGACCCCACACGAGGGCTCCCCCAGCAGGTGCTAGCAGCCATCCCACATGGGCAGCTGATCACAGCGACCTCCTTGGGGTGGTGGTTGTCCTCAGCCCTTGTCCTCTGTACCCCAGATCTCAACCCCTGTGCTCCTTTTGGGGTACAGAGGAAGGGGGACCTCCCAGGCCACTCGTGGTCAGTGGTAGTCAGAGGCAGCTGCAGAGTGCGGAGCCCAGGCTGGGTCTCGGGGTCCTTGACAGCCTCTGGAGGTCTGGAGGTTTGCAGACGCCCCTCCCCAGAACGTGCTGGTCTGAGCCACCCCCGGAGGCAGCCTGTTTCTGTGATTCCCTGACTGCCCTTCCTCTGGCTCTTCAGGATTTGGTAGAACCAGACTGCAACGGAGACATGCCAAACCTGAGTTTCTACAAAAATGAGATCCGCTTCCTGCCAAACGGTGTGTACCCACTCAGCAGCCAGCAGTCCCTGGGGACCGGGTTTGGGTGTACCCCACGCTGGGGCTGTGGCTTTCAGGTAGCCCCACAGTGCCCCCTGGAGGCGGCCAAAGGGACTCCAGGGCCCCAGCCTTGGGTCTTAGCAGCGAAGTTTGGGTCAGGGATCTGCAAACTCTGTAAAGGACGGGAGAGTAAATATTTGAGGCTTTTCAGGCCACAAAGTCTCTGTCAAAACTGCTCGAGTCTGCCACTGTCTCACAAAAGCAATGTGTAAACTAATGACTTAAGGATGGTTTTTATATTTTTAAGTAATTTGAAAAAATTAAAGTAGAATAATATTTTAGGATGTGAAAATTAGATGAATTAAAATTTCAGGGTCTGTATGTGAAGCTCCGTGGTACCTGCCCACACCATGACGCACACGTTTGCCCGTGGCTGCCTTCACGCTTGGGCAGAGGACAGACCACCCGGCCGCACGGCCCAAGTGCACTGCCTGGCCCTCGGCAGAAACAGGGCACTGCTGCCCTGGACCTGTCGTGGGCGTGGGGCTGGCTGGCGGCTTTGTTCGAGGACAGAGTTCCGAGACCAATGGGCCCTGTTTCGGGGGAGGCGGCGAGGCCCCCCTCGGCATGGACAGGCCGGGTCTGGGACCACCGGTGCCCCTGGTGTGCGTCCGTCAGCAGCGCGGGCCAGTTCACAGGCTGAGCAGGGCCAAGGGCCCAGGTGCTCAGAGTTGGTGGGTCACACGTCAGATGAGGTGTGGGCAGCTCTGCCGACCCCCAGGAACCCTCGTGGGGTGCGGGGGGTGCTGGGGAGCTTTGGGAAGTGCTCTGTCCCCCTGAGCGCCGTCAGGGTGGCTTCCACAGCTGACTTGTCCCCATGGGCTCCCAGGCTGTTTCATTGAGGACATTCTTCACAACTGGAGGGACAACTATGACCTCCTCGAGGACAACCACTCCTACATCCAGTGGTGAGTCGGGCCGAGCAGGGCAGGGGCCCTCGTCCACGCTGCTTCCTGGTGTGTGCTGAGCACTCCGCCCTTTCCACTGTCTACCGACACGCACGGGTGGGTCTCACTGGGCGCTGCGGTGGCCGTGCAGGGGAGCCTCGGGCCTGCCCGGCTATGGCTCTTCATTTTGAAACAGCCTCTGCGGCTGGGAGCTGAGGACCTGGGAGACGGGCGGGCTGCACACATACTCCCGTGCGGCAGGAGAGGCGGGCTGGCCCGTGGCCGCGCAGGGCTCCAGCACGGTGCCTCGACGAGACTTGCCGGCACAGCTCGCTTGGAGGCTGTGGCCTGGCCACGGAAGTCAGTGTGCCTTGCTTTGAAGACAGCCCTCTGGGCGGTACTCAGGCAGCCCCTCCTGGCACATGGTCCATCGTGGGTAGTAATACTGCAGTATTAACGACGTGAGAGAAAGAAGAATGAAACAACAGAAAGGAAAGTGTGGCCCTGCCCTGAGCCGAGGCTGCAAGTCAGCCTGGCCGTGGGCATCACTTTCCTGCCTGTCCAGCCGAGCGTGCAGGCTGGGGACCCCGTCCTCCCGGTCCACAGAGCGTGCAGGCTGGGGTCCCCGTCCTCCCGGTCCACGGAGCATGCAGGCTGGGGTCCCCGTCCTCCCGGTCCCGAAGAGTATGCAGGCCGGGGTCCCCGTCCTGGGCCTGTACACACTCACCCCTTTGCTTTGTTGATTTGAGGGGGGCCTGGCCAGCCTCTCCTGGAGTTGAGCATGGAGCCCAGAGAGGGTGGTGAGCTGCCACAGGCCACCAACAAGCGTGTGCCCAGGAGCTGGGGGCTGACCTCTGGTCACACAGGGCCCTGTGCTGTGTCTGACCCCACAGGCTGTTTCCTCTGCGGGAACCGGGAGTGAACTGGCACGCCAAGCCCCTCACACTCAAGGAGGTCGAGGTGAGCTCCAGTCCTTGGAGGCGTCTTGGGGGCAGATAGGGAGGCCTGGGGAAGCCACCCTGCCTGGGACAGGGGTCACGTGTGACAACAGAAGTTTGCTACCCCCCAGGGGCCACTTGGCAGGCAGCAGGGCCGGAAGAGCCTCCAGTCTTACCATCTCCCTCCGAGTGGCCCTGGCTTCCCAAGGACCTAGGAAGTGGCACTTTCTGAAGCTGTTGCTTCCAGCTGGGGGTCTGGGGCAGAGCCCCAGAGAGACTCAGAGTGGCCGGACTTGCCTCTGTCCCCCTGGTTGGGGCCGGAGTGGGAGGCCCAAGTTTGGAAGCCGCCCCTGAGGGACGAGAGGGGCTTAGAGGGCTGGGAGCACCTGGCAGGGCGTGGAGCAGGCTCGCGGAGGAGATGCCTCCCTTTGGGGTAAAGCAGCCACCTCGGGCCCCAGCGAGACCTCATGGTGGCTCTGAGGAAAGCGGGGAGCGCATGAATGCGCCTCTCATTTTTCCCTGAGAGTCCGAGTCCAGGCCTCTGGGTGAGTCAGGCCCCGAGGGAGTGTCGGTGGCCCCACGCCTACGTGGCCACCCTAACGCGCTTGGGACAGCAGGCCCCAGGGATGGCTGCCGGAGCTCTCCAACGCGCTATTTTCCAGGCTTTCAAAAGCTCCCGGGAGATCAGGGAGCGGTTTGTCCAGGCCTACGAGCTCATGCTGGGCTTCTACGGCATCCGGCTCCAGGACCGAGACACGGGTGCCGTGTGCCGGGCACAGAACTACCAAAAGCGCTTCCAGAACCTGAACTGGTGAGAGGCAGCGCGCGGGGCCGGGCCGGGCCAGGCAGGACCTGCTGGGCGCGTGACAGGCTCTGGGCACCCTCCTCACCGCAGGGTAGGGTGGTTCTTACCTGGTAGGGAGTTGTAGGAATTTTCAGAAAACTGTCCCCTGCGTGGGAGGGGCCAGCCCTGCAGAGCAGCTAGGGCAGTGCCAGTCTGTGCAGCCGGCACAGCCCCCTTGCATTGGAGGTCCGAGGCCCCTGTGCTGGACCCCTCTGGTCCTCCCCCTGCCAGCTCCTCCCTGCAGGGTCCCGGGGGGCCGGCTACCCTTCCAGGTGATGCACCAGACCCCCGCCCACACGTCCAGGGCCCACGGCCATCTTCTTGGGTGCTGGGGTGTGTCCTCCCCTGGGCCCAGGGAGGCGGTTGGGCACAGAAGCTCCTGGAGGGTCGAGTGGAGCCGGGTGGGAGGAGAGTGCGGCCCACAGGGCCCAGGCCCAGGCCCGTGGCCCGCCCGCAACCTCTGCCGGCCGGACCTCCGCAGGCACAGCCACAACAACCTGCGCATCACGCGCATCCTCAAGTCGCTGGGCGAGCTGGGCCTCGAGCACTACCAGGCGCCGCTGGCCCGCTTCTTCCTGGAGGAGACGCTGGTGCAGCGGGAGCTGCCGGGCGTGCGGCAGAGCGCCCTGGACTACTTCATGTTCGCCGTGCGCTGCCGGCACCAGCGCCGGGAGCTGGTGCGCTTCGCCTGGGAGCACTTCCGGCCCCGCTGCAAGTTCGTCTGGGGGCCCCACGACAAGCTGCAGAGGTTCAGGCCCAGCTCTCCACCCCGACAGCTGGCGGCTCCCAGGCAGGTGGAGGGGCGGGAGAGCCCCCAGGACCCCCTCCTCGAGGCTGGCACCCAGGGTTGGACCTGCGGGCTGGGGAGGGAGGGGAGTGGGGACAGCACGCCCGAGAGTCCCCGCCCGCCGAGCGTGAAGCCCCAGGACCAGGGAACCCTGGAGAGGAGCCGGGGAGACGTGGCCAAGGGCGGCAGGGAGGATGAGCCGGAGCCCCCGAGCCCCAAAGAGGGCAAGAAGAGGAAGCTGGAAATGAGTGGGCGCGAGCAGACCCCCGAGGAGCTGGGCCCCCAGGGCGCCTCGGAGGTGGAGAAGATTGCTCTGAACCTGGAGGGGTGTGCCCTCAGCCAGGGCAGCCTCGGGGCGGGGGCCCAGGAAGGGGGCAGCCAGGACTTGGGGGAGGCTGAGCAGCCCTGCCCCCAGCCCCCGGGGGCCAGGGTGGCCGACGAGGTGAGGAAGCGGAGGAAGGTGGACGAGGGTGCCAGGGACAGTGCCGTGGTGGCCAGCAGGGAGGCCCAGACACCGGCCCCATCAGGGTGCCCCGAGGCCAGAGAGGTCGAGAATGGGGTCAAGGAGGATGTGGAAGGCCCGACGGAGCCCAAGCAGGGTGCCCCTGGGAGCCTGTCACAGGGCCCAGGCCCCACTGCAGGACCTGCGGCCCAAGAGTGTGCAGAGGTCGGGGAGGCCACAGGGGAGGGGCCTCCTGCCAGACCCACAGAGCCTTAAGGGACAGTGCCAGCAGGTGTCGTGGCCCTGCTGCAGGAGTCGGGGCCCCGGGCACCCGGCGCTGCTCTCCCCAGTGTCCAGCAGTACCAGCCTCTCCCCAGCAGCCACTGCGGCGGCCTGGCAGGAGTGCAGCCCCGCCTCAGGGAAGGCCCAGGCCCCCAGGAGCCTCGGCGTCTCGCTGCACCCCCGCCCCACTGTCCTCTGCCCATCTCTGTAAATTGACTTTCAGGGTCGGGGGGTGGTAGGGTCCCATTTTCTTAGTCTGGTGCCAAGCGAGGCCTTTTCTGAATAAACTCATTTGACTTTGAGACTTTCTGGCTTGGACCAAGGCCCTGTTTGGTGGCGGGTGGGGCTGGTTTCTTCTCCAGTCACAGTGGCCAGGCCTGGGGGCAGAGCAATGGCCCAGCCTCCCAGACACACCCAGCCTTGCTGCCTGGTCCCTTGGGCACAGGTACGCTGCCCCCAGGGGAGCACACGTGTCCCGAATGCGAGGCCTCCCAGGGCCTCTGACGGCTGGACAGTTGGTCCCCTGGCTGCCTCTGTCCCCTGTCCAAGGTGGGTGTAGGGACGCAGGAGCTGGGGTTGAGCGGCTCTGCCGCCCTTCACAGGGCCTGCCTCCGCGCCCCCCACAGCCCGGCTTTGTCCCTCTGAGCCAAAACCCTCCCTCCCTAATCCACCAGCATCTCTATCTCTGGGGCGGGGAGCTTTTGTGGGGCCTCTGACGAGGGTCCCCCAACTCATGGCTCCTCCAGGGGCCACATGCTTGCCTTTGAACAAACCATGGCGGAGGTCGGATGCAGACCTGTGGGCTCTCCTGAGCAACCATAGCTCACGCTGAGAGTTAGAACTGGGGCTCCAGGCACCACGTTCGGGGGGAGCGCCGGTGGTTAGCTCCTGCTTTGGGTGGGTGGAGCTCAAACCAGTCGCTTCGGAGGGCGGCTCCTGCCTCAATTTCCCTTGGAGCTGGGGGGGCACCTTCGCAGCTGGCCACCGCCCCCAGCCCTGGCCCACCAGAAGCTGTGGGACCCCTGGTGCCTCAACTTTGGTGTGGCCCAAGACAGGGTTTCTGCCGTGGAGGGGAGACTGAGGCACTGAGGTGGATGTCGGGCTTCAGACCAGTCACTTGAGCAGCCTCCTCATGCAGACTGTCACCTGGCTGGTCAGGTGGAGAACCTTGGTGCTGAACCCAGACGGAAGCTGCCGGAGCAGCCCTGGGGGAGGGGTCTGTGCCTGGTGGTGGGCACCAAGGGGTGGCAGGCAGTGCTGGCCCACCTGACCCCGAGCTTCCAGGACAGTGAAGTCCCCAAACTGGTGGGCAGTGCTTTGGTTCTACCCAGCTTAAGGGGCCCCAGGGAGGCTGGTGGGTGTGCGGCCAGCCCAGACCCCTGGGTCTCCCTGGAGTTGGGGGTGAGTTTATGAGGAGCTGAAGGCCAGGGGAGGGGAAGGAAGGCCACGTGGGGTCCTAGGCAGCAGGCCATCCCCCGACCCGAGTGAAGACCAGCTGTGCCGAGTCCACTGGGCAGGAGCCCTTGCTGGGCGTGAGGGGCAGAGCTGGGCTGTGGGGCCTGCAGCCAGGAGAGAGGGGCTGGGGGGCGCCGGCCACATCCGCATCTTTCCCCCAGGCCCTGGGCTTGGAGCAGGGGTGGGGCTGCTGGGAGCCCTCACCCACCCCCTCTCTGAAGACACATCCCCGGATGGACCCCGCTGGAGGGCAGACACTCTCCTTACCCTCTGGATAGAATTCACACCCACCCTCCCACCTGAGGAAGCAAGGTGAGGTCCCTTCCAGGTAGTGAAGGGGGGGTCTCCTTCCAGGCACCCCCGCCTGTTCATTTCCATTGTCTCGAAGGCCACGAGTTCCCACCAGCAGAAATGAAGCTCGTAACAGTTTCCCCTAAATCCTACAGCGTTTGTCAGGGAATCCGCAGTTCATCAGCCCCCGGGGCGGTGACTCCCCCGCCCACTTGCCGGGTCTGGTGAGCCCTGGGCTGGAGAGAGGTGGAAAGGCCACTGGCAGCCTCAGAGCTCCTGCTCTGGACACATCTTTGGCCCAGGACAGTGGTGATGCTTCCCCTCCCCCAGGGTCTGCATTTTGCTGTCTTGGGGGCCAGGGTCTGGGTGAGTCTGGCCTTGGCCAGTGGCGGCTGGCCTGGACCGGTCACCTGGGGGAGTCCAGGTTGTGGGCGGGGCCTGGGCATGGGCGTGCCCCCGCACAGCAAGCCTGGCACTGTCTGGCCCCCAATACGGGGGCTGGGGGGGTTCACCCTCCCTGGGGAGGGGCCTGGCTTCCTGCCCCTTCCTGGAAGGAGCCCCTCTGAGCGAGCCGCCCTCCCACGCGGAGGAGCCGAGGGGCGCGGAGAAAAGAGGCCTTTCTCCTTTGCTCAAAGGTGTGTGTGTGACTCGCCAGTCCTGGGATAATTTTAACTCAGAGGCTGGCCAAAAACGCCCGGCTGCTTTTTTTCCCCTGGCCGCTGGGCGCCGCAGCCCCGCCCGCCCAGGTAGGCCTGAATGGGGGGCTTGTGCGCGGGCGCCGCCCCCGCCCCACCTGCCCGCCCCCATCCCGCCCGCCGCCCTGCCGGCGCGACCCGCCGCCGCCCAGACGCCGCGCAGCCATGGCCCGCGCGCCCGCGCTCGCCCTGCTCCTGCTCGGACAGCTGCTGGCGGCCGCCGGGGCGCAGGTGAGGGTGGCGGGGCCGGGAGACGCGCAGCGGGGACCGCGCAACCTGGGACCGCCCGGCCTGCACCGCCGGGGCAGCCGCCGAGCCGCACGCCGCGCGCAGCCCGGTGGCCCCACGGCGCGCATCGCCGACGGGGCGCGGAGCCGCTGACCTGCGCTTGAGCCCCGGGGACGCCCGACGCGTCGCGGATGAGCCCGGGCGGCCGCCGCGTCCTCGCCAGACCGGGGTCTGCCCGGGTCTGGCCGCTGCCGGCACCGCCGCCTCGCCAGACGGACAATGTGGTCTTTGTTTCCCGCGGCTCCGCGCGGGCGGGCGGCGGCTCGCGGGTCACCGAGGCGGGCGGGGGCCCCTGTGACAGGCCGCAGAGCTGCCCTGGACCTGGGGAGAGGGGAGCTTGCGTGGGCAGACCCGGTGCCAAGCTGGGGGACTGCCCAGCGGCGGGGAAGGGCGCTACTTAACACATTTCTCCATTTCAGAAAGTGGGACCTCCTGGCCCCCCTGGTCCCCAAGGGCCACCTGGCAAGCCAGGCAAAGATGGCATCGATGTGAGTTGGGGGCAGGGGGGCGGGAGGGTTCTCTGGTGTTCTAGCTCTGCCACCTGCCTCCCTGAGCCCCCAGGCCCGGCGGAGAGAGCACCAAGCCTCCCAGAGCTGGGGTGACGGCAGCGAGAGCCAGCACCCCTGTGGCATGTGCGCAGACCTGCAGGGGTGGAAGCGGGGCTGGGGGGTGTCACACGGTGGTCCCTGGGCCAGTAACATGGCCGCTGAGGTGTCTCTGGGTTCCCTGTGTCCGTGGGTCCGGCCTGTGGGGTGGATGGGTCCTGTGGGGTGCTGGGTGCTGGCGCCAGCCTTGCGGGAGGCAGGGCCAGCTCAGCCCCAGAGGCGCCGTCCTCCACGGGGTCCCAGACCAGGCGTGGGAGGCTGGGTGGAAACCTCCCCCAGCCAGCCACCTCCACAGAGGCCTGTTCTCTCCGTCTTGTTCCTGGGGGAGCAGTGAGGACTGTGAGGTGCTGTGTCAAGAACCCCCACGACCCATCCTCAGCCTCCCTCCTCCCTCCAGGACAGCCATGTCCCACCCTGGCCCCAGGTGGCCTAGGGCCTGAAACCTGGCCTCAGTCTCGGTTAAAGGATTTCAGGCCTAGAGGTCGTCAATGGGTTTGGGGGCCCTGGGGGGCCTTACTGGAGGGCGGATGGAGCTGGGAGGCCTCTCGGCTGCCCGAGGCCTGGCTCCTGAAGCTGGCCGGCTGTGGAGGGCTGGGGCTTTAGGACGCCTCCCCATTGTTCCGGGGGGTTGTGTCCCCTTGTCCTCAGAGTGGTTCCCAGATGCAGGGTGGGCTGAAAGGGCCGAGCCCCGTGTATCCAGATCACCCCTCTCCCCGGTGCTGGTCCACAGAGGGGGTGCCCCTAGGTATGGATGTAGGAGCTGGGGCCCCATCTTGTCTCCTGGGGCCAGGCCTCAGGGACGGACCTGGAGGCAGGTCCCTGTCTGCTGCCCTGGGGCAGGGTTTTCAGGGGACCCCGGATTTTCAAGGGTCACATGTGGGTATCTCCCCTCTGCAGGGAGAAGCTGGTCCTCCAGGTCTGCCTGGGCCCCCGGTGAGTGTCCCTGGCTGTGGGGGAAGGGACGCCCCTTTCCCGTCTGGAAGGGGGTGGACGCGGAACAGAGAGGTCTTTCACGCTTGCCCGTCCCACCAGGCTGGGCCCGGGTTGCCTGAGGAGAGGCCCCAGAGGGCTGGAGCAGGGGCCTGAGCCAGGAGGGGAGGGAGGGGGGCGCGTGGGGTTTGCTGTGTCTCTGGGCAGGGTCTGGCTTTAGAACTTTCTTTGGGCAGAGCGGGGCAGGCCAGGGAAGGGGGCGACACATGGAGCCCACCCAGAGCTGTAGTGTAGCCCCCTCACCGCGCTCAGCTCCAGGGGATGGCAGTCCCAGGGCTTAGAGCCCTGTCTGGGCCCACTTGGGGTTCCCACAGAGGGACTTCCCAGCCCTTAGCTGGAAAGGCCAAAGTGACCAGGCAGACGCCCTACAGACAGGACCTCGGGATGTGGCGGGCAGCCTTCCGGGGCCTGGGAGCAGAGGGGCCACCTTGCGTGGCCACTGGTGTGCGGGCGGAACACGCTTGCTTCCTTGCTGAAGGCCAGAGCTCAGGGCCGGACCCCTCCCTCACTCCTCTGCCCCTTCCTCCTGCACAGGGACCAAAAGGGGCCCCAGGGAAGCCGGGGAAGCCAGGAGAGGCCGGGCTGCCAGGACTGCCGGGCGTGGACGTGAGTGTGCCGGCCCCTCCCCACACCGGACCCTGGAGCAGTCGGTCTAATTGCTGGTCTCCAGCTGGGCCTGTTCAAGCGGGAAACCCAGTCCTGATAGAAGTTTCCAGAAGTCCCCATCAGGGGTCCTTTGGCCTTCATCCCAGACCCTGCTAGCATCTGGCAGAGGACAGAGCCAGCCCACAGTAGGAGGACGTCCCGCCAGCTCTTGCTCGTCCAGAAACAAACAGCCATTGTCAGGCTCCTGTGCCCAGGCTGGCCTGGTCCATGCCCAAGCCCCAGGCGGCCCAGGCTCAAGGTCTGGCCGGAGCTTTGTCAGGGCCAGAGCCGGGTCAGGAGGTGAGCTGTGTGGTCCTGCTGGGCTGGTCCCCACGGGGCCTGACTCCAACAGGCGCCCCCGCTGCTGGCTTCACACTGCCCCAGAGCCTTGGGACGCGGATGTGCACGGGGCCAGGAGAGGCAAGTGCCAGGTGGCAGGTCTTTGCCTCCCTGGACTCATCTTAGTAAAGGAATTGTCCGTGGCTCTTTGTTGCCTTGGGGTGGGCACATGCTTTCCATGTGGCCCCTTGAGCCCTCCCTCTGCCTCTCCCCAGGGTCTGACCGGGCGCGATGGACCCCCTGGACCCAAGGGCGCCCCTGGAGAACGGGTAAGTGCCTGCACCACCTCCAGTGGCCTCAGTTCAGAGGTGAGGTCCCCAGCCAGGGGGTGTCCGTGACTGGGCTGGCCGGGCCCTGCCCCTACAGGGGGGCTGAAAGGCCACCCCCCACTCCAGTGGCTGCCCTAGCCCTCCCCTGGTCAGAGGTATCTCAGCATTAAGACCCTGAGGGGGAACTGGTGTTGGGGGTTGTGACCCGCCCTGTGTGCCCCTTCTTCCTCGGGTGCTCCTGTGGCCCCAGGGCCTCACTGTCACCCAGCCTGCCGAGTCCCCTGAGCCTGACCACTGTCCACTGAATCTTGCTCCATGACCGACCGGCACCACCGTCTTAGGACGGCCTTCTCCCCCCACAGCTTCTGAGCACAAAACAACCCAATGTCCTCTCTCCTTCTCCTTGTGAGAAGTGACCACCAGCAGGTGCTGCTGGCCCTGGGTGCTGGGCATGGCCGAGGCAGGCTGGGTGGGGGCGCACGGGACACAGCCCTGCCCTTGGGAGCTCTTCTGCGCTCGGCAGTGCTCCGAGTTGGAGACAGCAGAGAGAAGGTAGCTGCTGTCCAGCTGAGTCCCTTGGTGCTGCGAGTGGGGGTGGGCCAGCCCAGCCCTGACATGAATTTTCCTTCCACAGGGAAATCTGGGACCTCCGGGGCCACCTGGGCTGGGGGTGAGTGTGGTCAGCAGCTCTCTGTGGGAATCTGAGCAGCTGGAGGGCCTGGGCACGGCAGGGCTGTCCTGGCCTCTCCTGGGCAGCCCTTGTCTCCGTGGGGGCTGCTGAACCAGCCGCCCGTCCCCTAGGCTCCCCCAGGCCCTGCTGAGCCATCTTGGGGGTTGGGGGCACCCCATCCTGTGCCCAGCAGGCTCTGACCTCCACGCTTGGCTTGCAGGGCAAAGGCCTCCCCGGACCCCCCGTGAGTACTGACGACCCTTGCGGCCCCTAAGCATGCGAGTTCCCAGAGCTACCCCACACGGGAGCCATCCTGGGTGGGAGTGTCCCACATCGTGGTTGGGGGCGGAGCTTTGGGGGGAGCAACCTGACCACCCCACACCAGGTCCCCGTCCCCTCAGAGACGGCAACGTGGGCCTGGGTGGGGATCCCCGTGTCTCACCTCTTACCCCACTCCAGGGAGAGGCAGGAGTGAGCGGCCTCCCAGGCGGGATTGGCCTCCGCGGCCCTCCGGTGAGTGGCCCCCAGCCTTCCCCCACCCCTGGGGCAGGCTCACCATGGCCCCCCCAGGTGCCCAGACTCAGCTGCCAGGGGCTCCCCCTTTCCCCTCCCCTCGACCCCCATTTCCTGGTGGTGTCAGCACAGGCCCTGGCCAGTGACCGAGGGAAGGGACAGTCCAGGCCACTGGACACTACTTGAGGCCAGGGCCTGGGGGGTGGGGGAAGCTGGGGGCGCTCTCCTCCCCGGGGGATCTGCTCTAAGTCACGCCTCCACAGGGACCCTCTGGACCCCCAGGCCTCCCTGGCCCCCCAGGACCTCCCGGACCCCCTGTAAGTACTGGACTAGTGTGCTGGGTTGGACCCCTAGGCCCGATGACCCATGGAGATCACCTAATCCCAACCAGCCATTCCCAGGAACAGATGGGGGTCGGGGGGCAGCTGCTGTGGCTGGGTCCCCACGGCCAACCTGCCCCAAGGACAAGTAGCTTCTGTCATTGTCCCATGCCCTATGGATGGGCCAGCAGCACCCAGCGCTGGCCACTGGGGCCCAGGGTGAAGGGTCTCCGAGTCCCCTGGTGGGTGGGGGAGGTCATGGTCAGAGCATGGGGGTGGGGTGGATGCAGATGCCAGGGGGGGGTGGGGATGTCAGCTGCCTGTCTGTGTTCCAGGGACACCCAGGGGTCCTCCCCGAAGGCGCTACTGACCTTCAGGTGGGCACTTGCAGCCATTTGTGAAGGGGGCGGGGGGTGCCTGCCTTGGAGGAGGGGCCTGGCCTGAGTCCCGCCTCGGTGACGCTGATGCAGCGCTCTCCCTGGAGAGGGGCTTGTTCTGAACAGGCACGGAGGGAGGGCCGGGGGCTCCCCGGGGAGGGGATCGAGGCAGGCAGGTCCAGGCACAGCCGGCAGAGGGCCCAGCTGAGGGTCTTGCCCCCTTCCCCCCGTGGCTCACAAAGCCACCAGCCACATGGATGATGTGAACCCAAATTAATTACAGTCACGCCAATCGTCAGCTCCTCCCTGCGGGAGCCACCAAGGGGGGCTCCAAGCCACAGGTGCGGGTGGCGCCCGCACGTCCTCAGCGCAGAGGCTCCCAGCTAGAATCCGGGACACTCCTTATCTTGGTCTTTGAGCCTTGTCACTCCGGAGGCCCCAGGTCTGTTCTCTCCGCGCCTCCGTGGAGAGGTTGTGTGTTTTCAAAGGAAAAAATCTTGCCCAGTTGCCGCAACCACTGATGGCTGTTCCCCCTGTTCTCGCGCCCACCTGCGTCCCAAGTGCGCCACCCGTGTGTCCCAGAGGGAAGGCTCAGGGGTCTTCTGCAATGAGGAGACCACGGGCTGACGGTACCGGCTCTGCTCCTGCAGCTGTGGAATGCTCTGGAACCTCCCCTGGGGTCCCCGAGCCTCGGGCCGGGGGCATCGAGTCTGTGGCCTGGGCTCCTGGTACCATCCCTCCCACAGGCCATGTGCTCGCGCAGGCGTGTGCCAGGGGCCCTGCCTGAAGGTGCTGCCGCCGACGGCCCCTTTGTGCAGCCAGCGGACAGCTGCGTTGACACCTGCGTCCGGGGGCCGGGACATCGAAGCTGGCTGTGGGGGGCGGCTGGCTGCCGTCTGGCTTCGTGAGGCCCCTCGCCAGGCGGGGCAGGCACTGACGAGGCCCTGTCCCCGCTCCCCCACCGTCCCTCACACGTGGGGACCCCCTTCTCAGGGCCCCCCTGGAGCTGGCCTCTGTACTGGGGTCTGCTCCACCTGGCTGGGGGGGGGTCTGACCACTCCGTCTTCCAACAGTGCCCAAGTGTCTGCCCGCCAGGCCCCCCTGGACCCCCGGGAATGCCAGGGTTCAAGGTGAGCGGGCAGCCCGGCCCTGGTTGCAGGGTGGCCACGGGGAGAAGCGGCGGCTGGCTCCTGTCCCGGCTTCGGCCCCATGCCCCACGCTGGGAGCTGGTAGGGCCAGAGAGAGGGCATGGGGGAGAGCTGGCTCCTGTCCCCAGCCCAGCCCTGCCCCCTCCCATGGCACCTCTCAGGCCTCGGTTTCCCCTGCGGGGCCCGGCCTGCAGTCCCGCCCGCCTCGGTGTGGCTGCGGCT
Organism: Propithecus coquereli; assembly: GCF_000956105.1. Lineage (NCBI taxonomy): Eukaryota > Metazoa > Chordata > Mammalia > Primates > Indriidae > Propithecus > Propithecus coquereli. The sequence continues at coordinate 1,163,797 of NW_012150197.1, read as the reverse complement.
GGATCTGCTCAGGGAGGGACAGCGGGGTCTGGCGGGGCGGCGACTCCGTGTTTGCTTTCAGGGCCCCACTGGCTACAAAGGAGAGCCGGGAGAAGTCGGCAAGGACGGCGAGAAGGTGAGCACCGGCGCGTCTGCGGCCGCGGACTGGGAGGCGGTGACAGTGAGGCAGGGGCTGGGGGCCCGGGACCTGGCCACAGGCAAGGCCACCGGGACGCGTATGACCACTCTGGAGCTACGTGTGACTCCGTCACGTAGCCGCGTGGCCCAGCCGTGACATGGGCGACACCAGACTGAGCCCTCTGACCGCCGCTTTCTCCCTCCCCGCTGCAGGGTGATCCCGGCCCCCCTGGGCCCGCCGGCATCCCGGGCACTGTGGGGCTGCAGGTGAGGCCAGGGAGGGGTGAGGGCGGTGGGAAGGGAGATGGTCGGCCAGCACCCGGGCTGGGGTCCTACTGCAGAGGCGCCGATCCCAAGGCCCCAGGGAAGATGCTGGGACTCCCAGGCCCCCCCAGAGCCAGGGCCCCAAGCGCGGCCTCTGCATCTTTCCCTCTCTCCCGCAGGGGCCCCGGGGACTACAAGGACTGCCAGGGCCGCTCGGGCCCCCCGGAGACCGGGTAAGTCCTGCAGCCCTGGGGGTTGTGAGCCACACTGAGATCGGCTGCAGGGTGGGGGACCTGGGCTTGTCCCCATGTCCACGCCAGGGGCACCCCGTGAGTGTGGCTCCTCAGCAGCCGCGCCCTGGGCTCTGCCGCCGCCCGGCTGTGTGGGCCGCAGGCCTCTCTGGCGGAGGTTGGCTCAGTGTCCTCACGGCCCCCACACACGGTTCCCAGCCCGGGGCTGAGGTGGCTTAGGCCCAAGGTGACTGGGGCAGGGGGAAGAGGTTTGGGGACCACTGGGTGCGTATTAGGGGCCTGCGGGGTCCTGGAGGGGGGTGCTCGCAGGGCCGCTCCCGACGGGGATGGGTCCCGGGGGTGCCAGCCAGGCTGCAGACGAGATGACTCAGACGCCCCCTCTCCTCCTCCGCAGGGTCCCATTGGGTTCCGAGGGCCCCCCGGGATCCCTGGAGTGCCCGGGAAAGCGGTACGTGTGTCTGGCGGGGGTGGGTGCCGTGTGGGCCCAGCCTCTGCCCTGCTCCCCCCGCCCCACCTGCCGGGCCAAGCGGTCCCCTGCGCACACCTGGGGGGCACAGGCCAGGGGGCCACATTTACCAAAAATGTTTATCCTTTGTGGGAGACTTCCGTCCTTCCTGGTTCTAGACGGGAAGCAAGGTGTCCTTATTGCCTTCTGGCCTCTGTGACCCTCAGCAGCATCCGTCCAGCCACCTCTGACCCCGCCCGGCCTTGGTCTTGCTCTCCCGCCTTCTCCGCATGGTTAACCCTTCCCTCCCCGCGCCCCGTCCTTTCCAGGGTGACAGAGGCGAGAGGGGCCCCGAGGGTTTCCGCGGCCCCAAGGGCGACCTCGTAAGTGAGAGAGAACTCGGTTCTCCGGGTCCCTCTGTGGAAGGACTTGCCCTGATTCCTGACTGGTGTTGGGGGGATCCCACGGGGCACCCGCCAGGGGGAGTTGGGGGCCACCTGTGCCCGGGGTGGGGGGGGATGAGCCTGGCCCCGGAGGCCCCAGCACGCCCCCTGCCCCCGTGGAGCCCTGGCCCCTCCTCGCCACCAACAGCAAGCGGCCCTGGGCAGAGTGGGCTTCACCTGTGCCAAGGTTGCCCAGGTGTGAAATAGCAATGAGAGAAAACAGCTCTCGGGTTAAGCCAGTGAACTTGGGCAAGCCCAGACAGCGAAGGTCTCTGGACCGGAGTGGCTGCCCCCAGCGGTGTTCGCCTGTGGCAGCCTCCTGACCGGCCTGGGTCCTCGCGGACTGACCCAAAGATGGTTCTCCCCACGCATGACGGGCCCCTTGGGGACGGAACCTTTCCCCGGGCGGTTTGTTCCCTGCCCGGAGCACAGCTCTGGCCTCCGAGAGCAGCCTGCCTGGAGCTTGTGAGCTGGTCTGGGAAGGGGACCCTCAGGTCTGTCACTCGTGTGTCCTTCAGGGCAGACCTGGTCCCAAGGGAGCCCCCGGAGTGGCCGGGCCAGTTGGAGAGCCGGTGAGTCCTGGGCTGCGGCCACCCGTGCGGCTGTCCCGTATCTGTAACTGCTTCTCGGGGATCGTCCTTCCACATCCCGCTGTGCCCAGGGCCTCACGGGCGTGTGGCCACACTCAGCAGGGCCAGCCCTCGGGTTGGTGCCCTGCCGTTGGGCAGCCTCCTGCGGCCCCGCATTTCCGTGGCCTCCAGGACCCTGCGGAAGCGGAGGGCTCGGCCGGGCTCACCTGCGCCGGGGGCCTGTGGGAGTGAGGGCCGGCAGGTGGCACGGGGCACAGACGTGGCGCTCCAAGGTCCGGGCACCTGTCCTGGGCACCTCCGCCCTGCTGTGCACCCAGACCCCAGTGCCCCCACTGTCTCTGGCCCTAGAGGGGTATCCCTGTCTCACGGGACGCCTGGGGCGGGAGTTTGCCCAGGATGGGTGCAGGGACAGGCCCCCTGATGCCTCCGCTGGTCAAGAGTGTGGCCCAGACGGCCGGGCCCAAGTCCATGTCCCCAACCTGTTCCCACCTGTGCAACAGGCCACAGCTGCACTTCCCTGGGGAGCCGCGAAGCATCCAAGCGGACGTGGCCCGGTCAGCGGTGCAGCGGCGCTGCCTCCGCGGCTCACCCCACCCCCGTCCTTTCCCGCCCCCCTCACCTGCGTGGCCTCTGGGGCAGCACAGGCTGCCACGTGGCCTCCTGGGTGAAACCATAGACAACCCCCAGGTTCAGGGGGCAGAGCCAGTTCTGGGGGTGGGGAAGGGGCTGCCCTGGGGGACAAGGCTGCATCGGAAGGGCGGGGGCGACTCCCTGCCCCAGGCCTCCCACCTCACATGTCCGTTGTCTCCAGGGCATGCCGGGCAAGGACGGCCAGGACGGAGTGCCAGGACTCGAGGGCGAGAAGGTTGGCGCGGGCTGTGGGGGGTGGACGGGAGCTCAGCCTCCCAGGGCCTCGGCACCCGCCCCCACTCACCCCTGCCGTCCTTGCAGGGCGAGGCTGGTCGCCATGGTGGTCCGGGAGAGAAGGGTCCCAACGGGCTGCCGGTGAGTGCCCCCGCCGGCGGGGCCGGCCTGCTGGTGCCACTGCTCTTCGCTGGGCCGTGCTGGGCTGGGGGGTGGTCATCGTAGGGTCCCTTCCCGTGGTGGCTCTGGGGACTGCCTGTCAGAGCCCGCACAGGCCCTGGTGCCCAGCGGGTGCCCATGGTGCGTGCACGTGGGACGTGAGTGCGTGTGCGTGTGCCCACCCTGGATGCTGGGGTCACCCTGTGGGCCTGGGGGGCTCCTGCAGGGGCTCCGCACCCGAGGGCGGGAGGCTGTAGAAGTGCCCCAGGGTCAGCAGGGCTAGAAGCTGGCCCTGCCCCGGGAGTGCTCTGTCCTGTGGGGCCTCTATCCCTGGCCCCACACACACTGTCCTGTGCTGCTCACGGCCGCTGCTGTCCGCGTGCACACACTCGTGGACTCCACCGCGCCAACCAAGCTCTGTCCCGGCAGGGGCTCCCCGGACAAGCAGGGTCCAAAGGCGAGAAGGGAGAACTGGTACGTGGCTGCTTTCCCTGGGGGAGGGAGGCCAGCAAGCTGGCCTGGGCCGGGGATGGGGGCACTCACGGCGCCGCCTTCCCTGCAGGGCAGAGCCGGGGAGCTGGGTGAGGCCGGCCGCTCGGGAGAGCCGGGCATCCCTGTGAGTATCTGCAGCCGCCCCACCCCGCCCCGCCCCGTGCGCAGGACGCTGCTCTCACACGCTGCTTCTCCTCCCGCAGGGGGACGTTGGCGTGCCCGGGGAGCGCGGCGAGGCCGGCCACAGGGGCTCAGCGGTGAGTGAGGGACGTGGCCCAGGTTGAGGGGGTGGCCCGAGCCCCTGGCAGGTGGCCCTGGGTTTGAGCAGCTGGGGTGACACATTGGGTGCATCGATGGGCCAGGACCACAAAGCCAAGGATGCTGGACATGGTGGGGCCAGGCCTGAGACGTCTCATCCTCAAGACCTTTGCGCGAAGGCCCAGCCTCAGACCGCGGTGCCCACCTGTAGCCACAGGGCTCCGGGCAGGCAGTGGGCGTCGGCACCTGGGCGAGGGCATGCCTGAGCCTGAGACCCCTGAACTGACCCCTGACTTGGCCAGAGGGCTGGGACCAGCTGCGGTGCCCGCCCAGCCCTGTGGGCTCCACAGCCCCCTCCCCGGGGGTCTCCCCAGTCCCACTCATGCCTCCTTCTGTCTTTCAGGGGGCCCTTGGCCCGCAAGGCCCTCTTGGGGCCCCCGGCGTCCGAGGCTTCCAGGTGGGTAAGGTGGGCTAAGGGTGTGGCCTGGAGCCGTGACCCGCACAGCAGGCCCAGGCGAGAGCCTGCATGGGCCACGCCGGCAGTGAGGGTCTGGCTGAGCTGGACCTTCTCCACAGGGCCGGAAGGGCAGCATGGGAGACCCCGGCCTTCCAGGCCCCCAGGGCCTCCGCGGCGAAGTGGGCGACAGGGTAAGTGGCCCTGCACCGCAGGACGTGCCCCAGCCCCGGTTAGCACGGTCCGTGGAACACAGAGGAGAGCGGAGAGCCACGGTTCCTCAAGGCGTCCAGGCCAGGGGCCTCTCCCCTGAGCCCGCGGCTGCACAGCCCCGTGGGGAGGGAGGGCCCCTGAGCACGGCGCCCTGTGGTCCCTGTGGTCCATCCTTCCACGTGGCCTTCCTCGTGGGCAAGGGAGGTCCAGGAGCCTCAGCCACTCTGCTCCATCCCCATGTGTGCCGGGAGGACAGCACATAGTTGGTGCCCAATAATCAGGATGACGCTGGCTCCCAGCTGTGGGGCGTCAGCTGAGGTGTTATTTGGCAGAGGGTGACGTTGCTATACAGTAAGTTTCAACACCAGCGTTCCAAACGATTGTGACCGTCACCACTTCTGACTTCTCAAGACTCTTTCCTGTTGGTCTAACGACAGCCCGTGACGTGGCCCTCGGGAGTCAGGGCACAAGCGGCTGCATGACTGGCTCAGCTGGGGGGCAAAGCCCCGGGTCACCTGGGAGGAGGCTGTGGTCTGGTCTGGGCCCCGGCCCTGTCCCCAGCCACGTTCCACCAGGTCCTGCCTGCCATGGCCACCCACTGGGCGTGGGCAGGGACAGAGCCCTTTCGGAGGTGTGCACGCAGCCCCAGGAGGGCTCCAGGACGCGGCCGCAGACTCGGGGGCGGCGATGTCCCAGATGCCCCTGCCTCCGGGACAGCTGGAGCTGTAGAAGCTGCCACCCCCTGTGGGGACAGTGGGCCCTTTCTTAGCCTCTGGGCAGGAAATTCCAGAGGCCTGGACGTGCCAGCAACCCCAGGGCCTCTGGGACATGGGGGCTGGCGCTGGCCCAGGTGGGGGCAGGGCCTGGTTGCCGAGTTTCCCTTTAACTTCCTGAGAAGTGTCCCATGCGTTTGCCCTTTGGACAGGTTCTCACTTGTGCTGCTATATGAGCAAAGGGACTTTTTAAAAATATGTTTCTATTTTTTTTAGAGACAGGGTCTCACTATGTTGCCCAGGCTGGCCTGGAACTCCTGGCTCCTGTGATCCTCCCACCTTGGCCTCCAAGTAGCTGGGACCACAGGGCACGCTGCCCCACCCGGCTGCAAGTGGACGTTTTAAGGGAGATCCTAGCAATCCCTAGATGTGTCCTTAATCTCACAATGGGATAGGAAGGTGATAGGAGCTTTTGGGCCTTTGACTCAGGAATTCCACTGTGATGGGGTTAACCTAGGACCGTGTGTGCAAAGACGCCCGCACACGTTCACTGGGATTACAGCAATGCCCAGCTGAAAAGGACCTCAGTGTCCCCGAGGAGCATGGAGACCGGGCCCTGGACAGCACGGCTGGTTCTGTAGGGAAAGACCCGAGACTCCCGGGCTCAGGGCAGGGCCTGGGGTCCTGCCTGTGACCTGTGAACCTGGCCCGCGGGGCTGTGTCGGGGAGTCACGGTCAGCCGTTTGTGCCCATACCTTGTGGATGCGTGAAGTGTTTGCCGTCCCTGGTCCACCACGCAATGGAGGTCCCTTCGGGGAGCCCTGTGACTCCTCTAATCAGAGCCTTCTCTCCACCCCAGGGCCCTGGAGGCGCCGCGGGCCCCAAGGGAGACCAGGTGAGCAGGTACCTGGCGGCCGGTCACACCTGGGTTCATTTCTCCTCCTGTCTTTCTCATTTGCTGTCCCTGGCCCCTTGTAGCACAGTGACAGCCACTCTGGGCACCCAGCCTCCAGCTCAGGGTACAGACAGCTGGCGGACCAGACGGTCACCATGTGGCTCTGTCCCGGGAGGCATGTATGGGGACCCCCCGGGGGAGTGTATTTCCTGCTGACCTTCTGGAAACTGACTGAGAAGGAGGACGGGGTCTGGGCTCTCCGTTTTGCAGAAGCAGATTAGAAACGCATTTCTCCCTCTGCAGCTTCTCTCTCCAGAAAAGCTCTGAGGGTGGGGCTGTGGTCAAGGCTGCCCTGCCCTCCCAGGCACCTGCTTCCGGCCTCCAGGCAGCCCAGGCGCCGTCTGTGCTGGTCGAGGACCTGCAGCCTCTCCCCCCACACCAGGCTCTGGGGGGCAGAGAAGCCTCTCTATGCAAACAAGCCCCGCCTGCTTTGCAGTCTCCACGCTGGGCTGCGGGTCTGAGAGGCAGGGTTCTCAGGGGCTGGTTAAAAGGCAGGTCCTGGGCCCAGACTTTGGCCTCAGTCCCAGGGGATGAGCGTGAGACAGGTTGGAGAGCAGGTGGCCTAAGGCACGACGTCCCTGGACGCACTGAACGGTCCTCTTACCGTTGGGTGGTCACTTGCAGGGCATCGCGGGCTCCGACGGTCTTCCCGGGGATAAAGGAGAGATGGTGAGTGCGATTAAGTTAACCTTCCTGCTGCTAACAACTGAGAATTAACTAGTCACTGTGGGTGGGAACCGTCCCAAGGACAAGGTCAACATCTGCAGACCCTGGGGCGGGAACAGTCCCGTGGGGGAGTGTGTAGCTGGACGCGGGGGGCCGAGGCCTGGCCACTGGCGTCCCCCCAGCTTGAGGGGGCCTGGAAAGCCTGACATGGGGGGGCAGCTGGCGGCCTGGGTGGGCCTGGGGCGCCTCGGTGCTCAGTGTGGGGTTCCCTGCACCCCCTCGCCTGGTAACTGCTTGCAAAAGTCACTGTGGCTTTCCAGCAGGCATTAGTCACAGCCGAGTTTTGACTGAAGAAAACTCTGCTTACACAGAGCTAAAACTCAGGTTAGGTATAAAACTAAGCCCTCGGTTGGGTCAACTGACTCACATTTCTCCTGGAGGGAATGCAAGTGGGGACCTTGTGGGGTTAGCAGGAAAGATGTTCCTGGCTTGCCTGTGGCCCGTGGCCCATGGGCCGTGGCCGTGGCCGGAGCTTTTAATTGTTGAATTAATCTTTCCTTTGTGTCTGGGCTAAACCTCGGTAGCCTCGGTAAACGTTTTAAGCCTCTAGGCAAAGTAATCTCAGCTGTGTGTCTTATTCATTTTGGCAAATTCTTAGACAACCTTGACACGCGGGACCCTGGGAACCCAAGCGGCCGCCGAAGGCTGCTGGGGGCCGCCACGCTGATGGGGTGGGGTGGGGGGCGGCACCTGGGAGGGAGGCAGGCGGGCGAGCCCCCCTCGGCTCTCAGCCCTGGCACAGGGGGCCAAGCGGGGGACCCTCCCTCTGCCCTTCCCAGCCCCGGATGGGGCCGTCTCGGGCCAGCGTGAGCAGAGCGCGGTGTCAGGGCCCCGTCAGCCCTCCGCCTGCCCGCTAGCTGGCCGGGCCGTGTCTTAGTCTGTTTTCTGCTTCAGTAACAGAGTGTCACGCGCGGTAATCTACAAAGAAAAGAGACGTATTTGGCTTGTGGTCTGGAGGCTGGGAGGTCCAGGACCGAGGGGCCGCGTCATCCCGTGGCGAAAGGCGAAGCAGCCAGAGACGAGGGGGGAGGGGCGGGGGTGGGCTCATCCCTTCTTCAGGAAGCCACTCTGGCAACAACAGCGTCAGCCATCAGCTCACTCACACGGGGCCCTCCAGACCCCGTCACCTCCTAAAGGTCCCACCTCTGAATGCCGTCACGATGGCAGTCGCATTTCAGCGTGCGCTCGGGAGACATTCCGACCCTATCGGGCTGCGTCCCTGTGCGCACGCGCCAGCTTGGTCGGGGAAGGGCCCAGTTTAGGGCAGAGACGGTCAGCTCGGTGTTATTTACGACAGCAAAAAAAAAAAAAAAGGAAACGCGGTGAACGTGTGTAGAGACCATCCTGCGCAGCTACTATTAATAGTCACTCCTCGGGGAGAGTAAGTTTTAAGGAAGCTTTAGTGGGTTAACGTGGTCGCAGCAGCATAAAGAACGTATTTAACATGCAGAAGAATAAAGGAAGGAACCGCTGTCGATATTTTGATGTAGTCAGTGGCAGGTTTGTGGGCGATTTCGCTTTTATTTCATCCTCCACTAATACCATGTGGGATTGTCTGCTCGGGAGCTACTCCCCCCCAGCTCACGGCGCACGGGAGCCTCACGCCTCCCCTTCTCTTCACAGGGTCCCAGCGGCCCCGTCGGATCAAAAGGAGAGGTGAGGGCCTGGCAGACGCCCTCCGGGCGGGCGGTCGGCCGGCAAGGTGCTGCCCAGACCTGGGTCACAAGCTGGCAGGACAGGGCTGTGCTGGCCAGGGGAGCGGCCTGGGGGCCGGCTCTGGGCCAGGCTCCCGCTGACCCCCCTCTGTCCCGTTTCTCTGCAGTCTGGCAGTCGGGGGGAGCTGGGCCCCAAGGGCATCCAGGGTCCCAACGGCACCAGCGGCGTCCAGGGCGTCCCAGGCCCCCCCGGGCCCCTGGGCTTCCAGGGCGTGCAGGGCGTCCCTGGCATCACGGGGAAACCCGGCGTTCCGGTACGTCACTTCCCCTCCTTGAGTCGGTGCTGTTGGGGTTGGGCTTGCACAGGACTTGGGTCCTAGTGGCTCTGGGGGTGGGATGGTGGCCGCGGGAAGCCGCCACACACCGGTGGACTTGTGGGTGCGTTTTTAGGGCAAGGAGGCCAGTGAGCAGCGCATCAGGGAGCTGTGCGGGGGCATGATAAGCGGTGAGTCACCCCGGGGTGGCAGCTACGGGGACACGCGCCCGCACCGTCGCCCTCAGCGCTGTCATCCCTGGCTGGGCACAGCCTGGGTTGCGTGCCCCAGAGCAGGGAAAACCACTGTCAACCCATCAGAAGGAAAACTTGCTGCTGAAAGGCAGCGCCGTGCAGATATTTTATGCTTCACGTAGAAATACTCGTGAGAATCCCTCTGAAGTAAAGGCTTGCACCCTTGTTTCCCAAAAGAACAAATCGCACAGTTAGCTGCGCACCTGAGGAAGCCATTAGCGCAGGGGTCCATCGGCCGGCCTGGCCCAGCCGGCCCCCCCGGGCCCCCAGGACCCCCAGGCTCCATCGGCCACCCTGGAGCGCGAGGACCCCCGGGATACCGCGGCCCCACTGGTGAGCTGGGAGACCCCGGGCCCAGAGGTGAGTGGTCGTGCCCAACGCCGTCACCGGGCTGTGAAAATACCACGGCGGGGAGGGAGGGGCTGTCGCCGTCACGGGATGCTGCTCCCCGTATCCGCCAGGCCCCGCGTGCTCTTGCGGCCTAGCAAAGTCGATTCCTCGTTAATCCTGCGAGGAGGAGAACGTTTTTTCAAATGTGGTATTTTTCTCGAATACCATCGAACCACCTTTGGTGGGGAGGGGTTGACAAAAAGCGTGAGGCCCGAGCAAACCGGAAACAGTTTCCTTCACCCTGACGCTCGCACACACCTGCACGGGCGTGATGGGTGGATAAGCAGGGACTGCCCCATGACCGTGGCACGGCTGAGCACGCCTGTGCCGGGCGGCAGGACTGAAAAACATACGCTGACAGACACCAAAAAGGACGAAGTCAGGTCACTACCATTGATATCAGACAAACAGACAGGCTCTAATCACGCTGCCTTACAGGGTGTCACCGTATTGATAAAAGGTATAATTTGACTGGGTACAGTGTCTCACGCCTGTAATCCACCACTCTCGGAGGCTGAAGCAGGAGGATCGCTTAAGGCCTACAGTTTGAGGCCAGAGTGGACAACATAGCAAGACCCAATCCCTAAAAAAAAAAAATCATCTGGGCATGGTGGCTCACGGTCTTAGTGCTAGAATCAGGGGTGAGGAACCTGCAACCTTGGGGCCACGTGTGGCCTTCTGGATCCTTGAGTGTGACCTTTTGAATCCAAATTTTACAGAATAAATTCTCCTAGATACTCGGGAGGCTGAGGAAGATTGCTTGAGCCTAGGAGCGTGAGGCTGCGGTGAGCTGTGATCTCACCACTGCACTCCAGCCTGGGCAACAGAGCAAGACCTCATCTCAGAAAAAAAACCCAAAAAACCCCAAAATCAAGGCTGGGCAAGGTGGCTCACACCTGTAATCCTAGCACTTTGGGAGGCCCAGGCAGGAGGATCACTTGAGCCCAGGAGTTCAAGGCTGCAGTCAGCTGTGATCTTGCCACTGTACTCCAGCCAGGGTGACAGAGTGAGACTCTCTCTAAATAAGTAAATAAATATAACACCTTTAAATAACTCACGGGTCAAAAATCATATTGAAAATATGATTACAAAATGAATAATAGGCACAAATATTTTGAACAAAACTAAAACCCCATCCACGGTGACAGCAGAGCCCAGGGAAGTGGTGGCTGACGCTGGCTAGTTACAGTCGTGTGTCACTTACCAACGGGGATGCGCTCTGAGAAATGCTCCGCACTCCCGTCCCGCGGGAAGATCGCAGATGCTCCCGCACAAAGCCGGAGGGCGGAGCCTGCTGCTCAGAGCCACAGCCTCGGGCCACGCAGCGAGACCCCGTTACTGCGCTGAATGCGGCAGGCAGCCGCAGCACGGGGGTGTCTGCATCCGGACACAGCTGAGCACAGGCGGGGCACAGTGCAAATACTGCGCTGTAACACGTGGGCCCGCGTCACCTATGCGGCCCGTCATCGACCACACGTCATCATGGGCGCGTGACTGTGTCTAGGTGGGTTTGTCTCGGAGATGTCCTTGCTTTTCCGAATGGCTCCACTTCGATGACAGCCGGTGGAAAGCGGCAGCCTGTTTGTTAGGAAGGCGGATCGAATGCTGCCACGGTGCCGTCGCAGCAGACATTCTAACGTGTCTGTGTCCAATTCCTCCTGACAGGGAGCCAGGGTGACAGAGGGGACAAAGGCGCAGCAGGCGCAGGGCTGGACGGGCCGGAAGGAGACCAGGGGCTGCCAGGTAGGAGGCCACCGTCACCAAGGTTTTGTTGTGCGGGTCTCGTCCTGCGTTTTACCACCGATGTGGGGGAGCGCGTGGGTCATGCGTGTGTCTCGCTTTCTTATAAAGGAAATACTTGTTTCTCTTGGCAAAACGTAGAGGCAGGACTAGGAATTGTCTCAGTAACCACTTTAATACCTACAAGTTTAATCAGTAAACAGATCCTCCCGTGTCTATTCTAGCTAAGTGGATTTGGCTGTGTCCCATTTAACCAGAGCTACATAGTAGCTATTTCAGTTAAATTCTAATGGAATTTCCTCTCACCTGACCCACATATACAGTGACTATTTCCATTTTTTTAACATCAAAAATGAATGCTTTGTCAAGGAGGGAGGCAGCGTTGCCGTCCCCAGCAAAGGCCAGCCCCCGGCCGCGTCCCGACCCCCTGTGCCCTCTCAGAGGCTCCGTCCCGACCACTCCCATCAGCACAGACGTCCGCAAAGTCTCAGGCCCTGGTTTTGACATAACAGTCACCTGCTGGCTACGGCTCAGTTCCAGGCTCCTTCCACATCTTGGGTGGGGCCGAGAGGCCTCAGTGCCCCCAAAACACTCTCCTCTCCTGGCCCTTGAGGGCTGCACCCCTTGCTCCCGGGGTCTCCTTGGGGGCCCAGCCCTGCCTGTGCCTGGCGTCCTAACGCTCAGGGGCCCCTGGCTGCATCTCTCCACCCATGTGGCTTAGATTTCATCTGTGTCACTGTTCCCAGGGGACAGCAGCCTCCGGCTGTACCATGACCACGCTGTCCTGGACTTTGTCACCCTCCCCCAGGCAGTCGACTCCCCCTTTGCTCACACATAGTCCTCCCTGCAGCTCCAAGCCCCCCACTGCCTCCCACCCGCCCGCCCCGATCCTGTCCTCCCCGATCCCGTCCTCACACAGCACCCAGGAAACCTCCCGACACCGGTGCTGCGCCCTGGGGCAGCGTCCACCCTCACTGCACCCACGTCCGCCCCCCTCGGAGTCCGTACCTGTCTCTGCTCCCCTCGGCCCCTCCCAGGGCTAAGAAATAAGCTCCTAGAAAGAGGAGTTGGGGCTGCTCAGTGGGTCTAGGTGCCCCTGCTCTTCAGCCCTTACCGCACCCGAACTCACCTTCCTCGTCTGTCTCAGGACCGCAAGGCGTGCCCGGTGTCAGCAAAGACGGCCAGGACGGCGCTCACGGCGAGCCCGGGCTGCCCGGCGACCCGGGGCTGCCTGGCGCTGTCGGTGCTCAGGGGACTCCGGGGATCTGTGACACCTCGGCCTGCCAAGGCGCCGTGTTAGCAGGGGGCAGGGAGAAATCGGGTCCTAGAAGCTCGTAAAATAGAACTTAAGGAAGAGAAGTAAGGACAACCGGAGCAACAGCGATCTGGTCACGTCCGGGGAGCCCCGACCTGCCCTCCGCACCCTCGACGGCGGCCGACGGGACGCTCGGCCTCGGAGCACCGGATCGAGCTGTTGTCTGCGTGTCCGTCCGACGGGTCCTGACAGCCGGCCACTCATCTGTGATGTCGTACCTCAAACACAGGCCCTGGTAATAAATTTGGAAACCCACCATTTGAGAGGACGCAGGGTGTATATATAAGAAGTTTTGTACAATTCCATGAGGCAAGAAATATTCCACTTGTTTACGTAGCATTTGCGTAAACACCGTAGTCTTTGCGTAAAGACATCATCCCAATAAAATGATACATGAAATCTTCAGATTAATGACTGGCCACAGTGTAACAAACAATAAAGCATCTGATGTACCGTATTCCTTCTATACAGGGGTCTAGTCTGATTTACCTGCTTCTTGTGTACAAACTTACATCTCTGATTAGCAGTATTTATTGAAGGCGATTTTGTATTGTACTAACTTCTACTGATATTACCTGTTGTAATAAATAAAGCCACTCATTTGAAAAACCCAGTTCCAAACACCGCAGTTTATTACACATAAAGTAATGACTCAATATGGAAATGTGGGCATTTATGAAATCTCCTGAGACAGAATTTCATTTATGGTCAGAAGTAGCTTTAAAGGAAGTCTCTGGAAAATTTTTAGCAAAAAGGTTTAAAACAGTGCTGCATTTTGCAACGCAGCACCATGTGATGAAATCATTACAAGGGGATGATACAACAAATACAATAAAATTTCCAAACTGTTTCTAGTCAAGAGCAATTTAACTTGTTCCAATTGCTAAAGGGGCATATTTAAAATGAAAATAAGTAAAAAGCAATGTACCTTTTAAGACTAAATAAATTACAAAGGATGTTAATTTTTTAAGTTATCATGTTAAGACAACATGATGGAATCAGACAGATAATTGAAAATTACTAATTGTCAAGATGTCTTTATCCCCAAATGGTCTCAGAGGACATTAATGGATAGGCATTTTGTTCTAGACAAATATTTTCACAAAATGTGCTCTCAAAGTCCCTACTGGAGTCCCGCCAACTCGAGCCAAGTCCCTTTCGAGTCAGACCGTCAGGGCGGAGCTCCGGGGTTGCGGGAAGCGCGTGGGTCACGGAGGATCCCCGTCCAGCGATCACTTGATCTCCATCGCGGGGCTGCTCTGCAGGCTCCCCTGTGCCGGGCAGGTCACCAAGGCGTCGGGTCTGGTCAGCTTTAGCCTTCTGCCAGTTTTACCGCAAAATACACTCTCAAATTCCTAAAGTCAAGAAGCGGTCGTTAACGCGCTGATTCACAGACGTGAAAACTGCTATGTTCAAAAGCACGAAAGGTTGGGATTAAGAGCGAGGTCAACTACTGCGAAATACATAGTCTTAAGGGGTCATTCGCAAACTCACGTCACAGCTTGTGAAGACGAATACGTGATAAACACAGGGATTCGAATATTCTTCTCAAATATCAGTAACACCATACATGTATTTTTATTGAGATTTTCCAAGAAGTTCTCAAAATGGCTGGCCACATTGTGAAAGGAGCATACCCTTTTTGTTATTGTAGTAAAATACACATAAACATGCGTTTTCCATTTTAACCACCTTCACCTGTGCAGGTAACTCCCTCCCCTCCGGCTCCTGCACACTTGGCTCCGCCCACAGCACCGGCGGGTCCTCCCCCCTTACCCCAGTTTGTTTTTTTTTTTTTTTTGAGACAGAGTCTCCCTCTGGGGCCCATAGCTCCTGTTTTTCAAAAGGTCTCAATAATTACAAGGTCTGGTCAGTCTCACAAAAGGAGAGGGACGCCGTGTGCCCGCTGCCGGTCTCATCAAGCCTCCCGGTCACCCTGTATAGGACACCCAGGGCGGGGACATTCACCCCCACCTTGGACACGCAAGATGCAGAATGTAGAAAAGTCTACAGGACTCACGATTCCATTTTCAATAACTAAATGGCAAGGAAAGAAGGAACTATTATAGATTAGTAAGATATTAAAAGAGATTTAAGAGCTATCAACCAAATGCAGTGTTTGAATCCCGATTCCAATAAACCGTAAAAAAGACATTTGTGAGCCGATGGGGGGTTTCAGAACAGGGTGGATACGAAGGATCAACTGATTCAGGAAAGGTGAGGATACTGTGTTGTAACACACGTGCTTATGTTTTTAAACAGCCCTTTTCTTTGTGGAGATATACATATGGATGAGATGTCTGGAATTGCTTTAAAATAATCCAGTGTGGGTGGGAGGGTGGGGAGTGTGGGTGAAATAAAATTATGCCTGAAACTGAGTTATGGGGACATGGAGTTCATTATTCTCTCCATTTTTTGCACGTTTGGAAATTTCCACAAGCTTTAAAAAAAACAAACCATAGCATTCTACACAATTAAATCTAGATTTATATATTTTTTATTGTGGTAAAATATATTTAACAGAACTTGCCATTTGAAGCATCTGTAAGTGTACATTTTAGCACAGTAAGTACATTCACAGTGTTGTGCAGCCATCGTCACTTTTTCCAAAACATTTTCATCTCTGTCCCCATCGAACACGAGGTCCTCACCTGCCCTCCCCCCACCCCTGGCGCCATCTCCTTTGTCCCCACGGATCCGACTCCTGTCTTTGTGACTGGAGGATTTGCCTTAGCGTGATGTCCTCAGAGGTCGTCCCTGTTGCGGCAGGTGTCGGGATGTCTTTCCTTTCTGCGCAGAACGGATTCTACTGTGGTTACCGCGTGCGTTCTTTATGCACTCACCTGTCAATGGACTCGTGGGCCGTTCCCACCTTTTGGCCACTGTGAACAACGCAGCTGTGAATACTCACGAGCAAGTGTCAGTTTGGGGCCCTGTTCTCAATCCCTTTGGGTTTATCCCGAAGTGGAACTGCCGCTCATATGGCAATTGTGTTTAACTTTCTGAGGAACCACCACGCCGTCTTCCACGGAGGCCGCGGCCTTGTACGTTCCCACCAGCAACACACAGGATTCCGATTTCTCCACATCCTTGCCGACGCGATTGTATTTATTTATTTATTTTTTAAATAACAGTCATCCTAAGGGGTGTGAAATGGTATCACATTGTGGTTTTAATTTTTATCTCCCTAAAGACTAATGATGTTGAGCATCTTTTCACGTGCTTATTGGCCATTTGTGTATCTTCTCTGGAGAAACATCTATTCAAGTCTTTGCCCATTTTTAAATTGTGTTGTCTTTTTATTGCGGAGTTTTAGTAAGTTTATATTTAATTCAAGTCCAGGAGAAGTATAAGTACTCTACTGCCATTGACTTAACTTCTGAATCCTCTGGAGTGGCTGTCACATTATACCTACCCACATTTTAAGTGACATTCCGACCAAAGCAACCTGCCATTTCCAACTATTGGCTACACTCAGAAGCTATATCTGCACATGAATATACTCTAATTTTCTTCTCAAACTTTAAAAGGTTTTAGGATACAATTTAAGATGAACCACATTTTGATAAATTTCCTAACGCATAAATATAAAACATTTGCCTATATTTGTCAAGGCAGATTTACCTTTTAGAATAACTAAGTAAGAGTCAGAAAGAACAAAATAATCATTTCTCAGACATACAGTATTTTGAGAGATTTTCTAAACTATTTTCACACGTGATGCAGCCAGTGCCGGGCATCCATCTTTACTCGGAACCAGTGGGCACAAGTAGGGTGAGGGTGTGGTCCCACCTGGACTCTTGCAGGACCCCTGGAACCAGTCTCCTGGGAGCTGGGGGCAGACGTGAAAGGCCCCAGCAGATCTCTTCAGTCTTCCTCAACTGTGCCAAGGCCAAAGGTAAGCTGTTACTACATCTCTCAATTAGCATCTATTTTCAACAAAACGTATATGAGTTTTAACGGAATTTCTACAACTTATCAAAACATCTTGAGATGACATCTGACCAAAGTAGGTATTTACATTAGACTTGTAAATATGAGAATAAGACCAATGCCAAAAACCATACTTCTCAGCTGGGCACAGTGGCTCACGCCCACAATCCCAGCACTTTGGGAGGCTGAAGCAGGAGGATCTCTTGAGGCCAGGAGTTCGAAGCTGCAGTGAGCTATGATGATGCCACTATGCTCTAGCCTAGGTGACAGAGTGAGACTGTCTCAAAAAAAAAAAAAAAAAAAAAAAAGCACCGAAACAAATTTACTTTGAATGCATTGATTAGAAACTAAGGAAGACGGAAGGTAAATGAAATAAACTTTCAAGATACCAGAAAAAATAAGACTTGAGAGAAGGAAATAACAGGAGTAAGGTTTTTAAACGATAAAGATAAAAACAAATTATGATTTCAAAAAACGCTAGCACTGAGCCCCCCAACAAAAACCCAACGGAGAAACCAACAAGCCCCACGGTGGTTCTCCAGGAGACAGAGCACCGAGTGAAGAGGAATACGGTAGTTTATGAAGGAGCTCAGGACTTTTTAAAAAGACACTTTATTTTCAAAATGTCACAACACATTCCAGACCATTCTGCTGCGTGCAAGCTACAGATGCCTGCTCAGCAGCTGCGGAGCATCCTTTAGCAGCAGGTTCAAAAGTGAATAAAAATCCAAATTAAAAACAAGGATTCACACAGTCCCCATCTCCTAGTCTTGCACGTTGCTGCATCTGTGCCAACCCTACTCTTACAAAGACATTTCAAAACTAGCAATAACGAAGTCAGCTGGCCCCCCAGATCCTAATTCAAGTTGCGCTCGAAGTTCACAGCCACGGATGGTATCTGCACATCAGTGCCGGCTGAAGCACAGCTGCAGCGGCCCATCTTCCCACGCACGGGACAGGGTGACAATGTCCCCTCCTCACTCCAGGACGGAGGTCGTGGTTCTGGACTGGCTGCGAGAGTCACCACGTTGGCTCTGACGTCACCAGAGGTGTCGGCAGCAGCGGCATCAACACCCACGCTTTCCAAGAGCACCCACCTGCCCACGTGCTCCGCGGGCAGGTCACGGCACTCGACAGCCCCAGCAAGGCCAGCGCGTTGGACACCGTGTGCTGCATGAACAATACTTCTCCCTCCAGTCTGGTCTCCTGACGCGGGCATGATCCTGAAGTATGCGATCAAACGACCCGTACACTCCACCACTAACGAGAGGCGTGAAGGCGTGTTCGCGACAATGGCGTCTTGGAAGATGCCCAGCAGAACACGAGCTCGTCGGCTCAGCTGACCGGAGGGCGCAGCCAGCAGCACGCGGGACTCTCAGGGGCCTCTGCAGGTGAAGACTGGCCACAGGACTCTGCAGGAAGGGGTTCCCCATTCTGTGCCCCACCCACCAGGCTACGCGACCCACCTTCCCTACCCTGGGAGCCAAAGGCTGGGGTTCCTTCCTGGAGAGGGTGGGGGTCTGGACTCTGGGAGGCAACTGCCCAACACAGATCGATGGATGCTGGACACCGACCAGGTCGACTCTCCAGCTCCCGCAGACACTCACTCCAGGGCCTGGACTAAGCCTGGGGCTCCCCATCACTGAGAGGTCGGGGAGAAGGGAAGGCAGCCCAGCAAGGGAGCAGACACCAGGGAGGGCAGCGGGAGCCGGGACGGAAGCAAGCGGTATGTCCCTGCTGCTGAGAGGTCAGTGGGATCGGGGGAGACGGGGACGTGGGGCCCAGAGGGTTCTCACAGGAGAATAATGGAGGAATCACAGCACGTCTGCAGGAAAAGTGGGGGGAAGGGACAGAGCCGTCCCGGAGTCGGTGACAGGACCTGACTTCAGACAGAGCCTGAGGAC
This sequence comes from Propithecus coquereli, assembly GCF_000956105.1. Classification (NCBI taxonomy): domain Eukaryota; kingdom Metazoa; phylum Chordata; class Mammalia; order Primates; family Indriidae; genus Propithecus; species Propithecus coquereli. The sequence goes on along the minus strand of NW_012150197.1, from coordinate 1,145,348 downwards.
TCGACCTCGGTGACGAGGGATGGCCAAGCAGGGCCCGCTGCGGGTGGCAGGAAAAGGAGAGAACTCGGTCATCCACTGGTGAGCGAGGGAGGGAGGGAGGCAGAGTGTGGCCCCGCAGCCTCGGGAACCTGGCTGGGGTTTGTGGCCACGAACTGAGCACAGCATCGCAGGACAATGGAGCGTCACCAGCCACCCTGGACTGGATCCCAACTGGGAAGCAAAGCTGTAAGGGACGTTAGGGGACAACAGGCACAGTCTGTACGGACAGCAAGAGTATTACACCACGGTGGCTTATGCCTGTAATCCCAGCACTCTGGGAGGCCAAGGCCGGCGGATCCTTTGAGCTCAGGAGCTCGAGACCAGCCTGAGCAAGAGCGAGACCCCATCTTAAAAAAAAAAAAAGAGTATTACACCAATGCTGAGTTTCCTGATTTTGATCACTGTGTCCTGGTGAGATAACAGACTTACTGCTAAGAGTCAACACTGACGTGCTCAGCCAGAAAGAGGCCTGGGGCCTGCAACCCCCTCAAGCGGGGCAGAGGTGAAGGACGGAGGGTGGGCCACTGCTGACGACCAAGGATCCGGGCAAACCTGGCTCTCTGTACTGCTCTTGCCATTTTTTGGTAAGTTTGAAATCACACCAAAATTTAAAATTACTATAAATAGAGTCATCTAAACCCAGAAGGTGGAGAACTCTATAGGCAACTTGCCTGATCTGGTTAAAACCCGATGCCCACAGTAAGTAACTGTGGGCAGGTGAAACCAATGCATAAGCCCCAGCTGGACACCAGGATGGAAAAAAGCTATCAACGTCATGTTAGAACATTCTGGGGAAATCTGAACGTGCACCGGGCATCAGAGGTGTGAGAGCATTGGCAGCAGCTTGGTGAGCGCGGTAAGGCCACGGGGTTTTGTAGAAGGCCCGTCTTTGGAGACGGGTGCAGAATATTTAGAGATGAAGGTTCATGTCTGTAACTGTCCTTGAAAACGTGTGTGCGCGAGAACACGGCAAACGGCAGGGGCCGAGATCGGGTGATGGTGTGCGGGTACCGCCTGCCCTAACTACGTTCACTGGAAAACAAACTGGACCATCCACTCGCTGACGACGACCGGCCCTCACCCCGCAGCTCTCTGTCCACTGCCTCCTTCACACCTCCACCTGGTGCCTCCCGGAGGCTGGACCCACCCCACCCAGCTCCCCCCACCTCCGCTCTCAGCAAACAGCCCGTCCGCCCAGGCCTGAATCACCCAGATACCTTTTCCATCACACCCAACGTCTGGCGCCGCCACAGACACAGAAGCCCACGCCTGTCCTTCCCAGCCACGCTCTCGGCTTCCCTCTCGCCCAGGCCCACCCTGTCTCCCAGCCCAGGAATCCCTAGGCGGACCCCCAGGCCCACCGCACCCAGGCCCCCCGCCTGGGGCCTGGACCCTGAAACGCTGGGCTGGCAGCCAGGGCTGCTCCTCACACGCGGGGGCGGGGGTGGCACCCTGCCCTGGGGCCTGTGGCGCTGCAGCTCCCCAGCTCAGGGTCCCAGCTCCTTGTCGCCATTCGGGCCTCGGCTCAGCGGCCTCAGGAGACCACCAGACCCAAAGCAGCCCCTCCGCAGGCCGCTGGCTCTCAGCACAGCGATTCCCGCCCTGCAGCCCTGCCGTCCTCTGAGCCACGTTTTCCCGGGGACTGTCTCCCTCCACGCCACAGCGCCTCTGCCTCGTCCAGGGCACCCGGCACCTTTGTCAGGAGACTGCTCACACCAGGAAAGCTCTGCCAAGGGCAGTGTGTACTAGAATACTTTAGAGAACTCTCTAAACTCCCACGTACTACAACATCTTTAAGAACCAAAGCAAACATGCGAGTAAGAGGAGGAAAGTTACTAAGGAAATAATTAAGTCCACACGTGTTTAGGCTATTTCCATTCTAATCGCCCCAGACTGCTCACTGACTTGACTTCAGCCTGTTCCTTGTGGGTCTAATTATCAGACACAGAAACAATCCACAAATCCAATGTAGCTAAACTTCCAGAAATATCCAGGAAACAAACATATATAAAATATAACACCCATAAATTTTTAGTTTACTTAATCTTTGAGTATATGTAGTTAACAAAAGTCTTTTTTTCAAAAATTATAAATGCCTTCACATTTGAATGAATTATATCAACAATTTACCACTGATAGGTACACAAAGCCAAACATTAAATCATTTTTCAAAATATAAAAGCTTTATTGTGTTAAAGCCAACAGTCTATCTCTAACAAATGTTAAAGAGTAACTGCACCATAAATAACCATAAAAGACCCAGCTAGAACTAACTTTGACATAGTTTTGATTTAAAATGCAATAAATGTATAATGAGAATAAGGCACTTAAGAAATTATGCAACTCACAAGAAGTAAATGTCACGTGGACATAAAAAAGGGAGACAGATAATTCCATCTGTAGCCCCTAGAGAGAGAAGCGCCTCTGCTCAATGCAGCCTGGCCACGGGAGGGCCTCTCCCGGCCCCACCACCATCCAGACACAGGGGCCCTTTTTAAAAAGGTTCCGTGTTTGTTGGACCCGTCTTAGCTCATTCTCCAGTCAGACTCCTGCTGGAGTCCCGAGTGATTACCCCACAGCCTGGACAAGGAACAAAGTCAGGACCCTGTGGGCTCATTCTGAGGTCCCCAGGACAGCACAGAATCAGTCCCACGATTGACACTCTTCCTCTGAATCCCGAAGGGCCGGGATGGACTGTCACTCAAACAGGCATATGGTTCTGGCAGAGCCGAGCTGGCACCGGTCACTGCCTGTGACCACACAGACAGCACTAAGGCAGCCACCGGCCGTCCTGAGGACCCAGAAACCACAGGCACCAAAGCCCCCGCCCCTCCCTAACCACCCAGCCATGGAAATGTATCTCGTTTGCCTTCTGAATGTATTTGAAGTCCAGACTATTTATTTGACATTCATCTGCATTTTTGTTTTTAACCATTTCACGAAGTTTTCTGAAGGCAAAATCACATCCTACATGCCCTTCAGGTCCCAGTAAAATACACTGTTAGAGCAGGTGCCCGATCTGCTATTTAACAATGGACATCTCAGTCACTTATAAGCTGCCATGTAATAAATAAATCCAGGCTGTGATTACTTCTTTAGGAATTGACAAGTTATAGGATTACGAGCAGAGCTTCGCTCGTGTTGGACAGTATTTGACATTAGATTCCAGTAAACAAAGGATAGTCTGACTTATCCTTGGGAAAAAAGGATAAACAGGATATTGGTAAGTAAAATTTATAAAATTCTTAAAAGCTACCTGGCCTAATTAAACACTAACCTTTTTAAGAGCATCTCCGTGTCTTTCCTGAATATATTTCAGGAATGCCGTGGTCCACTGAAGAGTTGTTGCCTTATCAGTCTCGGCGTTGCAGAACGGGACTAAAAGATTCAACTCATCACAACAAATGCGGATTCTGCGCCTACAGCCAAAACCCAAAGCATCACATAGAAAAGCTGAAGCCAGGTAAGTGGGTGAAGGGGAGGTGTTTCACATCTCACTAGGAGGAAAGGCACTCAGGAAGCCTGGCCTCTGAGTGCCGCGGAGGTTTATTCCCGGAGAGAGGGAATAAACTCTGCCAGGGTGCTCCTTGTCTATGGAGGCGATCGCTGCCCCAGCTCACGGGGGCACCCAGACGCCCTTGTGGCCCCAAGTCCCCGCACACTCCCCGCTCCTGGGCCAGGTTCAGGTCTCCAGACCAGGGATGGCTCCAAACTCTCCGAAATTGGAAGCAAGATTTTGTGTCTGTGCTTTCTCTGGGCAGATCACTCCTTCAATCAACAGACTGTTACCACTTGCCCTCCATGTGCCAAATGCCGTACGAGCAACTCACACATAGCTTTGAGATGCTCCGAGGGACCCTGATTCAGAAAGGATCAGAGATCACCACACCACTAATATGCTGAAACCAGGTCTTTTTAGGTAATTTAAATCACAGCTTGAGTCTCATTAGGTTACTTTTTTAACTTTCACACAGTACATTCAGTAATACACCAAAGCCCTAAAGAAGGTGACGCTACGCAACTTATACGATAGGCCCTCATTCACCTTCACACCTGTACACTCAGAATTTTCATTAGAGACTCTGCGAGGTAAGAACAACTGCCAGGTACTAGATGTTCTGACCTCTATGCACCAAGCCAAACATTCTTCACGTATCAGCTGATTTCATCTAACCACAAGTCTACGCAGCAGAGTTACAAGTCAGACTTTCAAACTGCCAACATGTGGTGCGAGGCTTTTCACACAGTAGGTGTTCAATAAATGTTTATTACATAAATGTCAGAGTAGGTAATGCCCTTCATAATTCACAGTGAGTTTATGGACGTCCTTCAGTTAGAGAGTGTTTATACACATATCGTAAGAACGGTATCTAGCTAGCTTTAATATACCCCTTTAAAAAGAAAGAAATTGGCTTAGCTTAACCTTCAGCTCTGGAGCTTCCAAGTCAAGTATTTGTCTCACTCCCTGCTATTCATTTCCAGAGCCTACAACAGAAACTGGTACACAGTATTTGATAAATGACTAAGTTAATTAATTATGTATTAGGGAAACACTGTGTGAAAACCCAACAGAAAAAATTCAACTGCCATTTGATTCCACACAGAATAAAATCTACAACCAAAACAGCTTAAATACTTAAGTTTTAACCTCCTCCTTCCCGACATTCTTAAAAGAACCAAGCAAAACTTGCAAAACTCAGTGTCCTGGTGTGCAGAAGAGCTAACGTCACAGCCTGACTGCTTACGAGTGGAGCGTGGGGAGAGCAGTTAAGTCAAGCCCTAGGAAGCTCACGCCTGGGCTCCCGGCTCCTCCCCCTGCCCTTTGCTGACGTTGCTTCGGAGCCTTTCTCTGTGACAGTCACAGACATGAGTGTGACTATGTGCCGAGTCCTGTGCATCCTCCTGGTCAATCACTAAACCCTGGGGCGGTCCTGGGGACCCCGATCTCATAGCAAAAAAGTCAATGGTACTCCTGCTTCCTTTTCCTCCCTTTGAACACAGAAACAGCTAACTGCTGCTTGACCTGTAACAAGCCTGCACGTCTGAAATAACCACATATAAGTCAACCAGACGATCACACGGATTACCTTCTATCTCGCTCCATTCGGTTATGCCTCTCCCTGCGCTGAGATCTTCCTCCCTGGGGCCCGCTCTGGGCCTGCTCCCCCAGGTTCGACTGTGAGGACTCCGAGGATTGCCAAGCACCCTGTGCAGCTGTGGAGCCTTCGCCCACATTCTGAATCTCTCCAAGGGCTCTTCGTTCTACGTTTGTGTCCAACTGACGTACTCTGCTCCGATTCCTCTTATTTATTGCTTGTTTACATAGCGCTTCTTCTTTGCAAAAGAAAAAAAGGAGTATTTAAATTTTTTATTCTTACTAACTCACCCCAATTAATGCTGAATATATTTTTTGGCATTTTCAATCCAAGATATAAACATTATTGGGTAAGCAGCACACACTCAAACCACAAAAAGCTATACTACTGCAGTTATTCAGTGCAAGCAGTTGGCACTAAGCTTCCAAGCCTATTTCATACTACAAACTGAAAGTGAATCTCTAATTAGACTAAAACATTCCTTCTAAGTGTTATGTAACCAATATAACCTTGTCAAAAGTTCACCTTTTTAGTCTACAGGTGTTGCCATCTATGAATAGAGAAACCAAGAAGTTGCTCACTTCTTTGGAAATTCAGAACAGGAAAAAAAGCTGGAAGTATTTTCTCCAGAAAAGATTTTCTTTATATACAATTATAATATTTTAACTGCAGTGCCCAGAAAAGAGAACAAAACTAAAGTGGCTTCAGATTAAACATGCCCTCGCCTTAGAAGTGATTCGTCCCACACAAGTAACAAACAGCATCACAGCTTCCACAATACACGGCTGGCAACAGACTATGCTCTGCTACACGTGCATATGTAGATACATGCAAATTTCCATCGGAGAACTACGGACAGCTAACTAGTAGGTGTGGTGATGTCAACCCCCACATGCCATACAAAGCCGAATTCTCCACAGTAAGAGAAACTGCCTAATGCAAATTTTGGAATGGTGATAATGTTTTAAGGGGGACACAGAGGAATTCAATAGTTTTAGTGATATTTTATTCCTTAACCTGAGTGGTCAGCACAGGGACTATTTTAATACTCATCTCTCCACCTTACAGATGTTGACATACATGTCCGGGGAAGAAAAGGAACTCTGACTGACGTGGGAGAAAGCCGTAGCATCCCAGCCACCCCGTCTCCCCCCACTCTTGGAAAGCTGAGTGTCAGCTGCGCTGTTCTCTGGGTAACTTGAAAAACAGTTGTTTTCCAGGGAGGAGGGACTAAGGGTTAACTTTCGAAGTCGTCCAGTCTGCCTTCAGCTGTCTCTTTATTCCCCAAACTTCCATCCTTTGCCCATCTGCAGAGTGTCCTGTTACAGTCACCTCTCCTAAAGCTGTGGCAGATTTCAGACTTCTGCGTCACGCATGGAGTATAAAATAAGAGAAGACTATGAAGTGCTTCCAGTAACTTCTGAAAATTTATGTAAGTCTATCATTTTACTGTTAAGAAAAAGTCCTCACACTCAACGTTCCCACACCAAGGTCAATTACAACGTTTGAGATCCAGAAGAACATTCAGAGTAAGACGACTGGGGTAAGAAGGGTGGAGAAAGGGCCGAGACACACCCCCCTCAAAGGTGTTTCCTCAGCGTCTAAACCACCTCTCCCCTGCCCACCAAGGCCACCGGCAGCCCACTGCCTCCTTCGTTATCGCTTACCTCCCACTTTAATCCAAACCTGCTCCGGCAAAGCTTTGTTCCTACTACCCAAAGTCTGTTTAGTGGATTCAATTTCTTGCTGATAACAAAAAGAAAATGCTCTAGGCAACCCAATATCCTGGTGCTTGGCAGCTTCAAGTATAGAACATGAATTACTAGAACTCTGGAAAAAACGAAGCAACACGAATTTTATCAATATGCAGCTTAACCTCTTTACTGCACAAGTAAGACACACTTAACAGAAGTAACATCAAAGCTATTCAATATGCAATTTGAAGAACTTTAGTTGCACTGAGGATTTTAAAATATTCCCAAACCACACAAATACTCTCACATTTTAAAAGGTTATTAAGCTCATTAAAAGGAAAAACAATCCTCAGAACCTAACAAAAATAAGTTAAAATGTATCCATTTAATTTAAAAGAGCAGTTTCACAAATCATGTTTCCTACCTGCGTTTGTGGAAGATTAGAGGTTGCACCGGTAGAGCAAGCATTTGTAGTAAACACTGGGTATGTAAATTGCAAAGCAGTAGTTGCAGCAGCAGTTTTGTTTTTCACTAACGTTGTACATTTGTTTTGTTGCTGATGAAGAGGAACATTCATCAGCTCAGATGGATGTCGAATTAGGGTTACCAAACTGCAGAGACAAAAGAAAACCCAGACACACATGAGGAATGTTGCCCGGAACATCGCTAGCACCCCCTCTCCCACTCTAAGATTTTCTGGGCAGAAGATCAACTCAGGATAAACACCCCTGTACAACTATCAACGAGTGCTGTGGAAAAGGCCGTCCACTCTTCCTCCTCACGGAGGACAGACTGTGTGTCACCTCCCTGCTCTCATCACACCCTGACACCAGTCTCTCTTCTTCCCTGTCCTGCAAGTCTGACTCAGGTGGGCAAGACAAGGTCAACAACAGGCCTGGGCGAGCAGAAAACCTCGGGGGTCAGTCAGGCTCTTCCACAGCCGCCCCTGGGAGAGCACCTCGTGGGCTGGCTGCAGGCTGAAGCCTGGAAAGACGTCGCCCCTGCTTGCACAGACCTGCCAGCGCCTGTGCAAGGCCAAGTCAGCCCTGCCGGGGTGGGGACTCGAGTGGGGGTGAGGAGAGTCTTCCCAGGACATTCAGAAGGGTAATTTGGAGACAACGGTCCCAACTTTTCATCTCCCTCTTGTGCGCGGATTCACAGGGCTCACCCACAAAAGGTACCGCCTGGGGACACGTACTTAGTACTTGCAAGTGTGGAGCACGCGCCCCTTCCCACCAGACCCTAGGCTCGGAGGGGCCGGTGAGGGTCAGGAGTCTGGTTCCTTCTGCACTGGGGTCCCCTTCACCTGCACCCACACCCGGCAGGTAGCCGGGCCATCCCACCATCTCCGCTCCGCCCCTCAGCCCCGCCTCCCGTCCCCGTAACTGCCCCGCAGGCCCCCAGCTCCCCGTCTCAGTCCCTGCCCCCCAGGCCCCCAGCCCCGTCGCCCCCGGCCCGCACGCACTTGTTGAGCGCCATGCCCGGCTCCGGGGGCTCGGGGCCTCGCGCTGCCGGCGGCTCGGCAGCCACACTGTTGAAGCGGTCCTCCAGGCGGACGCGCACGGCCGACTTGGCCCGGGCCTCGGGGGCGCCCTCTGGCCCCGCCACGCCCGC
>NW_012150197.1:1122612-1136550 GCF_000956105.1 Propithecus coquereli | reverse complement strand
CGCCTCAGGCGGCGGCTCCCGCGGCCCGGGGCCCGACATGCGGCCGGCGGGGACGCGGGGACGCGGGGACGCGGCGGGAGGCGGCTCCGGCCCGAGCAGGACGCCGGCTCCGCGGGCGCGCCGTTGGGGGAGGGAAACCGCTGAGCGCCGCGCAGCGCGCCTGCGCCGCCCCGCCCCCAACGGTAACCCCACCCCCGCCGGCCACGCCCCGTTACCCGCCCGGTCGGGCCCAACCGCCCGCCGCTCGGCCCCTCCCGCGCCGGCGGCCTCGTGAGCTGAGGGCCCGCCCCGACCGCCCGGTCACGCCCACCCTGGGCACGCCCCGCCAGGCCACGCCCCGTTTCCCAGACCCCGCCCCCACCGCCTGGCCACGGCCGCACAAAGGCCACGCCCCATTTCCCAACCTTTGCCTGTCCACGGCCCCAGGCCACGCCCCCACCCTGGCCTTCACCCCGGCCGTGCTCCCCACAGCCTCCCCACACCCGGTTTCCCCACCACGCCTCGCTTCCAGGCCTCATCCCCGGCACCCGACCTTGACCCCCTGCGGCTCCAGGCCACGCCCCCACTCCGACCAGGCTCCCCACAGCCTAGCCACGCCCAGTTTCCCGACCACTCCCTGCTGCCAGGCCACGGCCCGCGACCGGCCACGCCTATTTCCCGCCCCCGCCCCCACAGCCTGGCCTCTCCCCCTTGCCAGGCCACGCCTCTGTTCCCCGGCCACGCCCATTTCCCAGACCATGCCTCCCACAGTCTGGTCACGCCCCATTACTCGACCACACCCCCACCGCGCCACACTCCCCAGGTTGGCCATGCCCAGTTTCCTGACCACGCTCTGCATCGAGGCCACGCCTCTGCTCCCCGGCCACGCCCCCGCCACCCGGCCACGCCCCTGGCATACGGCCGGTCCCAGAGGCCCCGCCTCGCTCCCCGCATTTGTCCGGAATCAGGACCGTCAGCCCTTGGCTGGCACCATCGCCGCAGCAGGCCGCTTCTGCGACGTCTCGGACACTTGGCCGCGGAGCCAGTCGCTTCTTTTCCAGCCTGAGGCCGCGCTGTACGTGCGGCCTCGTGACTGCTTGTCCTCGTGTCCGCGTGCTGTGTCCCCGGTGGGGAAGTGCCCCCTGCTCGGCAAGGGCGTCAGGATTTAAGAGCATGTATTTGACACCTGACGTAGACATTTATTCCGGAAGACGGTGAAGGTCACGGATACCTGGGTGAAATCAACTTGGTGGGACACAGACCGACTGGGTGCCCCACGGAGCACTGTGCCGAGGACAGCTCCGTCCTGGTTTCGTGGGACCTGCGTGGAGTTACACCTGCGACCAAAGGCAGAACCGGACACATCGTACCACGTTTGTTGCCGGGGCTGATACCGCACTGTGGCCGTATAAAATGCAACCATTGCAGAAACTGGGTGAGAGGTACACGGGGCCTATTTTTATGATTTTTGCAACTTCCTGTGAATCTATAGTTATTTCAAAATTTAAAAATTTTAAATTCAATTGTAGTTTTATAAAATAATCAGAAATTTAATTTTTAATAGATGCTATTTGGCATGGTATAAAAAATGTGAAATACTTAGGAATAAATTTGACAGAAGATGTGAAAGACCTGTACACTGAAAACTATGAAATATTGTTGAGAGAAACTGAAAAACATGTATAAATGTAGAGATATATACCATGTTCATGGATTGGAAAGTTTGATAGTGGTAAGATGTCTGTCCTTCCCAAAACTGATGTTTCCTCCAGCAATGTCTTAGTGCATGTGGGCTGCTCTAACAAAATATCTTAAATTGGATAATTTATGAACAACAGAAATTTATTGCTCACAGTTCTGGAGGCTGGGAATTCCAAGGTCAAGGCTCCAGCATCTTTGGTGTCTGGCGAGGACCTGTTCCTCGTAGGTGCTGCCTTCTTGCTGCATCCTTATATAGCAGAAAGAGAAAACAGGCTCCCGCAAGCCTTTTGTAAGGACTAATCCATTCACGAGGGTGGAACCCCCATTCCCTAAGAACCTACTACAGGCTCCTCCTAATGCCACCACAGTGGGGATTAGATTTCGACATGAACTTTGGAGGGACACAAATGTTCAGACCGTAGCAAGCAGCCTTTAAACAAAAACTTCTTGGAAGGTCAGGCAGGGCAGGGCCAGCAGTCAGGGCTGCAGCTGCTCCGCCTCACTCCGCATCTCCTGAAGCTTTCTGGGTTCCTGGGCCGGTGGCTTTTCAGTTCCATGATGTGGGCCAGCTTCTCCTGCAAGACCCCACAGCACACCACTGAGGTCGGAGGTGAAGAGAGCTGACACGGGTGTGGCGCTGCTTGGGCCCCAGCTGGTCCTTGCTTGGCCCCACTGCACACCCACCGTCTGTACCTGCTGCTGCCTTGCGGACTTCACGCTTCAGCATCGACGTGATGACGACAGCCAAGCAGAGACCCTCAGTCAGCTCCCAGAACTGCGCAAGGCCAAATCCCTTGGAAGTAAATATATCTGTATCTGTACCTGAAGTCTCCTGGCGGCTCTGCTTCTCTGTTGCACGCTGACGGATCAGAATTCAACACTGTAAATGTGGTTCCAGAGAGACAGAACTGTAAGAACGACCGCTCTAGAATGGTTTTGGGTTACCTGGAGTTGGATCTTGATCTGATTCGATTTCAAAGCAACAATGACCCTGTTTGCCCTGGTAAAGAGGCACTGATAACCCACACATCTATCATCGTAGGAAACTGTGATCCAGTGTGTATAGAAAGCTAGACTTTGGGTGACCAAGTACTTGCCGCCTTAAAATAGTTTGGTAAATATGTAGAGGAGAACAGGGTTGGATGGTTCTTCCCAAGTGCCCCGGATAACCTGGGAGAAGAAAACGATGGCTCAGGGCTGTCGACTCCCGGCTCCAGGTCTGAATGAGGAACCTGAAAGCTACTTGGGAGGCTGAGGCGGGAGGCTGCTTGAGCCCAGGAGTTGGAGGCTGCAGTGAGCTGTGATGACGCCACTGCACTCCAGCCTGGGCCACAGAGTGAGACCCAGTCTCAGAAAAAAATAATTTAATGTTTAAGTGTTTGATATGCAGATTTAAATATTTAAATAAATATCATTTAATAGATTGATAGGACCAAGAAATGGGATATGGAACAAGGTTTGAGTTTCCTCTGCTGGCCCAGAAGTTCCTTATCCACTGAGGTGTTGACTCATCATATTCAGACACAGACAAGGAAAGACAAAGCAAAGAAAAATTTCAGGCAGCTGCTTTGGACTTCCGAGCAAATGAAGGTGGGTCTGAGCTCTCAGAAGCTCACGTCCCCGTGGCGGGCAGAGGTGACCAGGAGCTGAGGCCCAGGTTCAGACAAAGTCACGACGGCAGGCCCGGGCTGGCAAGGAGCGAGGGCGGCTCACGGGACCGGGAGGCCTCCTCCGCACCGGGCCTTCCCTCCACTTCCGCCACACGAAAGGGCCGTGTCCATTGCTGGCTCCTGTAATTATGCACACGCGTGAGGGTCCTGTGACGACGGAGGCTGTCACTGCAGAGCGAAAGCATCTCTTCTTCCAGAATAACGTGTGGCTGATGCTGGATCACCTTCTAGAGACCAACGTCTTTCTTCTCCCTGACTTGTGCGTGTGCACGTGTGCGTGCCTGTTTTTGGTGTGTACACATGCACTGTGAGTGGTGTATGTGTGCACACGTGTGTGCGTACGTGTAGGGTGGGACTCACTCTGGTGGTTGCTGAGCCCTGGCCAGCCTCCTCCTCCAGTTCACGCAGTGACACTCACCTTTCGGGGCACAGGTCTCCAAGTTCTGACAAATGCCAACGTCACAGAACCAAGACTGCATTCCAGGTGTAGACCGGCTCCGGCCCCCACACTCCTCAGGCGGCCCCTCGGTGGCTCCCCACCAGCTCGTCCCCCGGATGCCCCGGAGCCTGGCTTGTTCCCTCCTCGCCTCCTGCCCAAGACGCGTCCACGCTGCCACGCCACAGGGCCACATGTGGCTGCACCACGGTTCCTCATTCATAAAGGACGTTCAGGTTGTTTCCTGGCTTTGGCAATTATGACTAAATCACCGTAAACACTTGTTTACAGGTTTTCGTGTGAAGGTGCATCTTTGCTCATTTAGGGCAGCACCTCCGCCCTTTAACGATAAGATTGCTCCCGTGAGAACCTCCTTGGACCTCTTTTCCTTCGTGCTCCTCCCCCCACGACACTGCAATGCCACATCCGCGTGTCTGTTTCCATGCTGGACCCTTTCATGAGCCACAAACCGTTGCCCCAGCTAAGACCGCCCCCCCAGCCAATTTCACCCTCTGGGGGGTGACTTTGTCCCCCCAACCACGCAGGCTCCAGGGCAGCGTCTAGGAGGAGATTTCTGGGTTGTGGATGATTTCACTCCAACTTTCTAAAATCGGGGGCACCATTTTGCCCTCCTACCAGCCAGACACGCGCTGCATCCCCATCGGCTCTTATTATCGTCAGCTTTTGACAGGCAGCGTGTGGCACACACTGTTGTAGCATCTACTGTGATGACAGTTCTTTTGCACCCACAGACCCTGTTTTCGGGGGACAGTGTGCTCAAGCCCCTCCTGCTCAGCCTCCGGCCTCCTTGTGGCTGGGACGGTCCCGTGCCTGCTACAGAGAGGACCGGAATTTGAGAGGAGCACAGGTGTAGCAGGCAGGCCTGGTGAGCCTCGTCTCTCCCACTGGCTTCTTCACGGAACAGTGATGTGATGTCTGCAGGGCAGTCTTCTTGCAACCATGAGGACAAAAGGTGCAGCTGAGGGTGGGCCAAACGGGAAGGCAGATGGAGCCTGGACCCCGATGATGCCAAGAACCATGCCATTGCGGCGGCCCACCCTGCCTGTGGGAAGCACACACACAAAACCCTCTTTTTGTTTAAGTCCCTGTTCCTTAGGTTTTCCATCTCTTGTACCTAACTGCATTTCCTTAGTGACGTTTCCCTGACCGTTAGCAACAGGTGCGCAGAAGAAGGGCCAGACGTCACTGCAACGTCGTCCGACGGCTTTGGGGCACCTCAGTTTTCTTCGTGCGTCTTTCATTTCCCATATTCTCCCCTGTGAACACTTAGGACCTCACAAATCTATGGGGAGCACATATTCTCTTAAAAGTAGAGATATAAACCTTTTGAACAGTGTGAAAAATGTAATAATGTGTCAAGGAATACTTGACACCTTTGGAAATTACTGAGGATATGACAAGTAGAAAAAAAAACCCACGAGAATGTATATAATCATGATTTTGTAAAAAAAAAAAAAATTAGACGCAGAGAGGGAGAAAAGATTCAGGAAAATATACCAAACTGTTAACAGCAGTTACGGCTGGATATAGAATCAGGGGTGGGTTTGGTTTTCCTCTCTGCCAAGAGCCCTGCGGGAAGCAGGTGCGGCAGGACCCAGCAGCTGAGAGCCGCTTGCTTCCCTCTGAGGGGCCAAGGTCAGGGCCGTGTGCCACGTGCCATGTGGCGTTTACCTTTTCTCCACTTCTGTTCAGGCCCCTCCTAGAGTGTGGCCATCCCACAGGCGTGGCCGTGGCTGCTTGTCTTGGACTCGTGGATGCGCAAGTGGGGTGGGGCAGGCAGGTGCCCACCGAGTTTTCTAGCAGGGGCTCTCTCCCTCTCCCCGACAGCTGCCTCTGCAGGACGCAGCGCCCACGCAACCCGCTGCCTGTGAGCACCGCGCTCTCAGGCCCAGGCGCTTCCCTGCCTTGTGTGGTGGACACGGCTTCTGGGGGCCTGGCTGGAGCTGGACTACCCCTCAGTCACGTTTCCAGAAAGCCCCACAGCGCCGCGCGCTCCTGTCCCGCGGTGATGTCGGCTGAGTGGGGCTGCGTCGTGGTCATAGGGGCTGGTCCTGGAGGAGTCGGGGATGGGGGGGCCGGGACCTGGACAGGGCAGGACAGCCGCAGAGGCCCAAGGCTGCGGGCGTTTTGGTGGGGACTTGGGGAGAAAGAATGAACTTCCGAGGACTTTAAATGGGGCAGTTTCCAGGCATTTTGGGGAAACTAACAGTAATCTGTGGGCCAAAAAGAAAACAAGGTCTCACAGTTTGGGGCCAGCTACCCCGAGACTCCTTAGCTTCTGTGCAGCAGGGCGGAAGCGTTGACTATTTAGCAAAACCTCACGACCAGGTGCAGTCTACAGAGCAGCCTTCCCAGGGAGGGGAACCGCAGACCTGCCTCTGCCTTTGTGGGTCCGTGTGACTTGAGGTGTCAGGGCCGTCACAAGGTGGTTTTGCAGCAGTGACAGTGGTTCTGGGTGGCCAGGGGCTGCCCGGCCGGCAGTGCTGCCCCAGGCGGGTCCTTGTGAGGTCTCTGCTTCGCTGCCGCTTCCCGACCCCCCTGTTGTGAGCTCCGCTGCCCCACCCAGTGCTCTGCGGGTGGCAGGGTGCTGGATGCAGGTGCTTGTTTGGAAGCCCAGGAGTTGCCAATGAACTCGGGTATGTGCAGCCTCCCAGCTGGATGAAGCTCAAGGACAAGGTCCACCTCCGCCTCCGTGAGCAGGTGTTTCCCCTCAACCTCAAAGTGCCGGTCTGGGCCACCATCTCCACCTGAACACTCACTTCCTGCCAGCTCTCACAGCGGCTGGACGCTCACATGGGCCTGCGCCCGCCTCAGCTTCAGCCCCAGGCGGGCTGGGGCTTGGGGCAAGTTCTGCCACCGTGTCCCCTGCTGGGCCTTCCCTACACTCTTGACCACACCAGCTCTGACCTCGCCAGGCCAGGAGGCACCTGCTCTGCCCAAGGACTGGCAGGCAGCGCTGCGGGTCGGGTGGCGGGAGGCCCTCTTGTGGACAGAGCTGCCGAGTGGCCAGGATGTGGGGCCCTGGGCCTGGCCAGTCACACTCTGGGCTCGCCCTGCGCTCAGCAAGGGTCCGAAGGCACCCTGCCCACACCGCGCAAACCTGCAACAAGACACCGGCGGTCAGGGCTGTGTCCAACCTCAGCGCTCCTGGCATTAAAAAAAGGCTGATGAAGACACACGAGACAAAAACTTTCGTAGATGTTTATTCTACTTCAAGTAACAAAATCTATGAAGTTCCATGTTTTAATGTACAGTGATATAATACTCTGCAATATAAAATACAATTTACAGAAATTTCTATCAAGTAAACCTAAAGAAACACACTGATTTTTACATTTGTGTATTTAAATTAGAAAAATTTGCTTTCTATGTAAAAAAAACCTTCACATCATATTAGATGTTGGAACGATACCTACTTTACTGTAATTTAACCTACTGACACTTGGTTTAAAATACCAAACTTCCCAAATTGATAGGTTCTCGATGTTTTCTTAACTTAAAAATTTGTGCTATAAAGTGAAAAATCCGTAGTGATGTACAATGGAATAACAGACTCCAAAGAACAAATGAAATTCTCTAATTTTACATCTGTAAAAGTAAGTTTATGAAAATATAAAAAAATTATCAAAGTGTATTTGTACAAATAAATTAGCCAGATTTTCTCTATGTCACGCTTCGGAAGTACTTGGAAATACACGACCGGAGGCAGACGCTGTATTTCACGGTGACAAGCTTTCCGTGTTGTTTGCAGTTCTTGAACTAATAATCAGCTATTTTCCACCTCAGACTTTATACAAACATCGTTCCATTTACAGTGACAAACTTCAGATCTACCGCCGGACAAGTCCCACGGTCTGGAGCCGAGCTGAGCGCACCCTCCCCGGGACACGGAGGGGCCGCGCGGGTGGCAAATGCCCCGTGCCAGGTTCCTGACTGTTCGCATCAAAGAACCCCGCCCACAACCACCCTTTCAAAGTACACTTAACTGGTTTATTTTGTCATTTTCTTTAGGCTGGTAAAATTTAAACATTTTCCAATAAATTGTTATTTAAACGCAACAATTTCTACTAGGACAGATGTTGCTTTGAATCACGTTTTTGAAAAAAATTTATAAGGTGATATATAGAAACTGTGCGAAACTGAGAAATGTGTTTTTGTGTCCTGGTTGAAATTTGTAATTCGAACTTCCTTATGACAAAAGAAAAGATGCATTTGTAAGTTTTTTGTTTCTCAACATTCCAGATCCTCATCCTGCCCTCCCGCAGCCAGGGCAAGAACACAGGCCGGGGGCTGCTACAGGCCTGAGAAACAGCTTCGCAGACAGAGATACAGAGATGCCGGCAAAGGTATGGCTCTAAGGTCCGATGAAACTCCCTTACAATTTACAATAGTCAAGTTATTGGAAAAGACAGCTTTTTAATCTGAAAAAGCAATATGCTCTTGTAGACATTTTCCCATTTCTGTAATTTTAAATGGAAATATTAAGAGTTCTCAGTTTCTTTTTTTAAAAGCATCAGAACTGTAAAGGTGAAATCTTGTAAGAAACCATTTACACAAAATTACAGTAACTTCTGAAGTCCAGAATATTCTACCCCGAATCTAAGTTCATAACTATCTCAAAAACTATTTGTTCGACACATTTTATGGACGTGGCTCTCCCAAGGGTCTCTGCCAGGCCGAGGCGTGAGCCCGCTGGCCGGCGGCGGGCGCCGTGGCGGCTGGGCCCTAGGCCTGCGCGTCCGAGGCCCTGGCGGCCTCAGGCTTTGGGTCCTGAGCGCTCTCTTTGCTCTTGCTCCGGTCCTTGCGGTCACGGCCCCGCAGCTCGCGGTCTCTGTCCCTCGCCCTCTCTCGGTCCCGCTCTCGGCTCCGGGACCGGTCTCGGTCTCGCCTGCGGTCGCGCTCTCGATCCCTGTTCCTGCCCCTGTCCCGGCCGCGGTCGGCCTCCCGCTCCTTGTCCCTGTTCGTGCTCCTCTCTCGGCTCCTGTCCCACTCGCGGCCGGAGTCCCTGTCCCGGTGCCGCTCCCACTCGCGGCTGCGATCCCAGTCTCTCTCTCTGCCCCAGTTGTGGCCGCGCTCCCGCTCCCTCCTCCTGTCCTCAAACGCCCGGCCCGGCCGGCCCTCGGGCAGCCGGGCTTCCGGCTCCTCCGGGGCTTTCTCACGCGGCCTCCCGTCAAAGGCCTGGCTCCTGTGCTCGTGGCCCTTGCCCTCCCGCAGCTCGGGCGGCGCCCACTGCCCGTCAGCCTCGGGGCCCTGTCCGGGCGCTCCGGGGGGCAGGGTGGGGGGCGGCCCCGCCTCGTCCCAGCGATCCTTCCTGTGCTGCGGCGGGTGGCTGGGGAGCTCCAGCAGGGGCCGGGGCGCTGGCTTCAGCACCTGCGGGGGCTGGCCTTGGAAGTGAAACCGAGGGGCCTGCTCGCTCTTTTCAGAAAAGGGTGCGGACCCCCTGGGCCCACCGAAGGGGAGGGGCGCTGGTGCCCTCTGATTTGCAAATCTCGGTGGTGAGTTTACCCTTTGCTCTTCGAAGGGCTGGGACGGAATCCCCCTGGGACCCGGCATGAAATTCGGTGCTTGGCCTCTGGGTCCTTCAAACTGATTGGGATGGGGGCCCCGGGCGGGTTCAAACTGACTGGGATGGGGCCCTCTTGGGCCCACAAAATGGCCAGGGGGTGGTCCTCTCTGACCTCCAAACTGAGCAGGAGGGGGGCCTCCTCGGGGCCCTTTCAGCTGAGACAGCAGAGGTCTTCTCTGGCCTCCAAACTGGAAAGGTGCCGGGCCTCTGCCTCCCACATGCTGGGCTTGCTCTGGTCCTTCAAGTTGGGCAGGGGGGCCCGCCATCTCGTTATATGGGGTGTCCTGGAATTCCCTTTTCTCCCCACGGGGGTCCTTGCGGTCTTCAAATTGAGAGGGTGCAGCTCCTCTCGGCCCACCCAGGTAGGAGGGTGAGGGGCCTCTGCTGTCCCCATAGGGTGGTGGCCCGTGTGGCCCTGAGAATAAGGAAGGGAGGGGTCCCTTCTGGGCTCCGAATCTGGCGGGAGGAGGCCCTCTTGGCCCCTCCGTATTAGGAATGAGACTCTCTTCTGAAAACGGGAGGACTGGCCCCCTTGGCCCTGGGAAAGTGGGGCCATGAAGCCCTGACATCCCGAAAGCTCGAGGCCCCGGGTCACGGTGACCCTGGCACTGGGGCTGAGGGGCCCCTCCTTTCTGTCCGGGCAGGGGGAACAGGGCAGCCCCCTCGCCAGGCCTGGCCTGTAGCTCTCTGTCGCCCTCAGCCTCCCGGGTGGGGCTGTCACTCTTCCCAGCAGAATGAGGATTTCTTGGGTCCTCATACTGGGTGGGGCCTAGAGACTGTTCCTGAGACGTGAACCCTGGACCTGAGAAGGGGTCCTTGGCCCCGTCGCCCTGCAGAGGGCAGCTGGGCTGCAAGGAGGCGCTGGGGGGAGTGGGCAGCAGCACCCTCCGGGCTGGCCTGGCCGAGCTGTCACCAGCAGTGGGGTGGCCGCTCTCCCCAGGCTGCAGGGCGGGACTGCCCGAGGGCTCACCCCTGGGATCCTGGTCTGAGGCCGGCGGGGCCTTCTCAGCTGGAGCCCACGGAGGAGCCTCCTCTTCCTGGGCCAGCCCCAGCACCTGCCCCACAGCAGGGCCTCCGGAAGCTTCTCTCGCTGCCGGGGCACCCTGTGTGCTGTTTGCCGGGCCCTTCGGGAGAGGCTCGCCCTCGCTGCTCTCGGTGGCCAGCCGCCGGGCCTGCCGCGGGTCTCTCTGGCTCAAGGCCTGGGAGGCCTGGCTTGGGGGAGGCAGTGCCGGCCTGTCTGCCGTCTGCGGCTCTTGCTGGAACAGCTCGGCCTTGGGCAGGGATGACTTGGGTGGCGGGGACATGAGCGCATCCGACACTGAGAAGTGGGCCATGGAGACCCCGACGGCCGCCCTCTGCTGCCGCAGCGCCTCCTCCTGCTCCTCCAGCTGCCTCTTCTGCTCCTCGATCTGCCGGTTCAGTTCCTCCAGCATGCGCTGCTGCTCCACCAGAGAGGGGACCGCGCCGGCCGCGCCCTCGGCGGACCTCTCCGTGGGGTTGCTCCTGACGTCTGCGCACATCCTGTTGGGCAGGTCGTCCACGGTCACTTTGGCTTCTTCTAGAATCGTTTCGTCCTCGGGGTCGTAGGCCACCTCTTCCCGCTCGGTGGCCTCGGGAGCCCGCTGCCCGTCCTGACACGTGCCCCGCTCCGCGAGCTGGCTGTCGAAGGCCCCCTCTGGGTTGTACTCCTCCTCGGGGTCATACGGCCTGTCGTCCTCCTCCTCCTCCAGGGCCTTACCTTGTGGGAACTGACCAAACTGCTGAACGATCGGGTCCAGCAGAGGAGGTGCTGACACCCCGTCGCCCACCTTGGCTTTGGAATCCTGGGAGGAAGCGGCCACGGGCCCAGCAGCCTCTTTGGCAGGAGGGTCGAAGGATTTCTTCTTTCCAAAGAGAGTCTGCAGGATGTGTTCCAGCGGCGAAGCGGTTTTCGAAGTAGATGAAGTGACGCAGGAAGCCACTGCTGGGACTGCTGCTGACGCAGGTGGCGGTTTGAAGGATGACAGCACCTTCACACTCGGCGGCTCTGGGGGAGGGGGCGGGGGTGGAGGAGACCCTGGGGGCGTGGAGCCGACGGCTGTGTCCCCAGAGTGGAGCTGGTACCTGGAGGGCTTCTTGTCAGACTGCGGCCCCGCAGTCACTTTGGGACCGACCGCAGCGTCCGTTTCCTCTTGGAGCCGGGCCCGCTTCTCGTCCCCCTTGTCCGGCTCACCAGCATTCGAAGGCCGTTTCACTTTTTGACAGATTACTAACCCAAGGATTATATTCGGACGTGGTGACTCAAGACCTGAAAAACAAAATATTTGTGCAAATTTTAGAATTTAAATCCAGCTTTCATTCTTCAGAGGTAAATTTTATTAAGGGCGTTGGTGGGAAATGTTTAATAGGCAGAAGGATGACATTCTACGGCAAAATGAAAGCAAGGTCCAAGAAGCTCGTGGCAAAGCCCCGATGGCTCCAGCCCAGTGCACCTGCCCAGTCCCGACGGAGCCGGGAGCCCCTCGCCACAAACACAGAGCCCAGGGCCCAGCTCATGAGTAAATCCATCCCTGTCGTCAGAATTTGTTCCATGTTTTAAAAAACTACATGTGATGCTAAAGCGATAGCTGGTGGCGGTGGTGGGAGGGCAGGTATGCAGACCCCCAACACCGCTGACCCCGCCACGCGGAGGCACGTGCCAGCGTGGCTTGATGACAAAATCTTAGCCGTGCTCTTTAATAACCTCTTGCTACTTATCAGAAAGGTGACAGCCCCTTTTGTCTTTAACTTATGAGTTGCCAACACAGATATTTAAGCTAAGTATGCCAACATCAAATGTTCGATAAGGGACCAGGCACGAGGTAAATTCAATAGTCTCTGGCATCAGAATGACAGTTAATGGGAAAAATGCCGTTGACTGAAATGGCTAAAAGGAATGTTTTAGGTTTAGAAGGAAATTCAGTGAGCACTAACTTATCAAAAATGAATGCTCAAGACTTTGTAAGCCCCGGATGTCCTGCTAAATCAAGCACGAGGCCCCGGCACGCGGGCGGTGAGGGGCAGCCCACACAGAGGAAGCACGCAGAGTCGTAGGGTGCAGCATTCATTTTTAAAGATAATTATTTCTTAAAAACAGATTACTGTAAACATCCTAAGCTCTGGGAACTTAGATCAGGAAGGCTAACATTCCAGAAATGATCCCCCCGACTCACAGTAACTCAAGAATACCAAAGGGGAACAAAAAATGCAAGTCACAACAACAACAGGGAAAAACGACATACAAAGGACAGAATGTTAACAGTGCAAATATGTTTAGGGTTAATCAAATGGTGTAAGTTCAGCTTATGGAAAACTTAGTACTACCGTGGTATACAAAAGGCATTTTATACTATGGCATTTTTTATTCCTTGCAATTAAAACCAGTGCTAAGATTTCCCTGTTCTTTTTGTGGTTTTAACGATTACCGCAACTCACTCTGAGAAGAGTAGATTTTGGATACCACTGTGTGGTTTTAAACACGTTTGCTGTCAATCTTCCTAAACTCCTCAATCACACAGACAGTCTGAGCACAGGAGGGAGGGTGGGTGTCCTATTGCACCCCTTAAGAGGGGGACCCCAGGCCTGGCCGACTGCACTGCCACCGCCTCCTGGGGACTTAGGGCCTCTCGTCTCCCAGGCTGGTGTGCAGAGCCGACTCCCACCTCACAAAGGTGCCCATTCATCAGCTGTCCGCAGGACACAGCCTAGTACCTTCCCACCACCCCTCCTCCCTGCCCCTCTGGCGGTGGCAGAGCACCAGAGAAAGGAAGGGGTGGGCGCGGGTGGGCAGACACGGGACAGCCAGGCAGGCCGCGCTGAAGACCATGTCCACGTTTTCCTGCTCGGCAAATATGAAGGGAATCCACCAAGTTCATTTTCTAATTAACATGAATTAAGAATATTTTTTTTTTTTTTTGAGACAGAGTCTCACTGTGTTGTCCGGGCTAGAGGGTTGGGGGAGGCAGTGCCGGCCTGTCTGCCGTCTGCGGCTCTTGCTGGAACAGCTCGGCCTTGGGCAGGGATGACTTGGGTGGCGGGGACATGAGCGCATCCGACACTGAGAAGTGGGCCATGGAGACCCCGACGGCCGCCCTCTGCTGCCGCAGCGCCTCCTCCTGCTCCTCCAGCTGCCTCTTCTGCTCCTCGATCTGCCGGTTCAGTTCCTCCAGCATGCGCTGCTGCTCCACCAGAGAGGGGACCGCGCCGGCCGCGCCCTCGGCGGACCTCTCCGTGGGGTTGCTCCTGACGTCTGCGCACATCCTGTTGGGCAGGTCGTCCACGGTCACTTTGGCTTCTTCTAGAATCGTTTCGTCCTCGGGGTCGTAGGCCACCTCTTCCCGCTCGGTGGCCTCGGGAGCCCGCTGCCCGTCCTGACACGTGCCCCGCTCCGCGAGCTGGCTGTCGAAGGCCCCCTCTGGGTTGTACTCCTCCTCGGGGTCATACGGCCTGTCGTCCTCCTCCTCCTCCAGGGCCTTACCTTGTGGGAACTGACCAAACTGCTGAACGATCGGGTCCAGCAGAGGAGGTGCTGACACCCCGTCGCCCAC
>NW_012150197.1:1093620-1122562 GCF_000956105.1 Propithecus coquereli | reverse complement strand
CCCGCCTTGGCCTCCCGGAAAGCTAGGATTACAGGCGTGAGCCACCGCGCCCGGCTTGAATTAAGAATATTTTGATTTAAAATAGCACTTCTCATCACGGTAGCTATTTGTTTACTGAATACTTTGCTGCTTATTCAACTTGGGTATGGTCAATTGTTAAACTGGCTATTACGGCCTTTCTGGACCAAATGTGTCTGTTGACAATGGCCCCAGAGCTTGCTGGGCACAGGTGGGGGACACGCTGACACGCGAGCGGAGTTGTACAGGCAGCTGTCCGCCGGCTCTCTCCCGGCAGAACCTCACACCAGGCTGGCCTTGGGAGCAGTGGACGGCAGGGGCTGGTCCTAGCAACGGGGACGTGCCACCCACTGAGGGAGATGCTAACGTCCACAGGCCTGAGGGAGGGGGCGCGAACCAAGTTCCAGGTTAATAAACTTCCTGTAAGGGGCCAATCGCTGTGCTAACCTCAGGAGGACAGGGGCCCCGGCCTGGTGACACACACCATTCCAACAAGAACTTGTAATGGCCTAACACGCTTATCTATAAATTCGTATATCTCGGCCCTGGCAAGAATCTTTAATCTTTGACCTTTGTTGTCACACCCCTCGCAGGGAAGGCTAATGCTCAGTTACTGGTATTTATGTTGGTTTTGAAAACCGCAGCTATCTAGAGTGGCAGCTACCGCGCAGCCAGCATTTTTAAATGCTTCCAGCTCTTGACGGTCTCCTGTGCATATGCCGGTGACAGAAAAAGCCAATCAGATGTCAGTTCTGAAGTTCCCCACTATTTCTCCCCAAGATTTTAAATTTAAATCAGGCTGCCCCAAAATGGATACCCCTGCTTTGAAACAAACTTTACCCTCTGACCACGTCTGCTGTGGTTGCATGACTGTGTGAATGAAGCACAACTAACGCTTGGAAATGACATTCATGGAGGAAGCACAGACGGAGAGGAGAGCCCCAAGCTTAGCTATGCTCCGCGTGGCCAGGCCAGGCCAACGAGCCCTTAATGGCGCCCCTCACCCGGGGCGGGGGGCAGCAGAGGGTGTGTCACGTCCCGGCAGCTGTGAGGTGCGCTGGCGCCCGCGGTGCGGCCTGTGTCGCGAGAGGCTGCAGCGCGACCAGGCACCAGCTGGACGGTGCTGGGAGCAAGGACGCCTCCTCACCCACCTCCCTCCTGAGGGCTGCTGTGGCCCATGTTCGTAAAGTGGGGGACACTGAGCAGTGCGGGAGGGACGTGGAAACACTAGCTGCCGTCCTCCACGCCCACAGGGGCGCTCAGCCTGGGAACACAGGCACCGAGGCGCCCTGCCCGACACCCTCCACAGCGCCAGAGGGTGACGGATGCTTTTCTTCCGAATGGCAGTGGGGACGAAAGCAGCCTTTCCAGCTCCACGTCTGTGTCAAGGCTTCACGGGGAAGGGTCTGGCCTCACTCAGTGGTCACAAGTGCACACGTACAGGAAAAGAAACCAAGAAGCAAAGACAAGGAGTGTACTTGAAAAGCTGGGTGCCAATTAATCTCCGGGACGAGACCAAAACTAGCTCGTGTCCAGGGTGTCAGTGGCAGGGCGCTGAGTGGAGGCACCTGCTGAGGGGTGGGGCAGCCTCGGGAGCTGGGGACTGCACGATGCTCCTTCCAGAGAATAAACCCCCGAAATCTGACTCCTCCTAACCCCAAGGCAGCCAAAATGATTCCTTTATCCTAAATCTATCTGGCACGTTCTACTATTCACTATTTAAAACGAAAACCCTCCTATGGTCTGAATCTGTCAGAACAAAATTTTCACACCTGCTGAACAGAAACTGTGGAAGTTAATAAACAAGAGTCTTAAGTATGACTTGGACAGAGACGTGGCAGATACAGGGAGCAGCACACCTCGTCCAACCCACACTCACACTCACACTCACGCAGACCCGCCCGCTCTCCAGTTTTGAACCCCTAAGACCTACAAGAAGCCACTGGGCCCGGTGCACATTTTGGCTAAGAGGAGCGTGCGTCCACCTTCTCCCAGATGCTGGGTGCCAGGAAACGCCCCAGGCAGCGGCCTGCCCACCCCCTGCTGTGCTGCACCATCCAGCAACTACTACGTGGGCGTCTGGGGCTGGGTGCGTCACGGTGGCTTATGAAAAGCAAAGGTAGACCTAGGACAGGAGAGCTACCAAATGGTTCTAATTCAAACAAACAATGACCAGTTTCCATGAAATGTTTTTATTGATGTAGGAAGAGAAAGTAGTACATTCCATTCGATGCTGTATTTGACTTTGATTACAATCTCTGTGCAAAGCTATCGATACATACACACACAAAAACTGAAGAAATGCTTACCTGACAATATTTGAAGTCTAAGTTTTCGAGCTAATTTAGAAAGCAGTTAAAAGTGAACACAAAGACACTACAGATTCAAACATTCCTCCCAGTGCTTTGCAGTGTAGAAAGATTCAGAGAAAAAGACTCTTTCCATTAGAGCACCTAAAAAGGGCGCTGCTTCCTCCCGCCCTTTACTGGGGCAGAGGCAGACCGCACGCCCGTGTTCTGTGCCCCTGCAGCCACTGAACAGGCATTTCAGATTCAGACTCCAGGTCCCATCGATTCAGAGTAATGGGTGGCCTGTGGCTGTCACTAGTGTGGGCGTCTTGGTCTCAGGTCCAGTCCTATCAGGGTCACATACAGAACCCCACAAGATGAGCTTCCAACCTGACTTATCTTTCTTCCATGCAGAGACTTGCGACCCCAAGCCCCGTGCGGGGACCCTGGCAGTGTCACGGGAGCTGGGCTGACCCAACATCTGAGTGGAAAAGGGGTCAGCTGGCTTAGAGGGACCCAGGCTTCCAGTATCCTTCCAAGTAACACTATGCTACTAAAAATGCCACCGTGTGACAGAACAAGACAACCCAGCACTTTCGCGGACAAAACAAAAACATATAGGACAAAGTGTCCTCAGGGAGATCTGGGCTCTGGCCGTGCTCTGAAACGCAGCCTGAGAACTGCGTGTGGGGCCTGAGCAGCTCGGTGGGCGCAGGTCCACGTGTTCACTGTCCCTACAGCTCACCTGAGAAGAGGGCACGGCTCAGCACCTCCAGTGTCTTCACCTGCTTCTCAGGTGTGAGCAGCGGGCACCGGGGGCGGGGCTGCTATGCTGTCAAAACCCACTCAGTTCCAAAGTTCAGGTGAGGACACCGTAGCTCTGCGCCACAAAGCAAGGCACATGCGTGAGGGTCACTCTCTTGTGCAACAACCCCAGTGGCCAGGCTGGACCTGCCACCCGAGCACTGGCGCAGACCGGGCTCCTCTGGTGGGGGCCCCAGCTCTCCCTCAGGCCCGAGCTGTGTGCCCTGCAAAGGACCGAGGGGTGACGGCCTGGTATGCGACCTCAGGCAGTGCGGGCGCCGCTGCCCGGAGTGCGGGCTGTGTGTGCGGCACATGCCCACACCCAACCGCGGCCCTGCTGAGAAGACTCTGCTGCCAGCCTGAGACGGAGCCGGTGCTGTCCAAAGGCTTCTGGGCAGAGACTAACTCCAGGAGGGCAAGGACCGCTGAGACGGGAGAAAGGTTCCAGTGCCCAGGCTCTCCTCTCTCTCTCTCTCTCTCTCTTTTTCTCTCTCTCTCTCTCTCTCACACACACACGCATGCACACGCACACACATATACACACACTACACACTCGAAACCAGGACACACACCTGTGCATTTGTATCTAGAAAACACCAAGTCAAACCACCAATGTGAGGCAGCTCGGGTAGCTACCCGGCCTGGTGGAGGCCGTTTAACTCCACGCAACCGTGTAAAAGATCACACATACGCACTAATGTCAACAATGGTATCAGCAGAATAAAGAAATATCATACTAAAGTCTTTAAGTTAAAAAAAGTTTTTAGAAGTGTTCAGACAAAATCTCATGGACTGTTACCTTTCTAAATTCCTTTGTCCTATTTTACTGTACCAAGGCACATTGTTCATTGTGGACAAAAGTCTGTGGGTCTTTTTTGTGTCCCTATTAGGCAGTGTCACGGCCTCAGCAAGTGTCGTGGTGGGTGAGTGTGACATTCACTCAGCCAGTCACTGGGCTGAGTCTAGGTGGTCAGCGCCCATCACACTCAGCAACGAGGAAAGTGCCTCCACCAGCCTGGCTGTGCTGGGCCCAGGGCCCTCCTGGCAGCGCCAATGAGGCCTGTCCCCTCCCTCTGTGCCTTGGGCTGCGCCTCACAGGCCTCCCCTGACCCCTTCCCTGGCTGCTGTTGGAGCCTCCTTCCATTCCTGTGCACGGCAGGGACACCCCAAGGCCCCGCTGCAGCCCCAGGTCTGGCCTACCCCCACGACCCGACACTGACGTGGAGGGGCAGGAAGGGGAGGGCGCAGGGAGGAAATACTGCTTTAATGTTTTCAAAAAGGGAGGCTCAGGACCTACTCATTCACATCCTATAAACAGAAAGTGCTCTCTTGCCCCGGAGAGGAAGGTGCTATCTGGCACCGCAGTGTCTCCAGGACGCAGGGCAGCGTACGCTCACGTTAGCTCCTACACACAAGCTTTCACGCTCGCGACTGACCGGACGATCTGCGCGGGGCTCTGGGAGGTCAGCTTCTGGGTCTTCACCTCCAGGAGAACTGGACACATCCTCTCCCTGGTCACACGGGGCCGGCCAGAGCTCTTCACACAGCTGTCACCAAGAACCTCCAAGGTTCTTTCTGCCACCCACTGGGTGGCATCTCTTTCCCCCAAGTAGGACTTGAGAGGACACACTAAAGCACTTTGCTTTTAAAATGCATTTGGCATTAAATAATTTAATGTATCATGCCAGCAAACATTGAACCCTGGAATTATTGATGTCAGCAACGCCTTTACGGGCCCATAATTCCAAGAAGCAGGCACAAGCCACACCCACACCAAGTGTTAAGTAAGAATCGGACGTGGGCTGTGCTTGGGGAGATAGGACTGCACCGGGGAGGTGGAGTGGCTGTGGCAGGGGCATGCGCCGAGGCCTGGCGAGGGGACAAGGGACACTGAGGTGCAGGGTCTGGGCGGCACATGTCATTTCAGGCGCTGGCTGCTGCCTCTGTGGCACGTGTCCACACATCAGCCTTCGGACAATACCAGTCCTCTGGGGACTTCATGGCCAAGGAGACACTTCCATTTAGGCATCTGATGCCAGTTCCCTAACCGAAGTCACAGAAACTTCTACGGGGCTGGGAAAGAGCTGGACACTAACAGACCACACCCTCCCAGATTCACTCTCAACCCTTGACAAATATGAGATATTTCTTAGGTTGTTTGTAAATAATCCTTTAAACGCAGTACTTTCTAAGAATGAGCAAACACAAAGTTTGCCAAAGACAAATGGACTTATTAAAATTTGAGCTGTAGATTTAAAATTATTTCTAACAATATTTTTCTATGTCACTATTTTCTGTATCTTCTAGAAATTAATCCCTGTTAGAGAAATGACCTCAGAAGGAAACGTGCTCATTCCCGAGCTGAGGAGTAACAACAAGAACCCCATCTAGAGTGAAGAACGCGGCCCGGAAGCCCACAGCAAGTGTTACCTTTCCTCTCCCACTCACCTTCAGCCTCCTGGGCATCCCAGCGTCCACTGGTCTGAGGCCAGGACAGGCCGTGTGGAAGCTGCGGGTTCTTTCCCTCTCCATAAAACTTTTCTAAGACGATTTTTGCTATTAGGGGCATTTCTAGTGACACGTTCCTATCCCTGGAAGATGAGTTCTTTTGCTAGACACTGCTCCATTTGTACTCCTAATTCCTGATCTAGCAAAGCCACGGTTTAAGCGAGCGGCAGAGCCACCTCAGTGGGGAGCTGTGTAAGGTAGCAGGAGTGCCTACTCATCACCCAGAAAGTCGCTGCTTACCTGGTCCCTCAAAGGGCAAGAGTTTGGATGGAATAGGGTCCTTGGCACTCAGTGGAATCAAGTAGAGGTCCTTGATGTGCCTGTTGTTATTAGCTACAACGCCAAAACGGCCACGGCTGCTAAAATAGGAGTAGAGAGAGATATAGGCAACCTCCTCTTCCTCTGTCGCGGGGTGAAAGCGGATCAGGCACAGCTCCTGGAACACAGACAGGGTGGGGAGAGCATTTACCCGCGGCCCCTCGAGAAAAGCACCCACTTCCAATTCTGTACCCAAACCTCAAAGTCACAGTCTGAAATGGGAGATTTTCGCAATTCTCAATCTGCTTTCCACAATCCTGTTGTCCCACATGTTAAAATAATGTGGTAAAGAAAACACAGGCTTGATCACCACACTGCCCGATCCAAATCCTGGTTTCCACAGGAAATCCTTCACAATTACTTTCATGCCAGCCACCACTTGAGTTCGTGTATCAGGGAGGACCCACGTGAAGTGCACGCTTAGCGGCGTGGGGCAGAGCAGGCTTTTGCTCCACTGATGCCTGAGGTCACGGTGTGGAGGCTGCGACCTGCAGGGCTATCTTGCACCTCCACGCGGGAGGGCCGAGCCCTCTGTGGACCTGATGACAATGACAGAGCCTCCTCAACGACACTAACACACGCACACAGCTGCAGCTGAATTCCAGGGGTCCCACAAAACCAAAGCCCATTCACAAGCCCAGGCTGTGCACTCTGCCTGCTCATTCCTGAAGTCCTACCTCCTGCTCCTTTGATCACAAAAAAACAAAGAAATGAAGCTTATATACTTCTTACTGAAATTTAACTGCATTTACATTATTACAATAAATCAGAACAAACTTCCATCACTGCGTTACCCAAGTTAAATACATCCTCAAATAGTAATGTAACTATATAAACTTAAATTTTTGTTTTTGAGTCTCCCTCTGTCACCCCAGGTGGAGTGCAGTGGCATCATCGTAGCTCACGGCAACCTCAAAGTCCTGGGCTCAAGCGATCCTTCTGCCTCAGCCTCCCAAGTAGCTGGGACTACAGGCACACATCATGACGTCTGGCTAATTTTTTCTATTTTTAGTAGAAACGGGGGTCTCCCTCTTGCTCAGGCTGGTCTCAAACTCCTGACCTCAAGCGATCCTCCCACCTCAGCTTCCCAGAGTGCTAGGATTATAGGTATGAGCGACTGCACCCAGCCTAAACTTAATTTTTAACATTTACCTGGAAATACCTAATAAGTTGTAGGCTAACATTTCAAGCGTTCACCCATCACAATGAGAGGTTAAATAAAAATGTATTTAAATATACACCATCTTCTACTGTTGCAGAGTTTATACTGTAAGCAGATACCTTAGACACAGAAGACTTGAGTTTGCCAACATAATCCCAAACCGTCTTCGGTGCGATCCTCCCACCAATGTGAATTGTGTCGGGCAAATCCTAAACAAAAAGTACTTTGAGTAAGTAACTGGTGAAATTATAGTATTCACAAATAGATTAATGCAGTAATTTCAAGGTGCCAAATAACTCAAGATTCAAGAAAGCCACAACTATTCCAAAGAAAATGCTAACGAGTGTATTAAATGTTGATTGGTTAACTACCATCCAGGACTATGAGTTACCAAAACCAAGGGTGGTATGACATCTTCTGCCAAACAAGATTACATTCAGAAACCGCTGCCCAACATTTCCACGTTATCGTTTACGCACACACACGCATAACAACAACCACATTCGCCAGGGTGACTCCTTGCACTAAGGTCATAAATGCTAGTGCTGTTTTTGTTAATCTTGAAAAATAAGAGATCTGCCATGGGGTTAGCATGCCAGCCCCCTCCTGAGGCAGGGCACACGTCCCTGGCCGTGCTGGTGGCTGGGTGCACACACATCTCATAAATGCCAAGCTGACAGGTAACTGAGATGCCTGATTTCAGGTTCAAACTCTGTCCCTGTCCTATCTGCTCGCTCTGCCAACTCCTCTCCACAGCCATCTCTACTTTGCCTTTAGAGGCGCTTTTCACACCCAGATTGTCAACTGCAAGAGCGCCAGGCGCTCGACTCTAGCACAGAAACTGCTGTGAAAGATGCAGACACACACACACTTTCTTGGTTCTAACCTCACTGAGGTAATCAAAACACCCAGAGACAGGATACGCCTTAGTGACAAATTTCGCTACGCTCTGCATGTTAATGAATCCTTTCCAAATGGTGCTCAGTCGAGACAAAAAGAGGGTCGTGTCTCCTTCTGGAGGGGACCGTGACTCTGAGATGCTGTAAAACAAAATCACAAGAAAAATCACGTAAATCTCCTTCTCTTCGTACAATCAGGATTTCAAAGCATGAAGACTTTATACTTAAAAGCAAAAGTGAATTCCTCCAAGTTTTCGTAGCTTATTTTTGCCAATTAACTCCTTTAATCATAAGAGTATAGACATTTTGGTTAAAGAAAAAACCTAGATGGCCATAAATTCATATTTCAGCTTTCAAGATCTAAACCTCCAAAACAAAGAGGCATCCTAAGTTGGGCCTTTTTAAAATACCAAAAAGTTACATTTTGGGGTAAATTTCAGAGTTGAACTATTTAATCACCAATTACCTTTTCTTTTGTAATCTAAAAGATAAAATGTTCTGCTCTTTTAGACACACCTGAGGCCTGGTGATGGTGAAACTGACAAGTGTCTTGGGTCCGGGGACGAGGATGGCTTGGCCAGTATGGACTTGGGCACCATCACGGAAGTCACGGCAGGCTTCGGCACGTCTGCTCTGGTTTCTCCCGTGTGGGTGCCATCCGCGTGGGCTGCTGTGGAGGGTGGCCCTGTGCATGAGCTGCCTGGAGCAGTCCTGGGGTCCCGGCCAGACACCGTGACAGTGGTGACCACCCCGCCCCCACAGGAGGCTGGGCAGGGGGCGAGGTCCTCCAGCAGGGAGGGCTCGGGGTGGCTGTCTCCAGGAGGCCCAGGGAAATACTGTCGCCCCGTGTTCGGATGAGAAGCACTTTCCAGGTCTGGCTGGGAAGCATCTTCCGGCAGAGCTTCCAGTATCACCTCATCGGCTGAGGCGGGCACGGCATCGGCTGGAGAGCTGTCATACTTGGGTTTTAAGTCTTCCTTTTTAGTTGAAGCTGACAGTTTTTGTTTCTTTGGTGCTGGTTCATCTTCTGATGATGGAACCTGACCTGAAGAACACGAGGGGAGACGTCCTGAGAAATCTGACACGTTCAAGAGCCCAGCTTGCTCACGAGTAGGCAATCTCTTACCAGAACCAAAAGCAACACTATGAAGGTAGGGGTAACTTTATGGACTCCAGGAAATCACCTCAATCTTTTTTTTCTGTTCAAACCTGGGTCAAGTACAGTTGCTTTTAGCAGGATTAGTGATTTTAAACAAAATCAAGTTTAGTTTCATCCTCAAAGTTTCATCCACCAAAATGTGCTCACCTGTACAAATTTTACAGTTGAGATCAAAAAGATGTGCCCGGTGTTGACTTGTTGTGTCTTTCAACATACTGCTGAAGACGTCGAGGAGAGGCGCAGTGTTTTTCTCAGGGATAGCTCGGACCGATTCCTGCTGTTCCTAAAAGTAAAAAAAAAAAAAAAAGCGTAGGTTATTTCTTTCCAAATCTATCTCCAAATTAACAGCACACGTAAAAAGAAAAAGTCTCATGTCATTAAGAACCACTGGGAAGAAAGGGACCATTAAGCCAGACACGGTGGTGGCGCCTGTAGTCCCAGGTACTCATGAGGCTGAGGTAGGAGGTCCCTTGAGCCCAGGAGTTCGAGGCTGCGGTCAACTCTCATGACACCGCTGCGCTCCAGCCTGGGTGACAGAACAAGACTCTGTCTCTTTATTAAAAAAAAATAAATCACTGAATACAAGTACTTGAGAAATAATAGAATTATATATACTTGTAACAGGCTCAGTGTCTTTCCAATAATTTAAGACACATAAAAATAGTTGGAACGGACTAATTTCAGTCTGTTCTTAACACTGAGACTCCCAAATGCTCACGTCTGAATCCGACACTGGCGGGGAGTCCTCCATGTCAGGGATGGGCTCCTGCCTGGCGGCCGTCTTCTTGCTTTCACTGTGCAGTTTCGTCCTGGACTCCATTACCTGAAAGGAAAGAGGCAACACCGAAGCTTTAAACCTTCTTTTCTCGGGGGAAAACATCATGCGTGCAGTCTGAGTTTACTTCTGGAAAATCAGGTCTCCAGTGCCTCAGGCAGGCGCTTTCCATAAGTACTCACAGACTTCGCTGGTCTCTCTTTCCACGTGGAAAGCTCTTTAGATACGAGTTCTTCTGGCTTCATTCTCACAAGTTTTGCCAAAGAGATTTCTTCACGAAGAACACGATGGAAGAGTCCCTATAAACAAACATCTTTCATTCACTTGTTCAAAAACCACTTGAGTATCTGTTAATTTGGAGCGAATACGGAAAAAACAGAGCAGCACAGAAGTCCTGCCCAGAGGGTCGATGGCCACGTGACGACCCAAGCACTCAACTGCACGCAGCATGTGCCAGGGACGTGGCCTCGTCCAGCCCCCACACGGCCTGTGGGGTTCTGTGCCAGGCCACCCCAGCTGGGAGCGAACGGGGGGCCCGGGAAGCGTCAGTGCTAAGGTCAAGCAGCTGCTTTCCAGGCCTGTGCTGCACCGATTCTGCCAACAGCCCCCACCTCTCTTCAGGAAAAACAGAAGCGTGTACACGAGACAAACAGGTAGTATCTGGAATGAAGGCGGGAAGAGAGCACTTCTGCTAGTGGGCTGTTAAGCACGGCGAGACGCAGAGCATGTGAATCCCAATCTAAAACTGAGGTAGAGTTCAGAGGCCGACAGAGACGCCAGAAGACTGTGGCTTGGTGGCAGGAGAGGCCCTGCCAGGCAGGCCCCTTCCCAGCAGTTCCTGTCTGCATCATGTGGCGGCAGCACCACCCACCCTGCAGCCACGGGGAGGCTGAGCTGCCGAGCAGCCCCCACGCGAACGGCAGCGCCTGCAGGGTCGTCCTCACCGCTGCTCTGAAGAGCCCCAGCCGTCAGGCTGGCTCAGCTGACGAGGAATGTGAAGAAAATAAGGCAGAAAAAGTTGTCTGAAGCCAGAATATGGACACACCCATCTACTGGGATAAAGAATTTGAACTTCGTTTTGGAGCCAGTTAAACGATGGGCTTGTAGTTTTATAGCAATGTTTAGACTCACCTAGTGAAATAAAAAATGGACCTCCTGGGGAGCCAGTGAGACCACCGCCAGGGCCCCGGTCGGGGTGGGGAAAGGCCCACAAATACTCTCAACACCCGTGACACGGGGCCCACAGAGCATAAAGGTGTTTCTTAGCTTTCACAGAAGGAACATGAATGTTTCAAAATGCGGTTTGGTTTATTACCATAAAATTCAGCTCACAGAAACCACATAGCAAGTTAGTTCACTTCTGCGTCAGGAAAACGCCAACGTACACTGATCACACACACACACCTGATTTTTAGGGTCCTTGAGGTTGAACATGATGCTGCGGTATTTACTCTTGTAGCGGTTATCTGTAACTTGGAACAAGTTAAACATCTCCTTCTCAATATGGAGGGCAATTTTCCCCACTTCGTTTTCTGTCATGATTAAGTCGTCGCTGTCATTGACTCTGAACAGAATAAAAAAGGAACTACATAAACCACTTGCATTTGCACACATTACATTTTTCAAACCCTGGGGCAGTGCTGAAATGATCACACCATAAATGGAAGATCTTCCACTGTAACTGAGAAGATACCAAGCAGAACAGCCCACCTTTTCCACAAAATCTCCTTCAAGGAGCGTCTTATGTTTTGCCGAATTTGTGAGTTTGGCTGTGACGAGGCAGGACTTGTGGCCCCGAGGCGTCCTGGGGCTGGAGATGCCATGGGAACAGAGGTTGCCACTGGCTTCCTCATGGGTCCGACCAAAGCAGCAGAGCCAGGTAACTTTTTGGAAGCAGCTGTCACAGCAGCAGGCGTCGGTCCTGCCTGTTTGGCAGCGGAAGCTCCACCTGACTGAGTGGCCCACGGCCTCTTGGGAATGGTCCCCTTGAAACCTGAGGGTGACTTTTTAATGGCTGGTTTGGGTGCTGCCAAGTTAGTGAAGGGAGACTTCTTTGGAAGGAGACTTCTAGGTGGAGGTTGTTTGCCCACCGCGGAGCCAGGAGGGGCTGTTTTCTTTGAGGTTGCCGCAGCCGCCAATTTCTCCTCGGATCTCCTGTCTTCCTTGGTGGCTACAAAGGAGAAGGCAGGCACACTGAGTGACGCAGTGAGGGGAGGGCAACGTGTGCGCTGCACCCAACTTCGAAAGCTCGCCCCTAAACTTGTACACATGCATGAAGGCGCTATCGAGTAAGAAAATTTGGAGAAAAAGATTTTTAAAATCTTAAAATTCAGAGGAGTCTAATTAAGGTTGTCAGCAGCATTTATGATAGTGACTGTACTTTATTTCAGAAAGAAAAATGCTTTATTATCCTGTTACATTAAACCTTTCACTATAACCAACCTCTAGTTACCAAGGCTTGATTTAATCACTAGCTAAGCTTTAAAGCTAAAGGACAAATTTCACATTTTCAATAAAAGGTAGATTTAGAAAAGCACTTTCACTATTAAGAATTCAAATGCAATTTTTAAAATAAACTTGAATTTCTAAATCTTTTCAAGAAAGTAACAGACAGGTTCTCTCCACATGCACACACAAACCCTTGAGGGGCTCTTGGAGGCCAGCAATGCGCTGGCGTCTGTGTCACACACCGTGTCCTTCTGGACGAGTTGGCTGGAGACACCACCACTACTAAAAATAAGGAAAGCTGATGGAAATTTGCAACGCAGGTAACATCAATCATATTTTCATATTGAGAGTTGGATGCCGTTACAGAGATGTTCCCATTCACAACCCGAGAGTTGTGATTCAGTAACGCGGAGGGGATAGTAAATTAGTGCTTTTAATCCAAACAAGGATCGTAGTAAAAAGCCCAAACAAAAAGTCAAAAGTCCTCAACTCGCACAAAAACCTCTATATGCCAGCAAATAATTGACTACATTATAATCCTGTTAGACCATCAGCATTCAAAGGTTAGCACTATAGTGCCTTGTCAGAGAACAGGGTGCTTGTGGACAGCGTTCGTCTTGGCCACGGCTGAACGTGGCAGGACACCAGGTAGTGGGTCGAAGGAGTGAAATGCCTGGGACCAGGTGGGCCCCAGGCCTGTGGGCCACCTAGGGCAGGTGATTCAGGCACAGGGCACCGACTGAGAAGACAACTCCTCTTGGTAAAGTCTCGGTAAAGACTGCTCCAGCCATCCATGTAGCAGCAAGCCTCTGAAACTTCCACGTATCTACCCGGGGACACACAACAGCTGCTCCAGCAATCCCCCCGATTCGTCCAGGGATTACAAAGGAATCAACAGTGCTCCTCTGCCATTCATTATTCTTGTTATCTGCCTCCAACACGTCAGGGAGGTGTGAGGCTCGGGGACAAGCTGAGACCTAGCCACAAACAAGGCCTGACTCGTCAGGCCGGCCCTGGCCGTGCTGGCAGAGGGCCACGGCCAAGTCCCTAAAAGCCTGGGGGCTGCGAGTTTTCCCCACTTTGCAGGAGAAATAAAATTCCTTAATCTTACAAAACTTACAACAGCACTACATGGATCCAAAGCTCTGGATGACACATATTAGTGTTAACAGGCATCAATTCCAACTTTGAAGAGTTCCCATATGTTCTCTAACGATCATTTTAATGGTAATTCACTAAAAAGGCAAATCCCTATTCCTTCCCATAGCACCCTCCCCACCGCCTGTCAAAGGTGGTCTGTCTGGGCCGGCATTCCTGGGCCCCACAGCCACATCTCAGAATGCTTCATCCCTTTGGGAGCTGGTTTTTAAAATACAGTATGCCATAAGCAACGGCAGCATCTGAGAAGAGAGGAAACAGGGACTCACTAGGGGCGAAGGCAGAGACTGCGTCTCACTGTCCAGGAAACTCTGCCTTTCCCATTTGTGGCAATCATCACATCAAGCCCATATACCTAATTTATTTTTGATAACTCAGACTTAGCTAAAAATGTCTGCAGAATCTAACTTGAAGGATTGCTGGAGTTTAGGTTAAATAAAATCAGCAGAGGCCACTTTTCTTAGTGGAGGACATGAGAGGGGAGGGGCAGGGAAAGGACGAAGTTTTAGAGCTACAGGAAAACGTCAAAAGGATTTTGACATTGGGCAGGGGCACAACGAACCAACCACTGGTCTATAGAGGTGTCACTTTTTTCACCTGCCAGGAAACCGACATCTGGTGGTCATAAAAAGAATGAACCTGTCAGGAACACTGAAACCTGAAACCCGTTTAGACACTGCAACTAGAAACTTGGCCAAGAGTATTGTAATACTGCATGTTTAAATAACTCTAAAGAGCTGGCCTAAGGTGTTTACAGAAACCTCAACAGAACGCCTTGAATGTAGCACACAGGACACCTGTGTGACATGACCTGAAGTAGATGTTCAGTGACATCTCTTACCTTGTTTCGGGTTACAAGTATGTGTTAACTTCAATATTAACTACATTTCTCCAAATCGAAAGCATTAGAACGAGATGTCCATGTTTAGGATCCACACTTCTAATGATGTAATTTCTCCCTCATTCAGGTGAAACCCAAGTCGAGAGATTTTTAGGGAATTCCTAATACATTTGACTAACATCACCTATTACCAAAAAGAGTGGTAACAGCGAATCAAGTGACCTATTAAAAAAAGCAGGGGGTGGCTTTCCTTAACTATTAAACTGCTGTTTTGGAAAACTGTTTCCGCTTTTTTAAAGTCAACCTGTGCTTCAAAGTGTATATAAATAACTTTGGGAGGCTCAGGCAGGAGGATCACTTGAGCCCAGGAGATTGAGACCAGCCTAAGCAAGAGACCTAGTCTCTACAAAAAATAGAAAAACTACCTGGGCAGGCATGGTGATGTGTCCCTGTAGTCCCAGCTACGTGGGAGGCTGAAGTGGGAGGACTGCTTGAGCCCAGGAGTTTGAGGCTATAGTGAGCTATGATGACAGCACCACTGCACTCCAGCCTGGCCAACAGAGCAAGATCCTGTCTCTAAAAAAACTTAAAAACCCAGAGTACATAATAGGTATAATTAAGTAAATGAACAAATCACTGGTAAAATGTCCTAAAACTGGTGGACTCCCAACAGCCTGTCTCCAGTTCACTTGTCTGGTAACACAAACTAGGCCTTCTACTCTGAAACCGCCCAAGTCCTATCTAGCCATTGTCCCAGGGGCTGCTGGTGTCAAACTCGGGCAGTGACAATGAGCTCATTCTTTGGAGTAGTGCCAAGATTGAATTTGCATCTTCTTCACCCAAGTTCACTTTTAACTGTATCATGTTGTGCATGAACTTACAGAAGGGCATGGGAAACTCTGTACCCAACCGGGAAAAAACCCTACCGTAGAAAAGCAACGTCGGCACCACTGGGATAAGAGGCTGCCCCAGCCCCACCAAGCCACAGTGGTCCATCGGGGGCAGAGGTGTCTCTGCCCAGCACAGGGGTCTCCCCTGCCCTCAGGGAGCTGCCTGCACCTGAGTGGCTACAGGAGGGAAAGCTGCCCAGTGGGCCGGGCCATTTCTCTGTAATGGAAGTTGTCTGGGTTCCAGTCGTGCACAGGAATCAGCAGTGCTAACTGGCTAATTTCCCCAAAGCAGACACTGGGCATCTTGTCAGGCAGGAAGGCTGGCTGTGGCACTACAACATAGTGGCCACTGGGTGGCACTAGCGGGTCTCAAGGGAGCGGCAGGAATGCAGGCCTCCCGGAGGAAGGGCGCTAATGCATTCCTGCGAAGACAACCTGTGCAACTGCCCAAATGGAGCTGCAGGACAGGGATTAAAATATGGGGCAAGAAACCATGTCTGCGCAGTTCCACCCCACCCCACCGACGCCCACGTCTGGTGACTGCCCTTGCTGGATGGTCCCTCAGAGCAAAGGGACTGCTGAAGACCACCCGCCGTTGCACCCGTCTTCTGACCCTCTTTCTAGGCACCCTGGCCTCCACCCACTCCCCACTGTGCCCAAATTTCGGTCAGATGCAGCTGCAGGGCCTGCAGGAACCTTTTCTACGCCACGAACCGGGAAACTAGGACCCTGAAGGGACGAGGTGGGGGACTGTGGAAGCAAACTGTGCACGGTGACATAAGTTCTATTTTTCTGTGGAGTCCCAGTTCAACTGTTTCTTCACTAAGATTTTTCCCAGTATGAAGAATCAACGTGACAGTGGTTTTAAGGGAAAATGCTCTGCTTTTGCTCCTCTCAACATGCTTCAGTATTTCCCAATGACTCATCCTTTCAGAGTATAGTAAGTTACTGATTTGGTTTCCTGTTTTATAAAATACGGGTGAGTCCCAAATAGCGAGCACGGACTACATCACCGATGCTCCTCAGAGGGGATGGTCATTACAACTACAACATTTCTGTAGAGGTCCACAACCAAACCGTACTGTTTTGGGATAAGCAAAGCTTCCCTAGATTAATTTTTTTTCTTATGTCCAGTATCTGAGTTAACTTCACCTTTATGGAGAGGTGTAGAACTCTCAAAAAACTTGCAAAAAAGCAGCTGTATACCTGGAGGAAATTACCCTTCCTTGGTTTGACAGTCCCACATATGGTACTTTGAAAACTAAATTAAAGCCTGATCCATGTTGGGTTGGTAATACGAATTATACTTCGATCACTAGTGAAATGTGACGAGGACCACATCGTAGACGGGTGTCCCTCTCAACTGCAATTCCAGCTATAAAGTGTGTGCCTGCCTATCGAACCCAGGACTCATTTGGGAGCTGAGCTGTTGCTCGTAGGGGATCTCCCAAACCAGTGACAGGCACCCTGAACACCTGAGAGTAAGGGTATGTTTCAACCAACAGCGTCTGTGCCTACACTGCTCACTACCTGACCCAGCACGGCAGGGGCATGTCGGAACAGCCACGTGCCCGCCCGCATGCTGCCCCCTCCCAAAGGGTCACACTGGGCAGGTCACCCCAAAGCCGAGCGCACCGTGCAGAGCACAGCGCAGGTATGCGCAGCCGGTTACCTTACGTTCCTCCTGTCGGACTCCTCCAGGTTCTTGGCAAATGAAAGTTGCCCCAACCTTCATTTATATAAATGAGAGCAGCAGAAATTCTCATCAATCTTCCAAGTTTACTTCTCTAATTTTTAGAAGCTAAGACTATAACTATGTGCATGTTGATGTGTAACAGAAACAAACAAAAAAAACCAAAAATGTTAAGTATTTTACAACTTCATACGAATATACCTGAAGCTCGTGTACCGGAAGACTCATTGCAGCTTATCTTCAGAGGTGACCCTTGCGTGCTATGACAAGATAATGCCACCAAAGGGACTTTCCTAGAGTATTAATCTTTAAAGAGTGTTAGAGCAGATCCACAGCTCCAGGGTTATATGAAGGTCACTGAAGAGGTGGTGACTTTAGCGGGACCATCCTGCTAGAAACTTCTACCCCCTCACCCCACCTCCCCAAGGCGGCTGAAGCCCAAGAGGGACAGTTGAGGAGCAGACTGGAGGATGCCACAGGACAGTGCTGAGGGGACTTCACCTGCAGATTCAACTTGACAGAGATGGATGCAAAACTTTTCCACGATTTAATGTCATGAACAGTAGGCTCCTTTTTAAAGTTTATAGAGAGTAAAACACTTTAAATACCAAAGAATGTTATTATTGACAACCAAGAAAATTCCAGATGTATGAGCAACATTAAAAAACAGCTGTCAAGCTAAATCCTTTCTCAGTACAAATTTTGATATTCTAATTGGGAGGAGACTGGTTTGGATGTACGAAGTCTGGTTACTCCCAATGGCGTTTTATTGCCACCGGCAGCTCTGGATGAGACAGGTAAGACGGTGATGGAACCGGTGAGACGCTCACCCCCCTACAGACCCGAGTGAGGCTCTAGAGCCCCCCCACATTTATTACATGAAACTGCTCCTCTCAGGGGTTCAGTGAAAGTGCTGCTGGAGCCCAGGCCACGAGTTATCCTGGTGAAAATCTGTGTTCTCCATCCATTTCGCCACCTGTGGCAGGCACATGAGCCAGGAGAAGGGCTTCTACCTGGGCAAGGCGTAATAAGTCATCTGGATTGGGATTTACAGGTGGGTAAGGTTTTCCACTTTAATTCCCGCAGCTAGATGAAATGAACTGTAGAAATCTGTTTTCTGGTCAAAAACTGTCCAGATCCCCAGTGTTTTAAGTCACTTATAAGAGAACCATTTAGGGAGTCCAAAATACTAGGAATTGTGCCTATAAATACCAGAATTCCATTTCAACATTCTAATAAATCAGAAACACTTTAGAAAAAAATTTTGAGCCCACTTGATACCTTGACAATAACAGGAGGTGCACCAACAGTGGAAATAAAAAGAAAAAATATGGAAAAGGATATAAAAACACAAAAGGAACATCATGACCCCAGGGAGAAATAAATAAAACGCCAACTGTTTCCGTAAGCTAAAGAAAAGTGTACAGAAATCCTAAAAAACAATTTCTATAAACAAACTGGAGGAACGTGAGGACGTGAAGGATCTACGATACTCTACCGGGTGGCGCTCCCTCCTTAGAGCAGCAGCAGAGCGTCCGTGCACAGCGAGGCCGCCCGCTGGACAGGAGCCCGGCGCAGGGGCAGGAGGACGCTGGCACCTCAGGGAGCGGCAGCAGTGCAGCCTCCATGGTCTTCTCGCCACACGCGTTGGGTGCAGCGTGGGTCACCTCGCAAGAAAACCCACTGGAGACAGACCCGGCACCAGCCTCAATCGACATCCCACCCCACCAGGAAAATCTGGGGCGCAGATTCTGGTGGGCCGAGTGTGCGGTGCCCCCCACCCTGCCTGGGAGGAGGTGCAGAGATGTTTTGGGGAGAGAGGGAGAGACAGGGTAGCTTCACTCACCGATGTCCCTGCCCTCCTCCCAGCTACCCTGTGCAAAGGTGACATTTCTGGGACAACAGAAAAGGATCAGAGGTGACCAGCTCAAAAGTGTGTCCCTTACTTATGTCATGTGTAAATTCAGAATAACCATCAATTTTAATCTTGAGATGAGATGTAGATGTGCTGGAAAGGTTAATCAGTTATTAATCTGCCCCAAATTCCTGTCCCTGAAGCGTATCAGCTTCCATAAGGAGCTGATGTGTCACAAGAAGGGCGGAGGTGAGAAAGGTCAAAGCAAACCCCAAAGACGCAGCAGCCTCCTTGCTGTCCCGAGTCGCCCTCAGCGAGAGTGGGGTGCGAGGTAGTAATTCAGGGATCAGAGTCCATCGTTCCCCCATCGGCCCCAATGCACGAGTCTCCCTAGACTCCACAAATGTGGAGTCTCAGGGACAGCTTTCCGATTCTGGTTGAAACATACAGAAATTATTTGACCTGAAATTATCACCCAGGTACCTGCACTCTGGTCACACCCTGGTTTTCCTTTCCCCGTCGTGTGCCTATAGCCGACTTAAGGCACTTAATGCAGGGTCACAAAGCACTCCCTACCCACTCGGACAGGGGCTGCTTATTTCTAAGTAGGTTAGCTCTGTAACAGTGCTGTTTTGTAGAGCTGCTGTAATTTGATGAATGTTTGAGACATAGTATTTGTTACCATAAAAGTCCTAGCTCAAACAACCTAAAGTGTATTGAGATTCATTATAATGGAGCAAGTGGTTAATTCCATTTCCTTGTGACTCCATTGTTCAGTTCTTCGTCCGTTAACATTATCAAAACGAAGTTATGTGTTTTTTTTTAACCACACCATCTCTAGCAGCTACCTGCACAAGCACCTCCTCAGGTGATCTGTTAAGAGGACCACTCAAAGGAAACTGTGGCACACTTCTATAATCTTGGAATTTAGGGCTATTTAACCTTTTGGTGCTTTTTATAAAAGCACAAAATGCACTATAAATAGCACAAATAAAAATGGAACTGCAAATAGCAGAGGAAGATGTACCCTATGGACCTAATTTAATCCCTAAAACTTATCTTTGGAGCATTAGGCTGAGAAACAAGAACAAGCAGATTCAAGGTGCAGGATCTAATCTGGGGTTTCAAAGATCTATCTGAAATACCTTCATTTCATCAATTTGAAATTTGGGGCAGGGTACGACCTTTAACAGTCTAAATATTCAAGAGGAGAGTCAGATACCAAAAGCCCAGGACACTGTAGCTTTGGTGAGGGCACCGTTCAAGTGTGAAAGCACGTGGCCCTCACTCACCGCGGGACCTACTACGCAGCAGCAACGGGCTTTCAGAACTCCAGCGTGTGCTCATGTGGGTGTGCAGCATGTGGACTGGACACGAAAAATGCCTGTGTCCAGTGAAAAATAAATACTTTTAACTCCTGAAAATCATACCTCACTTGAGTATCAGATGCAATACTAATTTGCAGACAGATTCCCACAGCACACAAAAGAAGTGATGATTTTATGTGCCGAAAGTCGATAATGTGGAAAAACTCCTGAAGTTTACGCGGGGTAATAAAACTGACTGGCGTTTGGACGGTGATGAATTTT
The DNA here is from genome assembly GCF_000956105.1 of Propithecus coquereli. Classification (NCBI taxonomy): domain Eukaryota; kingdom Metazoa; phylum Chordata; class Mammalia; order Primates; family Indriidae; genus Propithecus; species Propithecus coquereli. The sequence goes on along the minus strand of NW_012150197.1, from coordinate 1,102,157 downwards.
GAATGCTGGGCAGTGTATCCACCCAATCAGACTTGAAGGTGATACACACACTTACCAGGGCCTGATAATGAAAACAAAGGTTAGAGAACTCAATTGTCAAGGTAGAACACTTGCCAAGGAGGTTCGTACAGCTCTTTGAAAACAGTGACAAAGTCCCAACGGACCAGGGATAGAAGCACGGGGTCAGGAGGCGTCGTGGACACGGGCTTTGCTTCCAGCTCGGACGGTGCAGCCGGTGCTCACAACCAGCGCCAGAGCACAGCTGGGACTCCCGGGCCTCGGCGGCCTGGGGGAGGGCTATCCAGAGAGAGTGGGAGGGGGGCAGGAGGCCACCCCCTGGGTGATACGTACATTTACACAACAGTGATGCCGAGGGAGCAGCAGTCTTTTCCGGCTTCACTGCATTGTAATTGTGATCGCTCGCCCACGATGGCGTGCTGCTCTCACAGGTGGCTTCCTTCCCCAGGGCTTCGTTCCTGCACAGGGCCACCATCACCTTCTTCACCATGTTTTCTTTCTTTTCTGGAGCTGGTCTCTTGTGCATAGCAGAGATTTTAATGCCTGCCTGGATAATCAATACAATCCCAATCATTCAGAAGGTCAGAAATCATACGTTCACCACCTCCTCTCACTGCGCAATGAAGGTCACTTTGAGATCCCACCCGTCCCGAGCCTACACACGGCGCCTGCTCAGCAGCAGTCTGGCTACACTTGCACACCCCGCAGGCCCTTCGCATTCCTGGGTAATAGTTGGGATTTCAAGTATTTGAGTGGTGTTAAGGTCCCTGACACAGAATCATCAGTAACCCTGCTGAGGTATGAGGCTGCCTTGAGCGAGGCAATGAGACCAAGTGAAGCAAAGGGGACAGGTCTGTGTGTGAGGCTGTGCCCAACATGGGCGGAGGGATGGGGAGCAGGGCACAGTAACATGGCAAGAAGATGGGTGCACAAATGGTCCTGCTGTGTTCTTAATTGGAAACCTGGTGATTCTGGGATGGCAGCAAGGTCTAGGCTGCTCCCAGCAGCAACTGCTTCTTTGGAAGTTTTATGATTCAAGATTATCACAGCCTTAAAAATTAAGTCATCTAAAAGCTAAATAAGCATGTGAAAATAATCAGGAACCCTCCCCCCCCCAAATAGTGCTAATTTATGCATCGTCACAAACATGACAGGGGCCATTGACATAGCCACATAGAGCCCAAGGAAGGGCCCAAGACAAGAGTGTGTGATCTCTGAACACCCCTGGACTCTTCCAAAATCACATGGAGCGTGCAAACGAGACAACTGTGAGAGCTGGGTCTTCAATGAAGCACACAGCCTTGCCCAGGACACACCCTTCAACTGCCCCGAGAGCCACTTTCCACATAAATCCCACTGGTGGTCACCAGCCTCTCAAAAAGACGGAACCCTCCACGCAGCAGCCAGCTGCCTGCACAGCTTTGTTCAGTTGTGTTAACCAATCCCTCAGCTGATGGGAGGGGAGAGAAAGAAAACTGGTGGGAGAAGTGAGAAGCGAAAGGCAAAAGGAAAAGTGATACTCTCTGCATTATGTCTGAACAGGCCGTCCCCACAGTCAGCAAATAAAAACAGCTGGACTTGGTCAACTTACCTGAACACTACATTTTGGTAGATTGAGCTTTTCTGGCTTTATCTTGATCTTTTCTTTAGGTTTTGGTTTTTGTTCTTTACCTGAACTTAGAAATTTCATGGTTGCTGCAGCATGTTTAAGAATGCAGTCATTACTGCAGTAAACCGAGTCAGGCTGTGCCACGCTGGAGCACCCAGGGCCAATGCACTTTGAGGCACCAGGAGCCTCTACAACCTGCAGAACAAAAGAGGAGAATTCAAACGATGTACTCGCCAGTTTTGGCAGTTAAGAGCATTTTGTAAAATCACTATTTATAGTACCAGGCCATTTCTGAATCAGAAGAAAAACTTATCTTCATCTGCTCAAGCGCCATGAATCTACCTCTCTGCAGAGCACTCCCATTTTACGGTTCCTGTGGTGGCAGAACCCCAAGGTGACCCCAAGGACTCTGGACCCTGTGCTCTGTGACCAGGGTGTGATTTCACACCCACAATTAGGTTCTGCTGTAGGGCAAATGTGCGGGGATTGTGCAGATGTAAATAAGGCCCAGAATAGGCTGATTCTGCATCAAAAGGGTCTGAATCAGGTGGAAACTCTCAGCAGAGGGGCTGGCCTTTCCTGATGAGAGAAGACTCCAGGATGGGTTTTGAAGCTTCCCTGTGTGGAGAGGACCACCTATGGCTAGGACCTTGGGCAAGGTTGCCAAATAAAATACAAGAACACCGAGTCAAATTTCAGTTTCACGTAAACAATGAATCATTTTTCAGTATAAGTATGCCACAAAAATTGCATGGGGCTTACGGATGAGCCACTCGAGGGCTTCTGGCAGGGAGTCTGCCCCTCGCCGAGCCTGAGGAGGTCCCAGACCCAGCCGTGCCCGACTGTAGTCGGGCAAGATGCTGAGCAGAGGCCCCGCTAAGCCGTGTCCAGGCTTCCCATGGAAACTGAGACCATAAATGCTGCTGTTTAAAGCCAAGTCTGTGGTAATTTGTTTTGCAGCAATAGGAAATGACAAACCAAAGAAGTATACTTGGTCGCTTCTGTTCACAGCTACTCAAGTATGTTCCAGGGCCACTATTAAACACACACGAACATGTCCCTCAAATGTACTTGAGCAAAACTTATTCTCAAATTAAACATTTAACATAATTGTTTTTCCTCCATAGTATCTAAGTTTTACTTAGAATAAAATTTAGGCTTATGTCACACACATGGACAACAAAGACATAAAAACTGATGACTTTTCCCATTAATTTACATACCCTTTAATTTCTTAATGACTAAACATTAGAATGATCTCAACAGCTAACGCTGTATTTCCACTGAGTCCCTCTAATACTTCTAGAGCACATTCATTTCAGGGGCCCAATCATCACACTTCCACCTCGCGGCTGACACAGTGCAAGAGATGCTTCTAGACACAGCAATCTCAAAGCCTCTGTACACCTGACAACTGCCAGTGGACAGGTGGCCAGGGCACGCGTGGCCCGAGGACCATGGAAGGCCCAGAGTGCAGGAGGCGGGAGGGGAACTCTGGGAGCCCGAGACGCTCTCCTAACAGAAGCTAAGGTGATGAGAATCTCGGCCCAGAGCAGCACACAGCCAGGTGGGAGGAGAAGCCAGTCGACGGGGCCGCAAGGTGGAGAAACCGTGCCCTGTGCACCAATACCCCAGGGACCAGCTCTCTGGGCTTGTCACCCGCTGGAAGAGGGTGCGGGGGGTATAGTTACTGCAACAGCCCAAAGACAATCTGGTAACGTACATAAAACACACACGGACAGCAAGAATACTGACGGAAGGCTAATTTACAAAAACTAAGTCGGTAATATACAGGAGGCAGACGGGGTGAGGCAGGAGACGGAGCTCAGTGCAGCCCCAGGAAGCCCTTCCTACCCAGGGCAAGTCTGCCATCCGCAAGGTTGCCCTCAATGCCTGCCCACGATGAACACTCACAGGCTGGAAGATCTTAAGCTTCTTCTTGCCGCTCGGATGTGCAGCCTTCTCAATTCTGCCCTTGATGCCCTGGTCCTCACTGGACTTCTGCTCCACCGTCCCTATGCTTGTGAAGTCGGTGCCGTCGGTATCTCCGGGCCTGAACTTAGTCTCTGGCTGATCTGTGGTTTCCGAGTTAGTCTCGTCTTGCACTTGCAGGATGGTACAGTTGGGGCAGATATAATCTTCCCCATTCCTTTCCAAAAGCCTCCCTCGCGCCTCGGAAATGCCCACACAGTCGCCATGAAACCATTCCTCACACCGGTCACAGCAAATCATAAACCTGAAATGACAGAGCAGTGGTGTCAGGAACGAGAAGTGAGTGCTAAATGCATACTTGTCAACAATAAATCAAGTTGGTTCTGACATTCTGAGAAAATGCAAATATACAGAAAAATTAAACAAAAATAAAGAACACCCATATGCTCTTGATTTTATTAACATTCAACCAAATTTGCTTCATCCTTCTTTTGACTAGAGCCTTGTAAGAGTGGACTACAGGCGTTAAGGCTTTCCACCCCACACAGCTTCAGTGTGCGTCTCCAGAAAGCAGCAACAATACCTCTGCCCACCGCCAAGCCAGCGGAGGCTCCATCGTGCCACCAGCACCCAGCCCAGCAAAGGCTCTGTGTCGCCCAAATGTCTGCAGTAGGGTCAACTCACGGTGTGCGCATGACCCTCTGCTAGGCCTCTCGAGAAACGGTCTAGAGCAGTGCTCTCTGACACAGGTCCCTGGGACAACAGATGCTCTCCCCTGTGCTGTCTACACAAGAGCCACTGACCACACGTGGCTGTCTCATCTCACACTGCCATGCTGCCTGCAATCAGCCATGTGTGGCTGGCAGCTACCACAGTGGAGCCCCAGGAAGCTCCAGGCGGTCCTTACCCCCTCCTCACACTTCTTTATCGACAATGACTTGTTCGTCGTTGTCAGTTTACTCACTCATCCAGCCCAGCTTTGTCACTCTTCAAATCAAGGCAAATGGAAAATTGTCTACTTTCATTGCTCGGGCTTCTGAGAAACCTGGGCCCCTGTGACCTACCTGTTGTTGTGAGGCTGGCGGCAGATGCAGTACAGGGCGTTGGGGTCGTACACCTCACACTCAGGCTTAGGCTTGCCTGGGTCCCCACGTTCTTCCTCCTTGACTCCCTGGGCCACTGTCCCCTCTGCCTCACTGTCACCATTCCCAGCCTGGCCCGCAGCCCCCTGCTCGTCCCGGGGCTCCTGCTTGCTGGGCAGTGCGCTCTCGACAGCGCCGCCGGCCTGGACATCCACCGTTTCTGTGGGATCCTCCTCCCGCTGCTTCTTCCGCAGGCGGTTCTGGATGCCTTTCGGGGGCCGCTCGGCGGGCTCCTGCTCTCGCTTTCTTCGAAGGCGATTCTGAAGCTCTTTCAAGGTCAGTCCGTCACTGTCACTATCAGAGGTGGTGTCCTCATCATCACCTCCTTTGGCTTTCTCTGAAGAGGCCGGTCGTTCCTTCCCACGAGTGGAGCCAGACTTGGGACCACTTCTACCCTCAGAAGTGCTTTCTACGCTCCCTTCCGAAGCGGTTTCGGCATCTGTGACTGGACAAGACGTTGGCTCGCTGGAGTCCTCAAGGGAGACAGGGATGCTCCTTCTTCCTCGGCGCCGAACGGTCGTGAGGAACTCCTCCACCCGCTCCGTGCGCTTGGGCTGCCGGCCGCTGCGCCTCAAGGACAGGCTGTGCTGCTGCGGCTCCACAGGGTCGGCCTCTGCGTCACCTGCACCCTCCCGCTTCGCAATAGTGGTTCTTCGAAAACCCCATGTTTTCCTGAACTCTTTGCTCGTGGGTTTGATAGCCTTAGGTGTCTCCTCATTGCTCGGGTCGCCTTTATCATCCATACCTAATGATGAAACGCAGTCAGGTCACGGCCAACGAACCGCCAAGCGAAAACATCCAAGAGGGAGCACCACCCCCCCAAATGTCAACTTATAAGCAGTGACACAACAGAACGATTTTCTACCCACAAAAGTGGAGCTGCACATAAACTAAGTCCTTCCGACCAGTGTTTCCCAAAGTGTGGTCTGAGATGATTTGAGGTAGTTCCTGAAGAAAATTTTAATAGTTGTGTACTAACATTTTTAATAGTTAAGTACTACATAGCTAGGAAGTCAAATATATATAATTTAGCTATTTAAGTGCTTAGCACGAAGCTTTACAAGACAGGCAGTAGTGAAAAATATGAAATAATTAGCCCCACAAGTGGTGTAACACCACTACCCGAACATCAAGATCGACACACTGGTGTGGCAGCTCAGACGCCACATACGTTCCCGGGCACTCCCTTGGAGCTGAGCCGCCCTACCCACGAACCCAGCGAACTCGATGCTGTGTCCATTTGGGCCTCGCCTGCAAAAGGACCCGAGTCTATCCTGGACCTTGGAGCCCTAGGCTGCGTGACCCTGTTGGAGAGATCACACAGGGCCACCCAGGAGAGACGCTGTCTCACACCCTCCACGCCAGTATTCACTGCGGTTGGCTGAGTGCTGAGCAACCCTCCTGGGCGCCAAGCGAGAGAAGGATCGCCTGGACTCCTGACCCACAGGGTGTGAGATATAAAATGGGCCCTGTTTTTAGTCCACTGAGTTTCAGAGATATTATTAGCAGTGACAGACACTTAGAGAGTACTGACCTAGGTGACAGTTGTACGGTGTCCTTCTTTACTCTCTCTCGCTTTTTTAACACATTACTAAAGCATCACGTCCGTGAAATTTTTACTTTTGTTGACAATGACGAAACCTGAAAAAGACAGTATATACCTTGAGAATTCTTTTCCAAGCTGCCCAAGCTTTAATCACATTTAAATGCTAATGATGACTCTGATTTTACACCAAGTTCCATCCTAGGGGAAGGACTGGTATAAAACGAAAATCTAAAAAATATAAAACACACAAAACTTAAAATTATTTGCAACCTTTTGTTTGGTTTTTTTGCTTCCCTCTAAATGTTGTTACTTCCCCCTTTCCTGTCCGGCCGTAGATACTGCCTCACAGTGACCTCTGCGTCCTGTAAACTGCATCACACACTCCCAGGTCACCACGCAGAAGCCGTTGAGGCTAGAACCACATCACTTCTTTGGTCACCTGGGCTGGAGGCAATGCTGACCTCAAAAGATTGTGGGCTAGGCCGGGCGCGGTGGCTCACGCCTGTAATCCCAGCTCTCTGGGAGGCCGAGGCGGGAGGATTGTTTGAGCTCAGGAGTTCGAAACCAGCCTGAGCAAGAGCGAGACCCCATCTCTACTAAAAAGAGAAAGAAATTAATTGGACAACTAAAAATATATAGAAAAAACTAGCCAGGCATGGTGGCGCATGCCTGTAGTCCCAGCTACTCGGGAGGCTGAGGCAGGAGGATCACTTGATCCCAGGAGTTTGAGGTTGCTGTGAGCTAAGATGACGCCACGGCACTCTAGCCCGGGCAACACAGTGAGACTCTGTCTCAAAAAAAAAAAAAAAAAAAAGATTGTGGGCTTTAAATGTAGAGAAGTAACATGAAAAGTAGATACTATGCTCTTTAGAAACATAGAGGGCAGAATAGTTACTAAACCACATCGATTATAACTGTTTATTCATTCACACTAGAAATTTTACTTTTAGGAAAACAGTTTTCTGCTTGGGTAAACCAACAAATTTGCAGCAAATTTGACAGAGATCTTAAAAGAGGGTCAATTTTCACACAACACTGAAGATTTCTACTAAAGATGCAGTTTCAGGGGCTTGCACCAGCCTTTGCCTAGAAGGGCATGCGGCTGCTGTCCGTCCAGCACTGAGCGCTGGTGGAACTCGTGCTAGGCTGAGAAAGAAGCCCAATACCTGCTGTCTTGGCGATGGCTTTCTGCAGGAAGAGTTCTGCTTTATATAATTCATTTTTCATCAAAGAGATTATATACAATTTCAATGTATATGCACTAACAAAATAACCAATGTAAAAATAAAGGACCACTCAGAATTAAATTCTTAACAGATGATTAAACATTCATCTAAAAACCTTGGGCTAAAATTTAGAATATAAATATCCCTCGGTGTCCTCAGGGGATTGGTTTCAGGAACCCCCAATACAAAAATCTGTAGATGCTTAAGTCTCCTACATAAAATGGTATAGTATCTGCATACAACCTATGCACATCTTCCCACACCCTTCAAACCATCTTTAAAGTACTAAACTTATAATACATGATAACACGTAAATGCTATGTACATAGATGTTATATTGTATTGCTTTTTTAAAATTGGTATTTTTAATTGTTTTTTTATTGTTTCCCCTCAATGTTTTCAATCTGCCGTTGGTCAAATCCAAGGATGCAGACCACAGATACGGAACCCCTTTGATATGAAGGGTGCAGTGTATGTCAAATAAATACGAAGACTACTTTATATCAGTTTCTTTATAACTAATTTTCTATTTCCTTAGAAATAGAAAATACAAACTTACTAAGTTAAAATGTTGTTGCCACTGTGTAACAGTATTGGTACTTTACCTGCCCCAACACTGAGAGCTTGGACACTTGCCCCACAACCCTAAACACAACAGAAAACCCTAGCCGATGAAATCTGTTGGTCGAGCAGACAGCCAGGCCTCAGAACATCGCTGTTGTCAGTCTCTGTCGGCTCGTAATAGGATTCGTACCATCAACAACTCAGATTATCTACAGATTGCTCCTGTGGAGTAAGCTCCTAAAAGAAAATAAGAAAATATTTTATAGATTTTTAAGTAATTATAACTGAAACCACATATCAATAATAAAAAATCCTCCCAACTAATGTATTTGAGCGCACACTATGTGACCCAAGAAGACACCCAGGAGTAGTTAACAAGCACACAACTGGCCGGGCGCGGTGGCTCACGCCTGTAATCCTAGCACTCTGGGAGGCCAAGGCGGGTGGATCCCTCAAGGTCAGGAGTTCGAGACCAGCCTGAGCAAGAGCGAGACCCCGTC
>NW_012150197.1:1082875-1092255 GCF_000956105.1 Propithecus coquereli | reverse complement strand
ATAAAATAAATTTATACCGATCTGAAAAATAAACATGTTTCTAGACAGGACTTGAATTCTGAATAATCACAAAAGAAAAAAATGTAGTTATTTTTGTTAAGCAGAATGAGATAAAAGGACATATATTCAAAACAGATTAGATCATTTTGTACTTGGAAAATTTCTTTTCACAATTTCTTCAACACAGAAAACCTAATATAAAATTTCAGCCAGCGTTTGGAATAAAAATATGTCTATCAAGGCAAAAGTAAAAAAAGGTGTTAAGTTTCTAACACGACTTGTAATAAGTGTGTAATTCTACATAATACATAGCACATTACACAGGGAATGTGGTCATAAAACTGCAATCACATCATATTAGTAAAAATTTTTCCCCAGAAAGGAAGAGAAGGGTAGGCCTCCCTGAAACTGTAAGTTAACACTGAACGTATGAATTTAAAATTATCTTTCTACATTTCTAAGCACAAATTTTTTCTCAGCTGCAAACTGCTCCATTTCCTACTAAGCAGAAGTAGGAATAATGCTAGGACACCTTAGGTTGAAGAATACATCCATATATTAGCCAACATTTCTCAACAGCTGCTACCAAAGCCTGCAAGGTGACCCAAGAACAGGACAGGCAGCTGACCTTCAAGCTCCCCAGAGGCAGTTCTTCAACTTTTTGGTCTCAAGACACCTTAATACTCTTAAAAGTTGAAGACCCCAAAAGAGCTTTCGTTTTATGTGGAATATATCTATTGCTATTTCTAAAATCTTAACTATATATTAAAAAATATATCCATTACACATTTTTAAAAAACAGAACTATAGTTTACAATCCATTATACTTTTTTAAATGAAAAAGTAATGTTATTTCCAAAACAAACAAACAGTGTCAAGAAGGTCATTGTTTTATACTTTTGCAAATCTCTGGCTTAACACAGTGAGATTCTCCCATCCGCCGCTGCATTCAACCTCGTCCCACATATTGTTTTGGCTGAAATACATGAAGAAAACCCTGCCTGACACAGATGAACCATTTAGAAAATGGCAGTATTTTAACAATCTTTTCACATAATTGTGGATGTTCTCGGACATTACACCGAATCTCAGCAAGCAGTACGTTTCATAAAAGTCCTATCAATGAACTTTTCACTTTTTTACATTAAAATTCACTGGTCTGTGCTGCACTTTGAATGCATCTTTTACCCATGCATATGCCGGTCATGTGGAAAACACCAGTTCACTGAGTTCAGGCAGAGATTCCAAATGTCAACACATTTCGTTAGACCACACAGAAGAAACACATTTGTGTACGTCAGCTCCCATCTCCTCAGAAGTCATTACTGGGAAGCCATCAAGCTCACGATGGTAGACTCAACTTTTCCAAAATTCTAATTTTCCCTCCAAAGCTAGAATCTTATTCTTAGTAACAAATACTGTCAGCTGCTTTCCTTGAGACTCATATAATTCACTTTGGAGAAAATATCTGCCAAACACCGAGTCTGCAAACTGTCATCCGTCTGCCGTTCTGTCAAGGACGGACAGTGTGCCCTGAGAAGGTGGCTGGCCTGGCTCCCAGCTCAGCCCACGGGCTCTGCCCAGAGACGGCTACTCCACGCGGCAGCAGCAGGGTTGCTCCACGTGCACTTGGCATTTCATCACAGGCAAAGTTAAAAAGATGTTTATTTGAGGGTTGCGATAATAAAATTAATAATACGTGCTGCTTCGTAAGGACACTCTTAGGGAAGCTGGTATATTTTAAACATGCAGTGCCCACGGTGAAGGGCACAAAGTTCCAGCGCTTCAATCTGCCTTTGCTCCAATGGTACGAGAGTCAAATTTGGGAGAAAAGGCTCATAACGTTTGACTATTACTGTGGGAATAGTTTTGACCCCTTACCTCAGAAAAGGTATCTGGACTATCTCCCATGGGTCCAAGGAAGATACTTAGAGAACTTTCATAACATGCCATTTCTACTAGTTTAAGAACACACCAGATATGTGCAAAGCAATAATACATACCCATGCTTCAGATAAGAGACTTTAAGCATTTCCTTCCACAAACATATTCTGTAATAAACTCTCTATTTTCCCTTTGGATCCCCTGACTCATCAAAATGTTACACTGCCAGCAGTGAATTTCTTTAAAATGCAATTTTAAAAAACCAGCCTGAGCAATATATAGTAGAACCCGATTTCTTAAAAAAAAAAAAAAAAAAAAAAAGCCACCTGGTGTGCACCTGAGGTGGGAGGATCCCTTGAGCCCAGTAGTTTGAGGCTGCAGTGAGCCATGATCGTGCTGTGCCCACTGCATTCCAGCCTGGGCAACAGAGTGAGACCCCATCTCTTTTTCTCCCTCCCCCGCCAAGACCCCATCTCTTAAAAAAGAAAAAAAATTAGTGTTACTTAAAAGAAACTCAGCTATAAATTGTAAATCTGAATGCTCAACTTGTACTATTCTAAAATCTGCTTAAATAACTGAAGCATGCCCAGTTAAAGATTTTCAGTTTCACAAACTTAAGAGACTAATTTCTCAGTAATTAATCTCTAAGACACTTTAAAATACGATGTACAACCATACCAGGTTCCAATTTTAGGAACATGGCACTCCTAGGAAAACAGCTGACTTCTAATGAAAACGGTAACGTGAAAAAGGTACTGCTGCCACCGCTGGCTCACACCTGCAGTCCCAGCACTCTGGGAGGCCGAGGTGGGAGGATTGAGGCAGGAGGATCACTTGAGGTCAGAAGCTAGAGACCAGCCTGAGCAAGCATGTGCTTGCCAGGCCTGGCAGCATGTGCCTGTAGTCCCACCTACAACAAAGGCTGGGCTGAGGCAGGAGGATGTTTGAATCCAGGAGTTTGAGGTTGCTGTCAGCTAGGCTGACGCCTCGGACTAGCCTGGACGACAGTGAGACTCAGTCTCAAAAAAAAAAAAAAAAAAAAAAGGTAATGTGCAAACACATATTTTGCCCCACCTGGTAGCAAAATGTTGTGTTTCTTCAAACCTCACTTTTCCCCAAAATAGTATTCAAAAGTAACACTTTTAATTTTGAAACAATTCTCACCTGTCAGAAATTGTATCTAATGCTACAATAAAATCTCATTATTTTGGACTTTGCTAACTCAGAATTTTTGTTAATTCTGAAAGGCTAAGCCAAAGTTCACATTTATTTATATTTTGTCTATTAAGAGTCTCCCATCTTAGCAATCCTTTTCTAACGTGGAGGAGGAGGGGCAGAAAAGATGCTGGCTAAAAGTCCTTTAAACTACCAAAAATTATAGATTACCCATTACAAGTCTTTTACACCTAGGTTTTCATAAAGCGCAAAGTCACTAACGAGAGTACACCGAGCAGTTTCAGACAACATCCCTGCCACCAGCTGTCCTGTCTACGTGACACATGGCCCACACAGTCTGCAGCTGCGAACACTGCAACTTGCTCAGAAGCAGGGAGCTTTGGGCCAGCAGATGAAGTAAGAAACCCAATTTTCATTTATTTTAATATCTATACAGAATCTGACTCACTTGCATAAATTATATTTAAATCTTTTAGATGACAAATTCAAAGTTTTGCTGCTTACCAAACAACACTACCATCAAAATTATCCCGATGAAGGTGAGGTGCCACACACGGTAAGCTTCTCACATGGAAAATGCAGAGAAAAATCTAGAAATAACCCTGTTGTTCTAAATTTCTTAGTTATTTCTGCTCTACAGTGATGCGTAGACAAAAAACCAAAACTTGTTACTCAAAACCTGCGGAGGACTGCTGTCTGGCGGAACCCACGCCCAGCACCCGGCCACAGGCTCACACCGACCCCTCGGTTTCCCTCTATCCAGTTTCTGGTGCAAAACACAGGCTTGTGACGTCAGGGGACAACTGAGATGGGACACTTCAACTCTCCAAATGAGTGCCAGGAGCCAGAAACAGTCACATGAATTCGTTACCAAGGTTAAGGAGAAGGGAAAGAAGTGAGGCTTGCCCTCTTCCCTATCCAACGGTTGGGCACAAAGCCTCCTAAACTGCCACCTTTGATGGGCCCCCTTTGTCTATCATTGAATAGGAAAATACGGTTTCAAACACTGTCCAAAAGACATCGCAATCTTATATTCCAGAGTTACTGTCACACTTACAAAAGGTCACCACCAGGGTCTTAGTGATCACTGCAACGTACAGGTAGGTCCTTGTCCTCATTAAGAAACCTCCACATGCAGCACATGTGACTGCTATGTTAGGTCCGTAAGGGCCCTGAGCTGGGGTGTGGTGTTGGCAGAAGGCACCCATGTGCCGTTTCCAGGACAGTGCTGCCCACAAAGACCACGTCAGGCCACCCCTGCTGGGTACCTCGAGGACTGCTTCCCCTCCAGTACATCTGTGTTGGTTACGGTTTAAATCACCGTCCCTGCCAGCACCCAGGAGCCTGTCCCTGTGTGTTCCCCTTGGTCCAAACACCAGAGGCTTGCATAAACTCCACAGCCCCCAATACAGGTTACTCTCAGGTCTGTCCCCGTTTTCACTGCGGCAACAGTCACTGTTAAGGATCCAGTGAGAGGCTGTGGGTAACTGTCTCACCGCACTTCCAGGGAGAAGGATGCAGTGACACATCTTTACCAGTGACAACAAATCAGACTTTTCCACACTCTTCCCCAACTGCCTGTGGTTGACCAATAAAAATAGTTCAAAGACATGGCCTATCTTCCTAAAAGTAATCCATTTCCCCAGGTGTTCGGAGTCAATTATTTTTAAACTCATTTCTCAACAATAAGAGTGTTATTGAGAGCAGTGGTTCTCAAGGGGTGGTCCAGGGGCCCTTTTAGGAGGTCCCCAAAGTCAAAGCTCTTTGCACAACACTAAGATGTTCTATGCCTTGTCCACCACCACTCTCAGGAGTATATGACAGAGTTTTCCACAAACTAAATGACAATATTACAGCTTGAATACAGAAGCAGATGTGCGAATCCAGCTGTTGTCAGTTAAGACAGATTTGCAAAAACATAAAACAGTGCCACCTTTCTCATTAAATTGTTTTGGTCTTGGAAAATGGTTCCCACAAAATGTCATTTATGTTAATATGTAATGCTTTACTACTTTAAATGAAAGTATTTTAAAATGAATGAAAAATTTAAATGACTCATTTTTAACGTCAAATATGGCAAGTATCAACAGATACAAACAAAAGCTCTTTGGGGTCGTCAGTAATTTTCAGGAGTGCAAAGAGCTCCTGAGTTCAAACAGTCTGAGAATGGCTGGCACATAGCAGAGCTTTCCCCTGCAGTGGCTCCTCCAGGAGCCCAGAGCAATCCCGCTGCCCCTCCCATTCCATCAGTACCCAAAAGACGTGGCAAGGACTGCTTCAGCATTTGATTCTCCCAGACAGCCCTCTGCCTTTTCTCCATCAGTTCATGTGATTACTGAGAAAGCAGCGATTGCCAAGTATGAAACTGACTGCCACCTAAGTTCAGGTGAAGAGAATGAGGTTATACACACACACACACACACACACACACACACACACACACACGAGAAGAAAAAAAAAAGGCCGGGCATGGTAGTGTGCACCTGTAGTCCCAGCTACTCAGGAAGAACACTTGAGCCCAGGAGTTCAAGGCTGCAGTGAGCTATGATCTTGAGACTGCACTCCAGCCTGGGCACTAGAGACCCTACCTAAAAAAAAAAAAAAAAAAAAAAAGCCTTCTCTTAACAGCATTTGCTTCTCGAGGTGAAGCTGCACCTTTTAAAGGTATCAGGATCTTAAGCCGCAGCCTATGGGGCAAAATTAATGCTTAAGGACCTTGGAAACTCAAGTCAAGAATTAACTTTGTATTTCAGCTGAACACTCCTTTCTTTCCCTGGGATTAGCAAAGGCCAATGCCTAGTTTTGTTTTGGGAGACAGTGGTTCAAGTTCAAGACAAAGGAATTCTAGCATAAATAGCAGGATTTTCTGCATCAATTTTTACACATCCAAACACAGCTCAATTTGATAGAGTCAAGCCTGTGTAAAAAGCAACTTCCAAGTACTCCTATTATTACTGCATGCATGGGGAGAAAAGAAAGAAAATTTTACTACTAAAAACATGTTGCAAAAAGGAAAACACTGCCTTAAGTTATAATCCAACAAATCCAAAGAGTACACAGCTGGTGTCATCTGGCCTGTGTGTCTCCAGGGGGCGCAGGGGCATCTCATGGGCCACCCCTCTCAGTGCAGGTTCAGCATATTCCTGGTCCTGAAGGCTGCAGCCAGCAGTGCCCACCCCCAGCACCGCCACAGGACCCCTCCCTCCTCCTAGACATTTACAACCGGGCAAGTCCTCCTCAGTTAGGCAGACTGGGGGTTGGGGGGCTTGAGGAGGAAGTGGGGTAAGAACAGAGGCTTCAACCCCAGCTTGAATGTGCACTCCTCCCCAGGCTGCACTTCCCTACCTGTGAAGTGGGGACAACACTGATCTCAGTTTCCTGAAAGGTTTTCTGAAACTACAGTGTCAAGAGGCAAATCAGCACAGCACTGTGTTGGCAAGCACGCAACAAATGGCAGATGTCAGCTATTAAAATGACAAGGCCTTCCTGTGCAAGGGTTTGGGGAAACAGGCCCTCTTAGCTGAGTCTACTTTGACAAATATCGACCAAGAGCCCCCTAAGTGCTGGGCACAGGGAAGAGAGAAGGTGACCCCTGTTCTCATGGAGAGGGCGGGGAGTGCTGGACTATGACCTACCAGAGGTAACTAGTAAGTACACACAAACTTATGAGAGTTTTTTGGGTTTTACAAAGGTGACAAACTGAACACAAACGAACATCCGTCATGAAGAGAAATCAAGAAACATCTAGGTACTGGAACTCTTTAATGCCAAAATTAAAGGACGACGAATCCCTTGGTTCACCATGGCGAGAGTTCCACAGCACCTGAGCCAACAGAGCAGGTGACAAGCCAGCCAGGCAGGGGCCACATTCTCTAACGCACCCACCACACACACAGTTCACCAACGCATGACAACTGTAATGGTGCCCTTACTCGTGCTTTACTTTCTATTTATACGTGCTGTTTAAATGTGCTACATACACATTATCTTTGTAACCAAACACAGTAAAGCTATCTTTGTTTGGGGGGAAAAACTGATTTAATCTTTCTATAAAGTATATTAAATATCACTCAAATGTCTCTATCAGCATATGAAAAACAAAACCAAGTGTCTAAGTTTGACAACCGAAGAGAGCAATATCTGCTTTATGAATTATATACACGAATTACCACCTATTAAGTTTTATAGTCATGGCTAGGGAATTCTTATCAAAATAGGTACAATTACCTGTTCAACTTACCCTCAAAATTACCACTCAAAAAACAAAAGGAGGCCTTGGCAACACAGACTGTCTCACACTTGAAGGCGGTGAGCTCAATTCTGACTCTCTTCTTTGCCCTCCTCTTTCCCGATTAACATTTCCACTAACTGTTAATCATATAACCTCTGGAATGGAATGAACATACATCATTTGATCCTCGCCACGAAGAGGCTAATATTGGACATTCACTGTCAGGGACTCCACCATTTAAATAAGAAAGCTAACTGGAGACTCCGCTTAGGGAAACTTCCCCAATGGACTTCTGAGCCCACCAGACACGTGAGAAATGAAGCCGATCAGACATGTGCCACAGTATAGGGCTCAAGGACAACAGTAAGCTGGCTTGTTGAACATGTTCAATCTTTCCTCTTCAAGAGTCAAATGGAAGTCACTTGGTGTCATGGGACAGGCGTGTAAAAAAGGTAAAATGTGTATTGTTAGCAGACGTATAAAATCATCAGGACCTGGCACAGCTCACACATGAATACTACGTACAGAAAAACCACTCCCTTGGGCTGCCCAGAACTGACTCGAGGGGAACTGGGACCCGAAGGCTGTGGAAAGACTTACAGTATCAACAGCAGGACCTGCAAACTTCACCAGAGAGTATGGCAGTCAAAGCACCCATTCCAGTCTCCCCCTCCTCACCTGAAGACAACCCCGTCCACCCTTCAAGGCCCAACTGAACCACCTGGCAATGACACTTGTCCTCACCCAGCCCATTGTGATGCCCTCACACACAGGCAGTTTCACTGTTTGCCAGGGAAGGAAGCTGTAACCATGGCACTAGTCAGCGGCAGCCAACTGCACAATTTCATATTTTACTTGTGCCCTTTCTTACCACAAACAACTCGCTTTGCCTGAAACAGCCTGAATTTAATCCATAACTAAAAAGAGATGACTTTTGGTGGAAAGCCAGAAGAAAATTAAAGATACACATTATTCTAAAACAAAATAGGGAGCAACTTATACATGAAACTCTTTGTTAAAACAAGTCTGCATGAACAGACTCCTCCCCACGTACACAGCAAACAGGAAAGCGAGAACGCTTGGACAACACATTAGGCAGGAAGTTTCATAACAAGGCTGGGTCTGGGTCTTCCCAGGGTGACACTTCTGAGATGTCTACACAGTGTTTAAAATGGTAAAAGAGTGGAGTAGTTACAGAGACAAATATACAAATACACACCGACCCAAAGTGTCACTGAAGAGCTAGCTCTAGGCTCCAGGGTACGTGGGTTGGCAAAACTCAATTTAAAGGAAGGAGCTGGAATAATCTCTCAAGTTCCCCACTAACAACCTCTCCAGCAGGACTGGGACAGGAGCCTTCTTGGTCACTGCTGTATCCCTCCTTTTAACACAGAATGCAATAAATATTCCCGGAATAAACCAAGGTACGTATTTACTTCCTTAAAATGCATGGGGTAAAGCACTTTTCTTGGAAGCTTATTTCGGCCAGGGCATACGGGGCCCTGGGGAAAACACGCAACGTGGGTACCACGAGGCTACGTGAACACACTGACACCACCGTCACACCTGCCTCGTCCTCCAGGTTCAAACCTCATTCCATAGGCATGCAGGTGACTCGGATGTCACCATCTGCGGCCCACGCACAGTTAAGAGTAACTTCAGTAACTCGTAACCCTTGTTATTACCCAAGGCCCAAACTCTCAGCTCGTGCGTGGAGGCGCCTCGAACTGAGCCCGAGCCGCGGAGGCCGCGCGGGGCAGGGCCCCAAGCCCGGGTGGTCCCTTTCTGCTTCCAGGGCTACTGGAGGATGAAATGCGTCACAAATGTGGCCAGTGTTCGTCAAACTAACGCACGACTCGTTAAAAACCTAAAACCGAGCGCGGTGAGGCTAGTACACACTGTCCTTTGGCGAGGCGACGCGGGCCTTCCGCCAGCTCCCCGGCCCCCGCACGCCCGGGCGCGCCCCTCCCCGAGACCCGCCGGGGATGGCTGGAGGGCCGGGCGGGCCGAAACCGGACCGCAGCCCGACCCCTCCGACCCCGGCCGGCTCGGCTTGCTCCCCGCTCCGGCCCCGCCGCCCGCCCGCGCC
>NW_012150197.1:1044144-1082773 GCF_000956105.1 Propithecus coquereli | reverse complement strand
CCCCGGCGCCGGCCCCACCCAGCCACCCGCCCGCTCGCCCGTGCGGCCCGCGCAGCGGCCGCCCCTCCGCCGGGAGCCCGGGACGCCACTTACCGCGGGCCGCAGGCCTCTAGGGTCTCGCAGCCATTTCCTCCAAACGCTGCGGAGCGGGCTGGCGGCCACCGAGACGCCGCGGGGCTAGAGCGGCGCCCCCGCGCGGCGGGCTGAGGGACGAGGCGGCCACCGAGACGCTGCGGGGCTAGAGCGGCGCGCCCGCGCGGCAGCCCAGCCCCGCCCTGCGCGCATGCGCCCGCCGCCCTTATTGGCGCTCCGGACCTGCGCCGTTTACCCGCACAGGCCCGTTTCCCGCCCGGTTTCCCGACCCCAGGGGTGAAAGCTAGGGCGGGGCCCTCGGCGGCATCCCTGGGAACCGCTCGGCAGGGCGCGGGCGGAGCGTGGGTGCGGCCCCTCCAGAGGCTGCACTTTGGCCAGGCCTTCACTGTTGCCCGGCTAGGGGAGCTCCTGGAAAGAGGATGAAGGAAGAGAAGGCTCGGTTTTTCTCTTCTCCGGACTGCACGTCTCAAACTCCGGGCCTCCCACGGGGAGGCGAGGCGCCCCCAAATCTCTGCCTCTCCGCACTCACAACTAGTGACCTGGAGCAAAGAATGCACCGGCGTATTTGCCCACAGGGCCTGGAGGGACCGATTAGACATCTGCTCTCAAGAGGGGAAAGTGGGGTCCGGCAGGTGTTGAGCCTTCCACTTGGGTTTTCTTCAGTTCCCTTTATAGGGAGGGTGACATCCCATCACCCGTCGGTTCCCAGATACCGCGGGAAACATCGGGGTGGGGGAGAGCAGCTGCTGCCTTGAGGCACCCTGGTCACTGGCCATGGCGTGCTTCCCCCCGACCCCCACTCCGTGAACAGCCATACACTCCCTGGAAGCTGGGACCCTCTAGCCTTTGGTGTCAGCCCCTGGCAAAGAACAAAAAGGGGTCCAGAGTGCGGTAAAGCCTCTGCGATAGTTCCACGCACGAACCGGGGGCTTTGGGGCAGGTGTTCCTTTTACTAAACATCTCTAAAGATTACAAGGCCTGCCAATTTCTGAGACTGTCAGTTTTCTTTAAAAGAAAACACAGCGTGCTCCTGCTGGTGTGATTCTACCTTAATGGAACCTGGCAAGGATGGGCTCGATACTCTTCCCTCTTGATTGTGTCTGCAGGTTGAGAAGAGAGGCGTTTGCTCTCAGATACTGTGTAGTGAGAAGTTTAGAAACCAGACAGATGGGGTCAAGACCAGCTTGCACAGTGTGATCTCGGGCAAGCAGTCTAAAACGGGGGCTCACGTGCTGGGATGAAGCCCGCAGGAGGCGTCCCTGCAAAGGGTTCTCTAAGTGGAATTGGTATGGGGGAACCTCTGCCCAACTCTTTGGCTGAGAATCTTTAAATGAAGTAAAAACAGCAATTTCTCTCTGCCAGAAGGTAAGCTTTAAAAGATTTTAACTCTCGGGTGCAGTTTCAGGCTGGGCATTCAGAAAGAAGAAAAGGCACTGAGGGAACGGAAAGGGGAGCTGGACCAGGAAGTACGGGAAAACTCATAGACTAGAAAACCAGGTGGACTGAGGAAAAGGCTAAAGAGAAACGTGGGGAAACAAAGGGAACCCCACCCGTCCTCACTGCAGTGCTCTATGATGCGCAAGACGCACGGCTGTTCTAATCTCGCTGAGCCACGGCCGCCACTGAGCAGGACGCTTCTCCCCCGCCGCCCCCAGCTCTGCTTTGGAGAACTGGCCGGACTACCCACTCCGGGCCCTCTGCCTACAAGGCGACTGTTAATGTCAGTGCTCTGTCCCAGTTTAACTGCTGTCACTCCAGCGAGTTGCTCCCCCTGGTAAAAAGGGAATTTGGAAGATTTACAGTTTGGATTTTTTTTTAATTGCATTCTACTAACTAAATACTTCCTTCTAAACTTTACTTCCTCCTAAACTATTTTGCAAGTAAAACCCAGAGAAGGAAACAATTAGTCTCCAGTTGTCTCAAGAAATTCCTCCCTAAATATCCCCAATCCGTAAACAAAAACCCACCAAGTAGCGCCGATTTACAACAGGATGTTGTCGGAAAGGCAGGAGCGGGACAAGAACGCTCCGGCAGGAAGCTTAAAAGGTGGTCCACGGGGTGTAAATAGTACTTTTGTGTAATGTGTAGACACTGGTTTCTGCCACCCCCACCCACGGAGAAAATTTAGGGGAAGTTTATACAAGCGCAATCCGGGAAAAACTCAGCAATTCTTTCAAAAAATTGCTTCCCGCGCTTACCCCCTTCGTTGGAACTCAGAGTCCTGAGCAGAATACCGTGATCCCAAAATGAAAGAAAGTACTATGACGAAAACACTCAAGCTGCAGCCTACTTTATTTCGGTTTAACTACAACCCCGTCAAAGGGAAGATTCTGCACATTGTCTTAGAACAAAGTGACCCGGGCGGCCCCCGCGGGGCACCTTAGTTGTTTCAGCTTGGAATTCAAAGGGATGCGGCCGGGGACTGCCCGGCCGGGGCCTTCCGAGAGGGGTTCGGGGTGTGGACACAGTAAAGGAGCACAAAGGGGATGTGGCGGCAGTGGGGGAGGGGGAAGGGAAGGCCACAGAGGGAGGACGAGCACCGGGCGGAACGCGGCCTTGGCTTTGGACCCGCTCTGCTCCTCCTCCCAGGCCTCGCGCGCAGGGAGGCGCCCCCAAAGGATTCTTCCAGAACTTAGACACAGAGAGAGTGACGGCCGCAGGGCTCCACCTCTTGGCTACTCACACGTGCCCGCTTTGAGCGTGGGCGGAGGAGGAGGCAGGACAGTGGGTGGGCGAGGGGGGAGGGGAGGGGGAGGGCGCGGCTGCGTACTGGGACGGGGAGGGAGACTCCCTCTCTCCGGGCCCCACGCTTTCCTCGGCGCCCCACACGGGGTCGGACCCTCAGCCACGGCGGGGGCTCCCTTTTCTGCTTCTTACCGTTCCGGGAGCCCAGGTGCCTGGCACTCCAGGAGCACAGCCCTGGACGACTTGTGGAATGAAAAGGTAATTATTAATATCGAATACACGCCCCATTCCCCGGGAAAAAAATAAAGCTAGCATTTTATTGCTCACAAAAGCTTCAACCACTG
Source organism: Propithecus coquereli (assembly GCF_000956105.1). Classification (NCBI taxonomy): domain Eukaryota; kingdom Metazoa; phylum Chordata; class Mammalia; order Primates; family Indriidae; genus Propithecus; species Propithecus coquereli. The sequence continues at coordinate 1,079,651 of NW_012150197.1, read as the reverse complement.
TATGTCTTTCGAGAAAGTGATGAATTTTCATTATATCAGGCCAGCTAACTTTAGATAAATCTTCTTGCATAGTACAATCAACTTACCAATGCTAAAAGGTTTCAAGATCAAATTGGCTACTAACTCCCCCACAAAGCATAAGAGTGAAGCACCAGTCTTGGTTGCCAGCCGTAACCAGACCTAGGTCCCCGGCGGAGCCAAAGCTCCAGTCTGCGCATTCCCGCCAGGACAGGCGACTCGACAGAAATCACCCACTGAATGAATTCGGTTGAATGCTGTTCCGAGACAGCCTATGGCAGAACCCAGGGAGCCGTGGGAAAGTTACAGGGAACCGGTAGGACAGAAAAAGGCCACAAGAAAAAACAAAAAACTCAAGGAAAATCTTAGGATTGGAAGTTAAACTTCGTATTCCAACCTCAAAGACCTATAGAAAGTCAGCTGTAGAATGCGATGGGAGTGTTCAAAGCAGCAAATGAGAACCACATCAATGTTCTGTCTTTTAGACAAAGGAATAAAAAGAATAGGAAAAGAGGAGGGAAATAAGATGGGGAAAGGGAGTCACCTCCATTAATGCTGTTCCAAACAATTCATACATGCTGAATTTTTGTAGCTGGCATTAGGGATAGTGTCTTATCATTTGAACATTTTTAGAAACCTGTGCTACAACTAACTTTTTTTTTTTTTTTTTTTTTTTGAGACAGAGTCTCACTCTGTTGCCCGGGCTAGAGTGCCGTGGTGTCAGCCTAGCTCATAGCAACCTCAAACTCCTGGGCTCAAGCGATCCTTCTGCCTCAGCCTCCCAAGTAGCTGGGACTACAGGCATGTGCCACCGTGCCCGGCTAATTTTTTCTATATGTTTTTAGTTGTCCGATTAATTTCTTTCTATTTTTAGTAGAGATGGGGTCTCGCTCTTGCTCAGGCTGGTTTCGAACTCCTGAGCTCAAACAATCCGCCCGCCTCGGCCTCCCAGAGTGCTAGGATTACAGGCATGAGCCACCACAAAACTTTTCTTTTAATTATTAAAGTAACAAGGGAGGAATCTTTGGTCACTTTAGCCTCTGTAAGTTACTCCAGACAAAGCTATGAACTTAGGACAACACATACAAACAAGGCAAAAAGAACTGCACGAGACAGGGAATTGAACCTAATAATGTACGTGTGCTATTCTCAGTTCTACCACTTTGCAGAGATCTTTGGACAGAAGGAATGAGCTGATGTATTTTTATATCCCCTCACATAATAAAACCCTCATTTTGTTACCTAAACAAGAGTAAACACAATACAGAGCCATGCTTATTAGTCCTACCTCTGAGAATGTTTATTACTCTGAGATGTCTAAGTTTACCCTTTGAATTCAGAGAAAAGTAAATAAAACCCACTTCAGAAGAAATATTTTAATATGTACAAGGCATTAAAACTATTTCTTATCTGATTGGTTTTCTCTCTTAATCATCTTTAAAGGAAAACATCAAAAAAGAAAGCCAAAAAAAAAAACAATGCCTTTCAGGGATTTTGACAGAAAAGCACTTTCTGAGTAAAGCAGTGGTGCCCAAATAGGCCACTCACCTTGACAGGCTAATCGCACCACAAAATATACAGCAGAGGAAAAGGGAAAAGCACACCTGCAGACTGCTGAATTCCTAGGCCTGCTGGTGGGCATGAGGAAGACGGAGATGTCCCTGAGGTCAGAGGGTGACCAAATGAGCAAAGGGGCAGGGCACCGTCTGAGTGCCCTCTGGGGTGTGGGGCCAAACTGTGTATAGGCTACAATTTAAGATTTTTTTCTTAAATGAAAATACTTAAAAAGTGAAAGATTTTTTGAAGTCAAGTCTAAACAGTGACCTTTCAGAATTAGAATTTGTCCAGAATAATCAATTCCTGTTCCTACCTAGTTCACAAAAACAAAATGTTGAAATTGAGAAGGAGCATACTGGAGTAAACAGGAGGCTGAGCATTAGCAGTTTCCAAAGGATACCCAAAAGGGAAGTTCAAGTTCAGTAAATTACCCTTCCCATACCAGAATCTTTTTTGAGTTTCAAACTGAACTGCTTCTAAAATTTAGAAATTCACATGTTCAAAGGAGAGTAAGAGCTGCACAAATCTGACTATAGACGGTGGGAGGCCAAGAATGGTGTCTTTTATAGTTCTGCAAAGAGATGAAAAATCAGACATACAATTGTCTCCTCCCAACAGAAAAGCATTTAAAGAGTAAATGTAAGAGGGTTTTAACTGGAAGACAAAAAGCAAAATAACGGCCTCATCTTCATCCAGCACGTCTACATTTGACCACAACAGCCACCATCCTTAACACATATAGACCTAGCTGTCCACATATATGTTTGTGCATATAAATTTACACATTTTTGTTAATTTAAATAAAAATGAAAGGTCAAATCCCAAGCTAGTAAGTGTTTACCAAATCCTGACCAGCCAGGTCCTAAGGGCATAACTAAAGTCAATATGAACCAGTACAAAAACAGTGTGTTGACCGGGTCCACTGCTCCTCAAAATAGTCTCTGTCTGAACTCTCCTACTGGTCTGAGACAGCAGGACTACATCACACCCCCCCCAACATTTGTTTCAGTTTACAGTATGCTAGAGACAGTTTATGTCTTAACCTCAGCAGGAGTTAAAAGTTTTTAAAAAAGAAAAAAAATCAAGAAAAATACTACTCTTGTTCTTAACCAACCAAACTTAAGATATCCAGTGCTTTCTGATTTAGTAGTATAATCCAGAAAGGGAAATAAAATCAGGCAAACAGAGAGGGGGGGAAGGGCAACCACATTAAACAATCCGTGGTAACAATGTTTCCCAGTGTCTGGGTTGGCATAGACACTTGATATCAAAATATATGATATCACATATCATAAATAAACTAAATAAAATTCCAAAAACTAAATAAATTCTAACTAAACTAAATTCTAAAGCTAAATAAAATTAACAACTAAATAAAATTCTTCCTTACTCTAACATCTTCTCTAAGAAAATTTTTAAAAATATCGTGAAAAGCTAAGTCTATGAAAATTAAAGTCTAAGTATTTCCTACTCACTTGTGCTAATGATTCTTAGCAGCAACAACTGATGGGTTTATAAATAATCCCGAAAAATTAGGTTTGTTTTATTTACTAAATCTCTTTGAAAGCCAGGAGGCTCCAGTTGGGTATATATATGTTTGGGAGTGTATGATTTTATGCTTTTGGGTTTTGAGAAAACAAAATCATCCACCAAAATAATGTGGTTTTGTAGAACATGGCAGGTGTCCTGGTTTTTGAACATTCTAGGAGTTGAGTAAAAGCAGCATTCTATTTTATTCTCAAAATGCTTTTTCCCTTTTTAAAAACTCATTAATGTTTTAAGACTAATATACCTTTAGCACCATTCTTTTAAAGAACTGTTACACTCTTTCAAAATGAGACTTCTCAAGTTCAAAGCCACTGCCACCCTTGCAGAACAGCAGAAGCTCTGACCACCTGGCTGCTGACCCTGGCGAACTGTGCTGTCAGGCCAGTGGCTTCCCTCTTGCATGGGCCCACCAGGAAGCTCAACCAGTTAATGAGCCCACCAGCTGAAGTACTGGGCGACTTGATCGCTGCCCTGCACCCTTGGTGCCACTGCATGCCGGTGTCTTCACGGCTCTGGCGGGGCTGCCCTCCTCCATCTTCTCTCCATACACACCCCATGGAGACCTCATGCCTGGATCTGGGTCCATCCTTCACCTGCTCTCCTGGCATCTCCACTTGGATGCCTCGGATGCACCTCAAAACCTAAAGCATTTGAAAATGAGCTCATAACTTTTGACGTTTCCCCCTCAACTCAGACTCTTCTCTGGTGTTCCCTATTCAGACAACGGGCCCATCCCATAAGCCCAAAGGCCCGAACCAGAGGCCTAGACATTACCCTTGACCCTCCGGGCTCCTCCTCAGCCCCCCCACCTGTTGCCGCAGTGTTTGGGAAGACCCAGCCCACTGCTCACTTCTCTGTACATCTGCTGTGTGGCCCTAATCGTTTCTGAAAGCCTTAGACACACTAGTTGTCTCATCTCACCCCTCTCACCGCAAACAAATGTTTTCCATTCCCACTATGTCACTCAACTTCTTGCTCTGTCACCAGTGACTGTCGAATTGTGTTGAACTTAATCCGCTCGCCACCTCTATGCCCTTTTTCTGAATAGACTGAGTTAATCAACTCTCCAGTCCAGCCCTCATCCTTCCGTTGAGCTTTAGGTGCACCGCACAGGCATCTCCAGACCAGCAGGGCACACACTGAACCCACCTTTCCCCCCTTTTTCCACCCTCATCACCACCATTCCCAGTAGCGCTGCTGCCTAATCAACCAGGGTGCACATCTGAGCTCCTTCTGGACTTCTGCCCTTAGTGCCTACAGACTGTCCGTCACCAAGGACTGCTCTCTCCCTCCTTAAGGGAAGAACTCCCCTTTTCTATTCTTGCTACTACCGCTTTTACTTAACGTCTTCATTGTCATTCACTCATCCCTTCATCTACTCAACAAATATTTATCAAACTCCTAGTACGAACTAGATGCTTTAGCCATAATCAGATATGTCCCAGCTCTCACAAAGCTTACTCTTTTATGGTGAATCCTGCCATCCTCTCAGGCATCAGCGACTTGGGATAGTGTGCCGAGAGCTACAAAGGGATGGTTTAGGATGCCACGTGAGCATACAGGAGGGGTACTCAATCCAACTTTGTCTAGGGAACATTCCCCAGGAAAGCCACATCTCTGTTGCGTAGGTGAGTAGGAGTTAGCCCAGGGAAGTATTTTACACACAGGGCCTGGCTTGTGAGAGCTGAAAGATAAGACAGCTTGGTGACATGGTGGGATTGGTGACACTTTGCTAGGCTAACTTCATGTAGGCAATTGGGGAGTCCCCAAAGTGTGTTAAAGAGGAGGACAGAGGCAATGAGGGACGGCTTTGGGAGCCGTCACGCTGACTCCTGTGTGGGTTTCAGAGAGGAGTTGGCAGGACTTCTGGGAGAAACATGAGTTTGGAAAACATTCTGGCAATCCAAAAAGCAAAGATGACCTCAATGTTATGGTGGAAGAGAGTGGGAAACAACAGGAAGGAGTCCGTTTCTACACAGGATTAAGGAGATGGAGTTAAGCAGGACTTGGTAACTGGTTGGCTGCTGGGAGCAGGGACATTGACCTATGACCCACAGGAAGGCACCGGTGAAGCCTCTTTGGACTGCGGTGTTTCATTTCCTTAGGGCCCTGGCACTCAGGCCTTTTGCTCCTGCTTCCCCTTGCACGCTTTTTCCTTAACATCTAAAAACTGTTTCCCGTAGGGTTTAGTAGTTGCAGCTGTCGTTACTGACATGTACTGCATCGGCACGTTAAGCAGATGTGTGTCAAAACTTTGCACCTGCAGATTTAGCTCTTACGATTAAGGAAAACGTCCACATCCTGCCGCCATTGTGCAACCTATTTGCCGAATTGGGCTGACTTTCTGTGAGGAAAAGCTCGACCTTATTCAATACACTTTTAAACAACCACACGAAACCATCTCACCCCCGACTTCGACTTCAGAAAGCCGTTCGGTGAGCTTCTCACCCGATGAAATCAGGCCCTGCCCCCTCAAGGATTCTAACACTTCTTCCTGAAGCGCTATCAAATCTTTCGGCGTTGCTCACCAGCAACGGAAAAACGAGACCCTGCAATCGCCTCGAAATAGCTACAAGAGAGGGGTGTTTGCATTCGTCCTAAGCAGACAACGGAAGCAAATAAACACGAAAACGTCCATTTAGAGTCTGAGCCGGCGCTCCTGGAGCCACTCCAGGTCCCCCGCGTGCCACGGCCCCGGCCCCAGCCGGCCGGCCGCCGGGGCGCGCCCCACAGCCGGTGGCCCCCTCTGTCCCAGCCTCGCGCCCCCGGGCCGTCCAGAACCCCGGCGCGGCCCCGGGAGGCGCCCTGAGGGCAGGCCCTTCTGATTTCTCATTTGGCCTCCCGTGAAGACGCACTCCGTAACACTCGAGGACTAAACCCACGGGACTCACTTCCACGAACAGAAAAGTGAGCTCCCGCCCGGCCCGGCCCGGCCCCCTTCCTGGGCCTTGGGACGCGAGCCTCGGCAGGCCGCCAGCAGGAAGGGGACTCCCGCCTCGTCTCGGGGGCGGCCACGGGCGCCCGGCGCCTTTCCCCCGCTCCACCCCATCCACCCCAGCCTCACACAAACGAGTAAGGAGCTGGGACCTTCGCCTCGACTCAGTCCGGACGTCGCGATCCCAGCGCAAGCTTTCCGCACTCCGACGCCTCCGCTGCAGCCATCTTGCGCAGAGGCGGGCGACGCCTTTTGACTCTCGCGCCAACCCGTAGAACGAGGGCGCCGCGAGGGGAGTTCTGCGCAAGAACGGAAGCCGAAGCCCACACTTCCGGGCGGCCACCTGCCCCGTCCCCCTCTCGGGAGGGCTTCATTGGTTGCCGGCTTGCTAGCTTGCGATCTCGCGATCTCGCGAGAGGTGCTGAGGGGGCGGCCGACGGTGTGTCTGCCCTCCCGCTCCCCGCCCCGCCCCCGCCTCCGACGCGGCCTCCCTCTGCCCGGGCGTCCCCGCCACCACTGCCGCCCCTCCCCGACTCCGGGAGCGGCCGCGGAGCCGCCGCCGCCCAGACCGCGCAGCGCGGGAGGCGGGATCCGCACGGTAAGATGGCCCCGGCGGGCACAGGCAGCCGGGCCGAGCGTCTCCGCGGGGCCGGGCCGGGGCCGGGCGGACCCATCGGCGGCCCCAGAGTGCGCCCCGCCCGCCGAGGGCAGCCCCACTGGGGCTGACCCCGCTCTGCGAGGTGTTGGGGGTCAAAGGTGCGAGCAGGTGTCGGAATTTCCGCGCCTTGTCTTTCCGGGGCGGCGGCGGCCCGTGGATTTGCAAGTCAAGCTGCCCTTTTTCCTCCCCGCCGAACTGGCGCCTCACGTCGTGTGCCTTGGAGTCGGTTCGGTTTCTAGGCTTGAGGCGAATGTGTGAGAAGCGAGGGCGCTAGCGGCAGAGGTGGTCCGCAGCCTGAACCGTGTCAGTTACTGGAAACTTTGTACTTCTGCCTCTGTGCAGAGAACGATTTTTGTAACACTGTCTTTAAAACAAAACCTTCTGCTTTAAAGCGGAAACGGGTGAGGACGTAAATTATTTCCTGGAAAGCAAATGTTGGTCGTCTTCAGAATTTGTTTCTTTCTGTTGAATATTGAAGTGCTGGAGTTTGAGACTACTGAATTTTTCCTGCGGAAAACAGAACAGGCCAGTTCTCCGAAGTTGTTGCTTTTAATAAGCGCGTTACCGCCAGGGAGTGGCACTAGTGTGATTGCTGACGGCCAGTGGAACCCGAGGGAAAGCTGCCTTTCCCGAGGGACTTGTAAGATCCGTCCTAGGTTTCCTTTACTTGTTGTGAATAACAATTTGATCTTCGTGAGATTTACCGTTGACTGTAGCCACGGGCGGTGGGTGTTGGAGTGATGGCATCTCTTGGTTTTACCTTCCCTGCTGTTCCACAGCACGTTTCCCTCTGGTGGCGCCTCCATCCCTGCTGGGTCGTCTCCAAGTTTGGCATCCTCCAAGAAACTGAGGACTTGGTCTTGTGCCCCCTTCACATTCCCTATCTGCACTCTCCCTAAGTGATCGTGGCTGAACCCTTGGCTTTAAATATCTTTTTTCCCCCCAGATATTTCCCTAGTTAAGGTTTCCAGCGCTGAGCTCAGGATCTGTCATCCAGATGCCTGCGTGACTGCCCAGCTGCATGTCTGGGAGTCCTCTCATACCTGTCCCGCTCCTCAAACCTGTTCCTCTCGCAACCTTTCCTTATTGCGGCCCCATCCTCCAAGGCCTCCCACGCCCAAAACCATCCTCGGTTCTCTTTCTTTTGTCCCTCCATGCCCAGTCCAGCAGTAAGCATTGACTCTGGCCAAAGCATCTTGGCCTGGCCGTGTCTCTCCATCTCTTCTGCTGCTGTCCTCTCGCTCGGGTGTTCCCTTATTGGACTTGCTGCTCAGCTCTCAACACCCTACGTCCGTCTCACTGGCAGCTGGGAAACCAGAGCCGTCTTTTAATTGTTTGATTTATTGAAACAGTCTAGCACATACTTTGTTTTGTGATGTATGTGTCAGGAACAAGGGGCAAAAGCAAGGTGGACAGTGGTGTGCTTACTGCCCATCTCAGGAGCCCACTGGCAGTCCCACCAGTGGCAGAGCTGCCTCTGTGGCCCCAGCCATCTGTCCCTCCTCCCGCCGGTAACCACCTCCTGACCTTATTTTAAAAAATAAAACGGTTTTGCCACGTTCATATTTATTACTTAAGGCACACGTCATTTAGTTTGTCTCATTATTTTTTTTTTTTTTTTGAGACAGAGTCTAACTGTGTTGCCGGGGCTAGAGTGCCGTGGCGTCATCTTAGCTCACAGCAACCTCAAACTCCTGGGCTCAAGCGATCCTCCTGCCTCAGCCTCCCGAGTAGCTGGGACTACAGGCATGCACCACCATGCCCGGCTAATTTTTTCTATATATTTTTTACTTGTCCGATTAATTTCTATTTTTTTAGTAGAGACGGGGTCTCGCTCTTGCTCAGGCTGGTTCCGAACTCCGGAACTCAAACAATCCGCCCGCCTCGGCCTCCCAGAGAGCTAGCATTACAGGCGTGAGCCACCGCGCCCGGCCCTAGTTTGTCTCATTCTTTACAAAACTCGTGCCACACTGAGGCCTCTACTGCAGCTTGCTTTGTTCATTCAGCATTGTTCGTAGGAGTCACTCATGTGATTGTGTGAGTTCGTTTATTTTAACTGCTTTCTTAAATTCTGTTGTGCGCATACGTGACCACAGTCCCTTCTCAGCAATGCTAAAATCCAAGTATCTCCGAAACCAAAAGTTTTGGGTTTTGTTTTTAACATACTTGGTGGCAAAACCTTATCTGGTAAAGTTTAATAATCTCTATTGCACTTAGTATGAATACTCAGACAATTTCACTGAAGAAATAGTGTCTGATTACAGGGTGCTGCCCCAGAACCCAGAGAGGCTATCGTATGATAAATTGTGCCATATAGTCTTTGTACAGCCTGAGACATCCTGAATTCTAAAACACATATGTCTGTCCAAGGGTTTTTGCACGTGCAATTGTGGTTCTGTATGCCACGGTTCCTTTATTCATGCTACTGTTGAGTGAACATTAAGGTAGGTAGCTTCCACATTTTTTGCCATCATATAACATGTAATTCTTTATCTTATAACTCTCCAGCGGAGAATCTAAACACTTCCCTCAGCTATTACTTTTTTCCTGTAGAAATAAATCAGAATGAGTTATGCAGAAAAACCCGATGAAATCACAAAAGATGAGTGGATGGAAAAGCTCAATAACTTACATGTCCAGAGAGCAGACATGAATCGTCTCATCATGAACTACCTGGTCACAGGTAATGGCTTGAATAAGGATATTACCACTTAAACATAGTTCTCCCTTTTTGTGCAAACAAATAGTGCTTTACCACTGAAGATCAATGGTAAAGTTATGTTGCGTTCAGACGTTATAAAAACACATGCTAACTTGATAAATACGTAAGTTATCATGTTAAAGATAACCTTTTCTGGAGAGGAGATAATCATTCCAGGTCTCTGAGACCTACGGCAAAAACCTGTTTCTTGGCCTTTGATAGTTTTACAGTTAGGTAATCCAAATAGTTAAGACTATTCTGAAGTACATTTGAAGCCCAAGCAATTGCACTCTGCTGGCCAGTCTGGTAAAGTGCAGGGGCCTGTTTCTAGAGAGGGAGGGGGAGGGGCAGGAGTGTGCAGAAGGAAGCTGCACTCAGACCCTTCTTGACACTGGGGAGGAGGAGAGACAGGGCTGTACATGGTAAGAAAATCCAGACGCTTCAAAAGGCATAAAACGGAAAGTTGGTCTCCCTCCTGATAGTCGTCAGTCCACCCTTCCGAATTCATCTCTGTTAGAAGGTTTTGGAAGGTGGTGAGGAAATCTAGGCCTATAGTTGTGGGAGGGAGAGGCTGGCTTTGACGTGGGAAGGAATCGCAGGCTCACGTTGAGAGGTCGCTGTAGGTAAAGCCCCCACTGGAGGTGCAGCTGTGCTGTGGAGGCGGAGCCAGTGTTTCCGCCTCAGCGGTGGCCTCAGCCTTGTCAGAGGGGCCCACGCCGGCACCTGGGCCAACAGTCCTTCCAGCCTCTGCAGCTGACCGGTTAGAGTTCTAGGTGGGGTGGAAAGGGGCGAAGTGTACTTGAATTCTCATGTTCTGTATTTTGAGGGATGACTTGTAAATCACAAAGATGTTAGTACCAAGTCCTAAGAAAGTATGATTCATATCCGAGGTGACGTAATTCAGGCAGTTGGGCTCTCTAGAGATACGAGGACTTTTCATTAATTCTTTGCTAACTTTCCCAGCAGTGAAGATGGTTTTCATTTTCAGAGGGTTTTAAGGAAGCAGCGGAGAAGTTTCGAATGGAATCTGGGATTGAACCTAGCGTGGATCTGGAAACACTTGACGAGAGGATCAAGATTCGGGAGATGATCCTGAAAGGCCAGATTCAGGAGGCCATTGCGTCCATCAACAGCCTCCATCCAGAGCTCCTGGACACAAACCGGTACCTTTACTTCCACTTACAGGTATGTTTCAGAGGAGTCTGGTTTGTGGATACTTGATAAGCTAAGGCTATTTGCAATGATCCAGAAATAACTATGCTAATTTGCATTAATGAAACATTGTTTTGTGTGGGAAAGGGGTTTGAGTTAACTGCTATTTTATGTATTCCAGAAGCTGTTTTTTGCTTTTAAAATGCAAATGTAATAACTCAGAGATGCTGTAAACATCTTTCCCCGAGATGTCCTTTTAACTGAGACCAAGCCCCAGGTTGCTGTGTGTCGACAGCCTGGGTGTGTGGTTGAGCTTGTCTGTCTTTGCCGTGGACCAGCAGCAGCATTTGATTGAGCTGATCCGCCAGCGGGAGACAGAGGCGGCGCTGGAGTTCGCGCAGACGCAGCTGGCGGAGCAGGGCGAGGAGAGCAGGGAGTGCCTGACGGAGATGGAGCGCACGCTGGCGCTGCTGGCCTTCGACAGCCCCGAGGAGTCGCCCTTCGGAGACCTGCTGCACATGATGCAGAGGCAGAAGGTAGAGGCCGTGCAGGCAGCCTCCTGTCCTCCCTGCGCCACGCGTGGCTTCGTGGTGTGGATGAGAGGCAGATGACATCTGGGCACGGGACCATGGTGTGATGGCGGTGGTTCTTCCTTAATTTTTTATCTTTTATCTCATTGAACTAGGAACGGTAGAGTTTGTGACTATTCAAGAGTATTCAACCCCCTTAGCTTATTTTTCTTCGTTAACCCTCTTCCTGTTTATCTGGAGACTCTTAGAAACAGATGTCCTAAGTATTTTTAAATTTAAAATCTCTTATTCTGAAACTTTTCTGTCACTGCTACTCTTGTGACTGCCCAACATGCCAGCTCACGGCCTCCCCAGAGCCGGATCTCTCTTTGCACACGGCCTGACTGGCTCCTCTTCTGGGGCTCTGTCCTGCACTGTGGTGGCAGGACCACCTGTCCTTGAGGGTCCACTTGAGGCTTATTAGGAGGGAGCTAGTGTCGCCTGCTGCGCTGGCCCTTCCCTCCCACAGTGCTCAGCGCTTTGAGCCTCACTTGCACTTAACTGCCATGGAGGCCGATGGGACGGCTGCCGACCCGACTGAGCTCCCCCGGCAAGGACCGTGTGTTTAACTCCTGAGCGTGCCTCATGGTTAAGGGTTTAACGTTCGTTTAAATAAATAAGTTTCCTGTGTGAAAAACTGTTTCCGAGAGTATAAAATGCATTTTATTAACAGGCTCTTCTTTCTGGTGTTCTGTGTGTGGTTGTTTTATTGGATGTATTTATTTTCTAGGTGTGGAGTGAAGTTAACCAAGCTGTCCTAGATTATGAAAACCGAGAGTCAACACCCAAGCTGGCAAAATTACTGAAACTACTACTTTGGGCTCAGAATGAGCTGGACCAGAAGAAAGTAAAATATCCCAAAATGACAGACCTCAGCAAGGGTGTGATCGAGGAGCCCAAGTAGAGCCTACACGGGGGTCCTCCGCACTGTCCCCGCGGCACAGGACTTGCCTCCGCTCCGTCTGCGACTGGAAGATTTTTACTGCAGTTCTCTTTCTTCCCCCTTGTACTTTTCTTTTGACCCAGCATCTTTTTTAAAGGGAAAAATGGCCTTTTTAAGTGCTGGAAAACTCGCAATGAAACGCTGTCTCTTTGGAAGTCTGCCGCAGACTCTGCGGTCCACGCTCAAGCGTTGACAAGTAGCAGTTTGCTTTTCCAGAGCTCCTGGGACCTTGGCTGCTGGAGGATTTGGTTTGCCCTGGAGCGCTGCGTTGTTGCGAACAGCAGTTAGACTTCAGGCCTCCCACTGAAAATGCGTGAGACCTTGCTTTCTCGTGGCAGACAGTACGTCTTCTCACTTCTCCTGAGTCTTGTCAGGCCTTCATCTACAAGTTTTTCCTTTCCCTTGGCTTTTTGTTTTTTCATAGGAAAGAATCTATAAATTTGTAAATGCTAATTCAAAGATGACTTGCGTGTGAGGGTTTTGCGTTTGATTTGTTTTCCCTTTTGGTCTGGGTTGTGTGGCTTTGGGGAGGTGTGTGTGTGAGAGGGCGGGGCTGTGTGTTTTTTAATTTTTTAAATATATATTTTGGTGCTGTATGTGGTGAGAGACTCCTTCATAGTGGGTCAGTGACCCTTCTCTTCTTAGGCAGTTTTGTTGAAAATAAAGGTTTCTCTTTGATTTCAAGAATGACCAAAACGGCCTCTAAAAAGTTGTCATCCTCTCAAACGACCCTTTGTTTTCGGGGCATACTTTCCCCTGTGGCGATGTCAGTGGCGTTGTCTCGTATGTGCAGCTGGAAAGACAGCGTGGCGCTGTCTGTGTGCCTGGGGGCGGGGGCAGCCCTCAGTGGGCACAAGGCTGTTGGCAGAGGGTCCTCCTCCAGCGTGGCAGAGCAGCTTCTCTTCTGTTGTCAGCCGCTCTGCGGGGGTCCCACTTCTGTTCGGTTGCAGCCTTGTTCCCGTCCAGTGGTGGCAGGAGGCAGTTGGCGTGGTGTGGCTTGGTCACATGCAGGTCAGTGCAGTCGGCGACGGGCGCGTGCCAGGTAGCCGGGCGCAGGCGTGTTTGAATGTGTTGCACCGGGCCTGGCAGGTGCAAGTGACCCACTCGAGCAGCGCTAAGGGCAGGTTTTGTGGATGGCCACAGCACTGCTGACCCCTCAGAGCGAGGCCTGTGGGGACGGTGGTGGGCACCGTCCTGCTGGCAGCTGAGCTGGGGGAGCTGCTCCACTTACTGCATAGCAAGGGGCAGCCCCACAGGCAGGGTTGGGCTGGGGCGGGGGGCCAGCCTGCCAGCGCCTGAGCTGGTCGGGGTATCCGCCCCTGCTGGGGCCGTCCCCTCACACTCCTGCACCCCTCGAGTGTTGGCCGTTGAGTGTCTGTGGCACCGTCTCCAGCTAGCGGTGCGTTCTGCCTCTCGCGGGGAGCCCGGTGTGGTCGTGTCTCAAGCTCTGTGCTTCCGTGTTCAGTGGATGGGACTTTGTCAGTGTCTCCTTTCACCTAGTTTTCTGCGATCCTGTAAGACGCTCAGAGATAAAACTGTTGCAGTTGCGGTAAAAGCACTCTGGCCTGTAGACTGACCTTCAGGCTACTCTTTTGGTTTTGTGAGGGTGGAGTGCTGGGAGGTGGCCCTTCCCTGACCCTAGAAATGACGTGTCTGACTCTTGCTGTCTCTGCAGTCACCTTCAGATGCCACCTTCTTCAGGGATATTTCCTCTGTGGCTTGAGGATAAAAACAAGTTAGATGGAAAAGGAGTTTTAAGCTTCAGGTAATTAATGGGTTAAACGCAGCTGAAGCTAGAAGAAAAGTACTAGGAGAGAGATAGAGACAAAAATACATTTTTTGAACAGCACCAGAGAATGCAGCATATTCCTAATTACCTTCTATTGCTAGTGTGTGAGATCGTTCACACGCACAATTAATACATAATCAACTTGACGTACTCCCAGGGTGAGAGGGTATGAGACGTGTAGCAGTGGGACGCCTCGTCTTCAGGGGTTACCCACAAACCCGTGAATGGGGTTCTGCACACACACGGGATGTTAAGTGATTACGAGACAGTGTTGGTATTTCACCTGCCGCTTCCGTCGCTGAGTAGCTTAACGCGGCAGTGCTGGAACCCAGCGTGAGGTAGACGCCGTGAGACTTGGAAATCTCAGATGCTCTTGTTTTCTTCACCTGCATGGAAGAGGCAGCGTTTGCTGCCCCGAGGTCTGTAGTGGACTGGGAATCGAGGGAGCGCCTTGCATACTCCTCTGTTTGCCGCCTTCGTGCAGTCTTCGTTTTCGCAGCAAGCAAATGAAATTAAGCCACTTTGGGATAATGAATATTCAGTATAATTTGGTTTTTCTACTTTGTCTCATTTTGTTTCTCACTGTTGTGTTTATAAAATGTGGTTATGTTTTACAGGGTAGTTTATTTCTTTTTACGCTTTCTGGTGGAAAGTGCCTTGAAATAAATAAAATTTGAGAATATTCTGGTACTGTGTCCCTGATGGCGTAGAGTTGTGAGGTAACCCCCATTCTGGGTCTTTCTGAAGCGTGGGGTTATTGCAAAGCACATGGGGACTAACACATTTTGCCATTCGAATGTGGCAGGTTCTAGAAAAGGCAGACCCTGGTACGGACCAAAGGCTCCATGGTCTGCGACCAAAGAGCGGTGGCCCCGTGTGCACAGAAACTGCACAGCGAGTCCGCTCCGCCCTGGGGAGGCCGAGATGTTTTTTCCATCCAGCGAGGGTGTGATCTGAAAACATGTAGATAAAATATGTTAAGGGCAGTTTTGCTAAGGCAATATAGTTGTTTTTATTTTCTTATTTCTGTATGCTGTTAGTTTTGGAGGGTTGCGGAACCAGGAGTTCCAGAAAGAATCTTACACATTTTATGATAAGCACAGTGACATCCTTTGGGTAGCGCAGCAGGTTCCCTTCTGGGTTGGTGCTGCGCAGGCTCCGTGTGAGCAGAGACCAGATGGATAGCGCCATGCACGGAGGGGTCTGCCTGCTTCCCTGCCGTTGACGATGTCACGTTGTACACACGGGGTCTCGGGTGGTGTGGGCGCCGGCCAGACCTGCCAGCTGACACAGCTGCCTATTGTCATTGGCCTCCAGTCACTTTTGCTTTGCTGGCATGTTTTATCCTGATATATACATGTTACTTTTTACAACAGGTATGTTTTTATTTCAGAAATATGTTTTGCTTTTTCAGATTTTTTTGTAAATTGTATCGTATTAGTCATTTGAAATTCTGTCTAAAACCGTAGCCTGCGGTGGTTTCCTGTTCACATCTGTTTCTGTAACCCTTCAGTCCGCTGAGTACGTCCCCCTGTATGTTCCCCCAATATCTTCTGAGAAGTGCAGAAGAGGCGGCTTTTGCCGCCTGTTCTTAATTTGATAGTAAGTTTTCACATTTTTCTTAGAATGGTCATCTGAAAGCCCTTTTTTCTTTCATAGAATATTTCAATACGAACAAGGAATTAAATACTGATACTTTTTTTACTGAAAAGTTCGTATGTTAGAACTGGAAGGATGGCAGGAAATTAGTTTCATGTAACTTTATGCTTTGGTTTTGATCTGTCCCCACTCCGGCGGCGCTGGTCTTTTTTTTATTGTGTGTCTGTATACTTGTGTGTGTTTAGTTTGAAATCTGTCATCTGTTCTCCAGAGTTGTGGCACTTACATTCATAATTTAGTCTCCTTTTTGTAAAGGAAATAGAACTTTCTGTGTTACCCACTGCATGATTTTAAGCTGAATTGGAATAGCGTAAGTAGTTTTTCTTTTCTTTTTTTTTTTTACTTATGAAAATTTCCTAACATATCAAAAATAGAGGGACTACTGCGTACCCCCAGACATCTGCCGCTGTCTTGAGCCCGTGGCTGGAGGTGACTGCAGGGTCTGATCTTGGGTGGCACCTGTGCTTTCGGGCCATCGGCGCCTTCACACCGTTGTAGGACACTTACGAAGGACTCAGACTGACTCTGCAGGGCTGTGTGTGGCACGTGGAGGGACAGCAGTGTGCCGGGGCCGAGCCACGGGCCTCCTGGAGCAGGCCGTGCACATACGTGCTCATCCGGTACCAGAGAACAGAAAACTACACCTTCCCATCACTGCTCCCTGCGTGGCACCAACACGTCGCGGTGTCCTGGATGTCAGCACGCACTTGCGGTCCCTCACCCTTGCAGGCGGCAGCACAGTGGTTCTTCGTGGCGGTGGGTGTCACCAGGACCGCTTGGGTGACTCTGCAGGACAGTTTGAGAGCTTCAGTGGGAACCACAGTTCCTTGCACGTATGACCTGCCTGTCTTAAATATTCTGCCTGATTTTGAAACGCCATCCGCGCTCGTGATTCTTCTGCTTAGGTAACAGTAGAACACAGGGCTTGAGTGGGCCTTTGGTGTAACTAGCTGTGGCGGAATCTTCTGTGCTGGAGTGTCCTGAGCTGTTCTGCCTTTTCCAGAGGCCACGAAACAGCCCCTGGGGGTAAATCCGCCTGTGCCACAGACCAGGTGACACAGGGTGGTTGATGTGGAGGAGCAGCTGAGGTTCAGCCTGTGGTGGTGGGTAACAGCCATGTCCCCGCACTGTGGGCGGGGGTGGCTCTCGTTTCAAGGTGTGTGTGGCACGTGACGCTGGGATTACCTGCAGCAATTCAGCGTCTCCTGGGTGGAAGGCCAGGTTTGCAGGTCCAGCGTGACCAGGATACAGAGGGAAATTGATCGGGCGAAGCCTGTAGACAGACCCGTTTGCACCCAGCTATAACCGAAACAATTAACAAAAGAAATGACAACTGAAGACCAGTGGATTTTGTTGTGGGTATCTTCTGAGCGGATGTGTTTTCAAATGCAGGTCGCTGCATGCTGCTCTGCCGGCCGTGCACGCCAAGAGCTCACCTACCGCACAGGCGTGGCGGGCTGCAGACCGGCCTTTGGAGCTTTGGAGAGAGGAAGGCTTCTGGCATGCAGTCACTTCCCGTGCCATGAGTGGCTGCCCCACTGCCCGTGTGAAGAAGTGCTCTGCGTGTTGGGCTGGAACGTGTGAGCGCAGTGACTAGGGAGGAGTGGCCGAGCCACTGCTGCCCTAAGTGTTGCTCTCGGACACAGTCCGCTCGTGGCTGCAGCGACTTCCAGGAGCACGTCGGGCTTTGCCCACGTGTGGTGGTCTCGCTGCTGTGGATCACGGTGTCTGGCAGTCATAATTTTCCCACCTGGCTTTTGAAAGTGGAGCAAGCCAACCTGTCACCAAGGACCGTCTGTCTCGAAGTGTCCCGGAGGAGCAGGGGAGGAGGCGGTGGCCGCCAGGCAGAAGCCAGAGGACTGGCCAGGCGCTGGTCCCTGCTGGTGCACAGCTTCCTGTGCCTGGCCAGTCCTTAACCTCTGGGCATTCCAGTTTTAGAAATGTCGAACGGCCGTGTTTCTGAGATTCAAACAAGGACTTCCTCAGCACTTTGAGAAGAATGAACTGTTCCAGAACCTTCCAGAGTTAGCCCCTGTGTAGAGCCCACATTGCACTCCGTTTGTTGTGTCGTGAAGTTCATCTTTCTGGTTTCTGGTGAAATTTCGCACAGTTCTTTGTCCTGTTCTTGTCGACCGTTCAGTGTCGATTCAGTTCCAGAGGTGCACCCCGACCCCGTCAGTCCGTGCAGACGACATCCCGACCCTGCAACAATGGGGAGACGTGATGGGTCAGTCCTACTCGTTCGGACTTCTCATCTTTAGAATTGTACACTTCGGGCTGAAAAGGGGCAGGGGTTACAAGGAGGAGACCCAGGCCTGGGGCTGGCGTGTCTTCCTTTGTAAGAAGCTGTGCTGGGCTCTCTTCCAGGTCCTCGGGGGTCCTTGGCGGGGCTGCGGCAGAGGCTGTGGTGCGGGAGGAGCCACGCAGCGGTGAGCGTGGAATGGTTAAAAAGCCAGTGTGCGTCCCCCCACAGCCTGGCGATAAACTGAAGTTAGACAGGACACAGCCTCCAGGAACGAAGGCCTGTGGGCGCTGGCGTGACAGCTGTCACCAAGGTCACCCTCCATCCTTGAAAACCCAGGTGTTACCTGTCTACTTCATCCTCTCTGTATGTAATTTTTCACCTTAAACTTCAAAGATTGTTGGTGGGGTGTGGGGCAGCTCACAGAATCACCCAGAAGCCTAGAGCTTATGTGTCCACTGCCAACACCCAGCAGTTACAGCCCCCCTGGGAGATGTGGCCTGAGTCAGCAGCCCTGGCTGCACCCACACCTTCCCCTAGGTGAGGGTGGGGTCCAGGGAGCTCCCAGCCCAGTTGGGGCCCCCCTTGTCCTGGGGGCCTTGTCCTCCCTGTCTCCACCCCGGCTACCCAAAGCTGTCCACACAGTGGCCAGAATGGTCCCATGACACCATGGAGGCTTCCTAACTCCGGCCCAGGGCTGGTCTTCACCTGGGCTCCAAGGCCCATGAGTCCGCTTCCACCACGGTGGCCACGCCAGGCACCAGACTGTGCGCGTGGCCTGCCCCTGTGCTCACCAGACCTCGCTGGAACGTGCGTCAGCAGTGCCTCAGCCCAGCCACGGGAAACAACACCCCCACTCGAGGCTCCTTTTCGCTGTTTGTCTGCCAGCCCCAGAACATCAGCTCCGAGAGGAGGGGGGCTGTGGGTGGCCAAGCGACAAACGCCCACTACAGTGTGGTTATAGACCTTTAGATAAATTACCGTCAAAGAGCCTCATGGGGTGAGTGACAGCCACATCACCAGGAGAATAGAGCACATCGATAGCAGTAAGTTTAGTAACCACTTCCAAACTTGGCTGTGGGCTGGGGCTGTTTGGGGAGCTGAACCCCTCTCCAGCACCCTGTCCTGAACATCACATACGGATGCAAGGACAACCTTGCTATTAGATGCTGATGTCCTTTTGAGGTGTGTCCAGCAAGCAGAGGGGAGCTAGGTGCGGGCAGACTGGGCATGGGCACAGAGCGGGTGCAGGCCCTGCGCTGGGCTAGGCTTTTGAAGGCACAGAGAGGGTGGAGGGTAAGTTTGGGGTTTTGTTCTAAGCGCACTGCCAAGCCTTTGACACGACAGGATGTCTGCTTCGTGGGAGATGGCTTTAGGGAGCCAGAGTGGAGTTGGGGGTGAGGGTGTTTGAGGAGAGGCCCCGGGAGAGGTAGGATGTGCCCAGAAGTTCATGTGCTGACATCAATAGCTGGAGATATCCCACGGCAGGAGCACACCCACCCTCCCCCAGCCCAGAGCGCGGCACGTGGTCCGTGCTTAGAACACCTGTGCCAGTGAGTTCGGGGGCCAATGACAACCTTCATCTCCCATCAGCGAGCATCTGTTTCGTGGACACAGGCCAGTGCCTGAAGAACCGTCTCTCCTAGGCTAGCTCAAGGTCCCAGGCTTGGAGCCTGTCCCAACAGAGCCATTTAAAAATTGGTTCCCATGGGGTTTCACTGCCTTTGCGCTCAGTAGAGAAGCCTCCCTAATTTTCATTTGACCGGCATACAATCCAGTTGTCCCCGGCCACCATCACCCCCTGTTTCATGGACGGGAATCCCCCACCGCTCCCTGCCCTGTCCAGGGGCTCTGGCACGCACCTTTAGGGCCAGGGTCCCCACGGGCTCTGTCTCAGAAGCCGCAGTCTGACCAGCCTGCTGCAGGGGAAGCCTCCGTGCCAACCTCAGGCTGCGTCTGACCTCCCCAGACGGACATGGGCTGGGCAGGGTGGGGCGGAGACCCAGTGGTGTGCCCCGCCCCGCGAGCCCGCCCCGGTGGCCGTCTGGGGGCGACACGTCCTGGGAGCGCCAAACGGAAGCGCTGCTGGGACTGACACGTGGACTTGGGCGGCGCTGCCTGGGTGGGTTGGCCTGACCGGGAGTTGGGAGGGCCTGCTAGGCATTAGGACAGGCTGTGCCCCCGTCCTAGCGCCCAAGCCTGATGCAGCCGCCCCTAGACGAGGCCCGCAGGGACACGGCTGAGGACACCCAGTGGTCCAGGTGGGGCAAGGGACTTTTGGGGAGGGAGCTGAGACGTGTTCTGGTGGGACCTTGCTGGGTGGGAAGCGCTGGGCTGGGGAGGGCTCCTCTGGCCTTGAGGCTGCCAGCCCAGACCCGCGGCAGGGAGGGACACCCTGAGTGCCCCACCCTCCTCCCTACCGTCACGCCCAGGACCTGGCATGGAGCCCTTCTCCCAGCCCCGGGCCATGGGGGTCTGGCAGGCGGCTGGGCGTGTGGTCCTGGATGGTGAGGAGGTGCGTCCGCAGGTGGGGCCATGCCATTTATGCATCAGCTCAGGGGCAGTTCAGGCAGACTGGGGGGTGGTCAGGGGCCAGCTGCGGAGCACAGGCTGGAGCCTGTGGCCAGATGGTGGGGTCCTGCCACTGCGTGCTGGCTGTGATGGGGGTGAGTTCCGCGCGGGCCTCAGCTTCTGGGAGGGTTCAGCAGTGAGAAGAAGGGCCTACACAGGGCACCCGCCCCGTTCATTTTCTGTTTCCATAACCCACTGCTCCCTGCAGAAGTCTCCCAGGCAGGTGGCACCCACAGAAACCAGAGTGAGAAAGTGACAGCTGTCCATTGGCCAGCTAGTGAGGGGATCTGAATGAGAACCCCCAAGAGGAGCCCCCCAAGCTATAGAAGAGCTGCCGCTGGCTCTGGTTCTGTGGGCTAAGGCCCCTCAGCCCAGGTGGCTGGACCCCCGTACCCCGGCCTAGAGTTAGGCCCTGTGGACTCCGGAGCCAACTGCAAGTCCCGGGGAACCTGCCCCTCCACCTGCAGGGTAATGGCACCGTCTAGCTGGGTGGGGAGAGGACCCTAGCGCTGCCCGGAAGAGCTGCAGGAAGGCCTGAGGGACAGTGCCACCTATCCCAGGTGCTGGAGCCCGATGGAGGGAGGGCTTCGGGAAGGGGAGGCCTCTGAGCCAGAGGCTGTGTGGGGAGGGCCCCGCTGAGGGCCGCCACGGAGCCCAAATCACAGCCCTGACCGCGTCTCCCTGCCAGGTGCCAGCGAGGGGGAGGCCTCCCCAACCCGTGTTTATCCATTTCAGGCGGGGCCTGCACAACACTCCGGGTTGTGTTTTACTGGCCTGTCTGGCCTTGGCCCTACCCGCCTCGCCGCTGCGCTGCTTGGAAGGGGCACTTGCCACAGCCGCGACACTTGCTTCACAGGGACCTGGTCAGGGGCCCAGGCGTCCACATCTGCGCGTGGGCAGCGACAGTGGTGGCAAGTGCTGCTCTTGACACTGACCGCCCTCCACGTGGGCAGTCACTCTTCGGCCACGGCACAGGGTGGGGGCAGTGCGTGAGGCACAGGGTTTGGGAGGGTGGCCGGACCTGAGCGTCCTGTGCAGCTTGTCGCTCTCCTGGCCCTGCGGGGCCCGCACGTTTCCCTTTTCTGAATTGAGGGGCCACGTGACCATCTGTTTGCTCAGCCGTAGGTCCCTCCAGCACAGGGACCCTGTGCAGGAAGGGCACAGGAAGCATCCCGCTGGGCTGGGGGCACATGGCAGGCAGGGAAGGAGCTTTCTGGTTCCTCCCAACCACAGAGGATGTCGGGTTCTGGGCCTGGGGTCCTGCTCTGCCCTCGGTGTGTGGGGACTTCCTTGTTCTGTGCCCCTTTGCCAGCCTGGTGGGCACCACCCGCCCAGCTCAGGGTCGGGGCTGTGGTGCCTCCTGGCCTCCAGGGCCCACAAGTGGGCACTGAGCCCCGACCCCACACAGCCCAAGGGGCCCCCACTCTATGCTGCAGCTCAGGGCAGACTGACTTCCTGTGGCCGCTAAGGAGGCCGGGGTATGGGGTGGCACCTCATTCTCAGTACGGTTCCAGCCAGGGGGTCCGCCCCCGGGGGCTTTCCACCCACCCAGAGGCAAACGGGGCCGGCTGTCTGCTGGCAAAATGCACCTGGGGAGGGGGGCTGCCAGGGACCCTCTGGACACAGGTGACTGCTGCTTGACCACATGAGGGATACAGCTGCCATTTAAAGGCACCTTTGGACCCAGTGGCCTGTAGTGGGAAATTAAGGGTGTGGCCCCCACGCCCCTGCCAGGATCTTGTGTGTTCAGTCGGCAGAAAACAAACCCTGTGTGCGTGTTTGCAGAGAGCTCGAGCGTGGGGCCGGTAAACAGTGGCCGTCCAGGCGTCGGCCAGGCCAGCGCTGCGGCAGGTGGACCCACATCTCTCTGTGCTGCCCCATAACCCAGAGCAGGGTTTGCTCAGAAGGAGCAGATCTGGTGCCTGGGCCCAGGCCAGGGCCAAGTGTGGGCCTGGCCTCAGGTGCCACCAGTTGTCCCCAGAGTGGACACTGGCTGTGGATGATGGTGACAAAAGCACACCCCATCAGTGAGTCCAGGACAGATAGCACCTTGTCCACACGAGAGGGGCACTGAGCTGGGGGAGCCTCAGCTCCCTCAGGCTAGAGCCGGGATTTCGGCAGAGTGTGAGATGTCAGGGACTCGGTTCTCCAGGTTGAGGTGGGCTTGTCCCTGTCTGATGTAACAGGTGCATCTTGTTGGGTCGTTCAGCAGGCTCTCCTCTCCCACAGGCCCCAGTGCCAGGCGTGGACAGGGGCCCTGCTGCTGGGCACATGCCTGCTCTACTGTGCCCGCGCCAGCGTGCCCGTGTGCACCGTCGCCATGAGCCAGGACTTCGGCTGGAACAAGAAGGAGGCCGGCATCGTGCTCAGCAGCTTCTTCTGGGGCTACTGCCTGACCCAGGTCGTGGGCGGCCACCTCGGGGACCGGTAACCGCCCCACCATGGCCCGGCTCCAGGGGGCTGCCCCACATGGTCCAGGGTGGGTGGGCCAGCTCCTGAGGCGGGAGCTTGGCAAATGAGTTTGGGGAGCAGGACTGGAGAGGGAGGGGACAGGCCAACCCCGGGGCCATGGGCAGGCCCTGCAGAGGGGAGAGCAGGAAGCAGGCCGGGGTGAGTCCCTAACCCTAACCTCCCTCTGCCTCCCCTCCAGGATTGGGGGTGAGAAGGTCATCGTGCTGTCAGCCTCTGCCTGGGGCTCCATCACGGCCGCCACGCCCCTGCTCGCGCACCTGGGTGGTGCCCACCTGGTCTGCATGACCTTGTCTCGAGTCCTCATGGGCCTGCTCCAAGGTGAGGGGCCTCAGGCACTGCCCTCACACTCTGCCCTTCAGCCCTCTGCGCCAAGCGGGGCGGACAAAGGGCGTGTGCACGTGTGCACGCGTGTGTGTGTGCCCTCTCTAGACACCCACTCTCTGCAGTGACACGCAGGATCAGATGGGACGCCACACAGTAAACTTGCCTCCCGGCATGGAACCGAGAAGGACCCGCCGTGGGCTGTGGGTTTCAGGCATCTGTCACGAGCTGGCGATGCCTCTGGGACCAGCCCCTGCTTGACTGTCAGAGGAACGGTGGGGTCCCTGGAGACGCAGCTCGGCCTCCAGCCTGTGGGGCCTGCCCCTTGCCCGGCCTGCCTGGGCGCCCCGTGCACCCCATGGCCCCTCCTCATGCCCCACCCTCCCCCCGAGCTGGCACCAGGCCGGGGAGCTGGGCCTGGCTCCCTGGAGCCTGCTCCCGCTGATCCACGCCCAGGGCATCTCGGGGGCCCTGCCCTCGCTCTCCCCTCTCCTGCTCACTGGGTTTTAGGCCTGGAGGGCATCACGGGGAACCCCCTAGAGCAGGGGAAGGGTCTGCCTTGGAGAAAGGTCCCTCCTGTGGTCCAAGGGCGTCATGTGGGAAACACGGGGCCCCCAGCACCAGCTGGGCCTGCGTGGGGCTGGAGCTCGGCCCACCCTTGGGAAGGGGTGCGTGAGTAGGAATGACGATTGGAGTTTGTGCACCTACCGGGGACCCCATCCCAGAGCCTGCCCCTCCAGCATCACCCCCCCGACAAGCACAGCCTGGCCCGGCTGAGACCCTCAGCCCCTGTGAGGAGATGGGGAGGGAATGAATGAAGGTAGGACCAGCGCCGGGAGGGGGACAGGTCTGCTGCGGCCACACTGGTATCTGCGTGCAGGACTTCTAGGTGGGGGGAGGGGTCCCAATACTGACACAATTAAGAAAACAATAACTGCCTTGAACCAGGCTGGCTGTGTCAGAGTCTCCCTGCCGTTGCTGAGAAGGTCCCCGGACCTCGGGCCTGCGTGGCAGGTGGCTGCCCTCATGGGCAGCCTGGGGAACCCTGGCAGGGCAGCCAAGCCCGTGGGCCAGCTGCCAGCGCCCGGCTGCTCTTCCTCTGCCAGGCAGCCAGTTCGTGCTTCCATGACTCGGCATCCAAGGCGCACCGTTTTCTAGAAACTCTCCAAGCTCTGGCATGTTGGGATGTCAACTGTCATCCTCTGCACAAAAGCTACTGTGGGGGCTGGGTGGCAGCAAAGGTGGCCGCAGAATGACCGTGAGCACCACCTGCGGAGCGGCCAGTCCTGCAGGGTGGGGATGACAGGTGCCTGCGCTGTTTGTGCACGGTCTGGGGAGCTCCCAGAACCCCTGGTGGCGGGTGGTTTGCAGCCCTTGAGGGAGCGGGACCTGCCCCCTGGGCCATGATCGTATTAATAAACACTTTGTGACAAACAGCCCAGGAGTTAGTCAGGCAAACATTTCCTGTGTGTTAGTCGTGTGTGACGATACCACGAATGTAGCATGTAGAGTCAGCGCCCTGCAGACACAGGTCGTGGGTTCCTGTTGTCACCGCAGTCCCCAGGTGGATGCACCGGCAGAGCCCCTGCAGGCCAAGCCTCTAGAACCCCCTAGAACAGAGGGGACGTGGGGTTGTGAGGTGGTCGCCAAACTTTTAAGCTGCTGGAGAATCGTTTGTCCAAAAGAAATCCTAGCAGGAAGTGCGACGTGTAGAACAGGCAGACAGCCTTCCTAGGGAAAAGTGTGTGCGTCTGCGTGTGAGCTCAGCTCACGTGTGTGCACATGGTCGTGTGGGCGCCGTGCGGGCGCCGTGCAGCACAGCGGAGCAGCTGGTGTGCACGTCACGTGTGTGCACGCCTGTGTCAGCGTGAGGACTCGCAGGGCACAGCTGGGAGTCATGTGCTGGTGGCAGGAGTGTGCACACTTGTGCGTGGGCGTGTGTGTGTGCGTGTGT
Source organism: Propithecus coquereli (assembly GCF_000956105.1). NCBI lineage: Eukaryota > Metazoa > Chordata > Mammalia > Primates > Indriidae > Propithecus > Propithecus coquereli. The sequence goes on along the minus strand of NW_012150197.1, from coordinate 1,054,562 downwards.
GTGGCAGGAAAGCCCGCTGGGAGCAGACATCTTCTCGCAGCTGCTCCGGGCCTGCCGCCGCAACGGCCCCTCACCCAGCCGAGTGCTTCCTTCGCGGGACTGGGCAAGGGAGCGTGGATGTCCTCTGGATTCACGGTCCAAGCCTGAATGGAGGGGCCGGGGTGAGCCCAGACTGGCTCTCGGCCCCACCGGCAGGCCCTCGAGGGACCCCAAGAGACCCGTCCTGTCCCGTTGCAGGGGTTTACTTCCCTGCCCTGACCAGCCTGCTGTCGCAGAAGGTGCGGGAGAGCGAGCGAGCCTTCACCTACAGCACCGTGGGCGCCGGCTCCCAGATTGGGTAAGTGCCGGCCACAGAGGGCCCAGGAGAGGCCCATCGGGTGACCCGTGCGGGGTGGCCTCCGGTGTGGTGGGGGACGGCTGTGGGGCCCTGCAGGACCACCGGGGGTGAGGTGGGTCTAGCAGGCACGTCTGGCTCTGCTGTTCAAGGCCTGTGTAAAGCGTTTCTTTGTGGGAATTTCTGCCTTTCTGGGGCGGGGCAGTGGCCGCTTCATCTCATTCCTGTGTGGCTGGTCGACTGGGGCCGGATACTGTCCCCACCGTCCGCTGCCGGGAGCAGCCTGTCGGGCCAAGCTTGCAGCCTGTGCTCCAGGCTGGAGGGCAGCTTGTCCTCCACGACATGGAAACCTTGTGCCCCAGCCTCCCTCCCAGCGCCTGTCCCTCGGGTGGCTCCAGGCTATCTGAGGCCTCGCCCCGGGCGGAGGGGCTCCTCCCGGTTGTCAGGGTGGATGCAGGCACTGCTGGCAGAGGCTCCCAACCACTGGCTCAGGCCTCACTGTATCATTGCAGAGGCTCATGGGGCGGCAGGGGTGCCTGCGGGTGGGGCCGGGGCAGCCCATGCAGAGTGGGGGCCACATTTCCCAACTAAAAACGTGGATCGCCTGGGTGTCCTGAGTGGGGAGCAGAGAGAGGGTCACATGTGGGGCTGGGAGGGGCAGGAAGGCTGCCCCCCGCACTGGCACCCAGGCTGAGCCAGGTGCTGTGTCCGCCCCGAGGACGCGCGAACGGAGGCTTGGAGCGAGGAGGCGCCTCTGTGCCGGGCCCAGCTCCGACCCTGCTCTCTCTTTGCCGTGACGGTAACTGTCCTCCGGCCTCGTAACTGGGACGGTGAGATCTCTGGGGCCCGGGGGCAGCGGGCTGTTGCCCTGAGAAGTCGTGCTGCGTTTTCGTCCTCTGTGGTCCTTGAAGCGGAACGAGTGGCGGTTTGGTTTCACCGTAATCTCCGCCACTGTTTTGTTCTCGTTGCCTTTTTAGTTTAAAAGGATCCACAGGACAAACTGTAGGCCAGTCTGAAGGCCTAGCAGCAAGAAGTTAACACAATGCAGGTCCCACAGCAGCCCCCTGGCCGCGTCTCGCGTGGCTGATCCAAAATCCACCCTGGCCCTGCGTGTCCGCGGTCTCCCTGCTCACCTAAAATCCTCACGACACGCGCCAGGCTGGGGCCTCTGAGCTGCTGCCGACAGGCCATGAAAACGCCCTCCTTCCGTGCCCGGCTCACACCGGGATGCGGGCACTGGGATGGGGGGATCCCAGGAGCTGCTCCTCGCTGGGGAGGCCCGGCCACCGTCCTCCCTGTCCCCGCAGGACGCTGCTGACCGGGGTGGTAGGCTCCGCGCTCCTGGAGTGGCACAGCTGGCAGAGCGTCTTCTACTTCTCAGGCAGCCTCACCTTGCTCTGGGCGTGGTACGTGCACAGGTACCTGCTGAGAGAAAAAGGTAACGCGGGCCCGGCGGGCTGGTCCTGGGCACAGCAGCTGCCGTTGCGACCGACACCCCCAGAGGCTGCACGCGGCTCTGACCTTCTCCAAAGAATCCGCCGGATTCCGTGGGAGAGTTCACCTGGGGCTAAGGCAGGCACCTGGGCAGACCTGCCCAGCAAAGGCACAGGCAGGAGCAGGTTGAGCCTTCCGGAGTCGGAGAGGAGCTTTTGGGGGCTCCAGGACGGCTGCCTGGGCTCTGGAGGAAGCCGTGGGAGGGTGGTTTGGAGCACGACCCTCACGCCTCGCTGCCTGCGGGTGCTCCAAAGGCCGGGGGGCGGCATAAGTGCGAGCTGTGAAGAGCAGGCGTGGAGTTGCCTGGCCTGGCCGGTGGCGGTCGCTTGAACCCGCCCCCTCCCTCAGACCTCGTCCTGGCCTTGGGCGTCCTGGTGCGGGGCCTGCCGGTGTCCAGGCACAGCAAGGTCCCCTGGAGGCAGCTCTTCCGGAAGCCGTCTGTCTGGTGAGGCGGGGCCCAGGCGATCGGTGGGTGTCAGAGGGCGGGACTCTGGTGCTGAGGGGCACAGGGCTGTGTCACCTGCCTCTGTCCCCAGGGCGGCCGTCTTCTCCCAGCTCTGCTCCGCCTGCTCCTTCTTCATCCTCCTGTCCTGGCTGCCCACCTTCTTCCAGGAGACCTTCCCGCACGCCAAGGTGGGCTGCGCGGACAGAGCGAGGGCCCCGGGGGTGCGCAGGGCACTCGCGCCCTGGCCCCGGGAGGGGACCCCTTGGCCCTGGCCGCCACTCAGGCTCTTGCGGCCTCGTCACACCCAGAGCTTCGCCAGCGCCCGGCTGGGACCTGCGGCCCCCGCAGAGCCCGCACCTAGGCCTGGCCGCCCAAGCAGGGGTGGGGACAGTGTCAGCTCCTCCGAGGCCGCCCTGCTGCCCTCCCAGCCCTGGTGACCAGGACCCTCTGAGCTGTGCGTTCCCAGGCCAGGGCGGGTCCCCTGGGGCTCTGTCCTGTCAGGCGTGGGGAGCAGTGTGGAGATTTGGGCTGGAGGGGACACAGCCGCTAGTGGACCTGGCCCCCAGCTGGGGGTGATGGTGGGTGGGCACAGTCTGGTTGAAGTCTGCCCCCCAGCTCCCAGGAGGGACCCAGCCTGAGAGTGGAGGGTGGGCAGAGCTTTCCTGAGCAGCTGTGCAGCCGCCTGCAGGTGGCCGGCCCGGCCCCACCCCCCTGAGCGCCTGCTCCTCCCGTAGGGCTGGGTCTTCAACGTGGTGCCCTGGTTGGTGGCCATTCCAGCCAGCGTGTTCAGCGGGTTCCTCTCTGACCATCTCATCTGTCAGGGTGAGCCCGGGCGGGTCCGGGCTGGGGGCCCCACACTAGTCAGCTTCACTGTCAGGGCGGGAGGCTCTCCCGGGGGACACAGCTCCAGCACGTGGAAGAGACCCATGGCCTCAAGGACCAAGCCAAGTGGGACCCCTAACCCCAGGGCCCACCCAGGGTGGACGTGGCCTGGGGTCTGGCCAGATGTCACTCAATCCTTCCTGCCTCAGTGTCCCTGGGAGGGCAGGGCCGGGGCTGGGTGCAGGGAGAGCCCCCTGGTCTCACGGTCTCGTGCAACTAGCCGTAGGCCCCACCACTCTGCACAGTGGTAAAGCACTGGGTGGGGTCAGAAACCCCAGGCCCCACATTTCACCGGGACCCCCAGAGAGCCCCTAGTTGGGGGAGCCGCAGGACAGGCGCCTGAGTCCGCTGTGGGCCACCACTGGCACCCAGCTGCCACACAGCGCCTCCCGCAGGACGATGTCCTCATAGACACACAGGCGCAGTGCACTATCGCGCTCCGCACGCTCGCTCTGCACATGTACACCTGTTCTTAAAACGTCGGTATTCTTCCCGGTTACAAAAGTAGTGCCCACTGGTTGTGGAAAGTTAGAAAATCTGGAGAAACAGAGACAGTGGGAATCCCTTGCCCGGCTTTGGGCTGTCCGTGTGTCTGTCCTTCCGTGCTTTCTACGTGCACGCGTGTTGCCGTGTAGATGCACGGCACACACGCACGCACACTGGAGTGCATGTGTTTTCACCCGTGACACCGGACACCCGTCTTGAGCCGCCACCCCATCCCTCCTCCCTCGCTCCCCAGCAGCCATACTGGGCGGGACCCACGCCGGGGCACACGCGGGGTCCACACAGTGGGCTCACGGGAACCCCCTTCTGTGGCCCCCTCCGGTCAGGTTACAGGCCCATCGTGGTGCGGAAGTTCATGCAGGTAGGAGAGTCCCGCCAGTGGTCCTCTCTGGGCAACCCACTTTGTTCCCCGGCTCCTGGGACCCCAGGATTAACCCCCCAAGTCACCCGATTCCTGGGACGGTCGCTGGGTCAGCTGGGGGCTGGCTCAGGGCTCCTGACCCCGCTGGGCCCACCTGGGCCTGGGCCGAGCAGCTGGGCTTCTTCGTGGGAGCCTCGCCCCAGGTATCCTGGGGCCCGGCAGCGCACCCCAGGCGGCTGTCACGGGTCCTCTCCCGTAGGTGATGGGCCTCGGCCTGTCGGGCATTTTCGCCCTGTGTCTGGGTCACACCTCGAGCTTCTTCGAGTCCGTGGTCTTTGCGTCAGCCTCCATTGGCCTCCAGACCTTCAACCACAGGTGAGGGCCGACCGCCCGGCCACCAGGGCCGCCGTGCTGCCGCCCGGGCCCAGGACAGGGAGGACAGGGCGGGTCCCCACAAGTGATCCTGGAGGCATAGGCTGCTTAGTGACCGGGGAGGGTGTCCCGCCAGCATGGGCCTGGCGGTTCCAGAAAACAAGGGCCTCCGCCTGGGAGGGCTGGGAGAGGGTCACCGCGGAGCACTCCTGCGACGGGGACATCTGCCTTCGTGTCTTTTCCTCTTGTCTCGCCCCTTCCCAAGCTACAGTAGCGATTGCCGCGCCCCAGGTGGTTTTGGGCACCAGGAATTCAAAGCGGGGAGCAGGAGTGAGGGTGTGGGAGCCACCCTGAGCTTCTCCCACCACGTTTGGTCCCAGGAGCAGCTTCCTGGGCGGGTCCACCTCGAAGGAGGGCCGCTGCGGGGCGGTGGTGCGTTGGGGTCCCCCAGCGCTCCTCCCGTGGCTCTGCCAGTCCTTTCTTCTCCTCCACGGCCTCGGGGCTCCGGGCACTCAGGGGACTGGCCGCGGCCACTCTCCGCTCTCTCTTGGCTCTGCAGCGGCATTTCCGTGAACATCCAGGACTTGGCCCCGTCCTGCGCCGGTTTCCTGTTTGGTGAGGACTTGGGTCACCCCAGCCTGGCCCTCCCCGGCCGGCGGGCGGGCTGTGGCGCTCACGGTGGGCTCCCTCTGCGTCCTGACGCTCTGCCGCTCCCGCCTGTTCACAGGTGTGGCCAACACAGCCGGCGCCGTGGCAGGTGAGGGGCCTGCCTGTGGGTTCGAGCCCATGTCAGCGCTGCCGGGTGGGGGTGCCCTTTGGAAGGGGTCCCAGTGTCAGGGGAGGGCACGGATCCCAGAGCTGGCCCAGGGACAGAACACAGCCACCTTCCCAGGTGACCTTCACTGATGCTGGGGCTCGCGGGCTACTATCTGCTATTCGACCGGCAGTGCAGGCTCCGGGACGCCACAGGTGTTGGGGGCTCACTCTGCAGCTCAGCCCCCAGCTGCTGGCCCTGGCTCTCAGCTCCCTCCGGAGGGAGCAGGTGGGGCTCGTTAGGGGCAATTTCCTGGGTGGTCTGTGAGGTCTGTGCTCCTCGGAGACCCTCCGAGTCTAAGCCTGGCCTGGCAGCTTGGACACCTGAATTCAGCCCTGGGAACCACAGTGGCTTCTGTCCACCAGGCGCCACCCACCACGGCCTTTCTCCCTGGGCCACCCAGAGCACTCAGCCCGCTGTGCCTCTCTCGGGCCAGGTGTGGTGGGCGTGTGTCTGGGCGGCTACCTGATCGAGACCACAGGCTCCTGGACTTACCTGTTCAACCTAGTGGCCGTCACCAGCAACCTGGGGCTGTGCACCTTCCTGGTGTTCGGGCAGGCCCAGAGGGTGGACCTGAGCCCCGCCCGCGAGGATCTGTAGCTCCCGACCGGCCACCTTCCGAGGACTCAGCACCAGCAGCCCCGGCACAAAGGCTCCGTTGGAGACGTGGAACAGAGGCACCGGAGCCGCAGCAGCTCTGAGGAGTCCACAGGAGCTGGCAGGAGGCGCGGCAGACGCCGGGGCTGCGGCGGGCCTGGGGCAGGACCAGGCTGGCCCTCGGGGCCTTCAGCTTCCCACGTCCCCCCGGACTGGCCTCACGTGGCTGTCGGGGCGAGCGGCGCTCTTTCCAGCATCCAATCCCGGCAGGCCGGCCCAACCGTGGGAACACGTGCCTGTCAGTGGGGCCGGGCGGAGGGACAGCAGACCCGTCTGTGGTGGGGACTGTCCTCACACCTCCACCGCTCCTAGTCTCCCTCCCCAGCCCTGTCACGACAACCAGAAATGTCTCCTGACTTTGCCCGACGTCCCCAGGGGCGCCACCGCGGGAGAGCCCCACTCTAGACAGGCTCAGGGCTCCTGCTTCTCCCTCGGCCAGGCTGAGACCCCGGCCGATGGGGGCCGTGGAGGCCCCGCTGCCCCGCTGTGGGTCTCTGGTCCCTGACGCACACTCTGAGGAGACAGGGCCCTCGACCCGCTCGGCTTCCGGGGCCGGACGCTGCGACTGAACAGGGAGCGTGGCAGCGCCAGGGCAGGGCCCACGCCCGGAACCAGCCGGACCCCCTTCCTGGTCCCCCGCGACCTCCCTGTTCGGGCCTGAGGAGCTGGCGTCTCTGGAATTGATAACAGGTGTTGCAAGACGTGTATGGAGAGGAATTACACCAAAGCCTTATTTAAGTGATAACTATTAAACTATTTAAAAAGAAGATTATTTAACACCTCTGTGTTTTAAGAATAAACAAACACGAGTTAGAGATTTCATGTAGCTCATTCAGGAGTCGAATTCGTGAAGGTTCGAACCAGGTCACAGGAGAAGCCGGGAACAGCCACCCCGTGGATCAGGAACGTTGAGATAAACGCGGACGTGGACCCGACACTGGGTTCTGGCTGCTCCTGCGCCGGCAGAAGCCGTGCGCGTCCCAGGGGCCCACGGAGCTCCTGGCTCCTGCGGAGTCGGACACCCACCGCGCTGCAGGGCGACAGCGGACAGCTTTCCACGAGGCACAAGTCCTCTGCGGTCCCCCCAGTTTGGGCCAAAACAACCCACAAGGTAAGATCGTCGGTCTCGAGTGAGTCTGGCCTGCCGCGTCTGACCCGATCCTGCCCTGGGCGCAGCCCGAGTGCCACGGGCCTGGGACGCTCTGGGGGCTCCAGCCCGAGAACTTGCCCCGGCACATTTCGGGGGCAGGACCTGTGCATGTGAGAGGATCCCCGTCCCCTCCCCCCGGCGGTAGGCGCCACATGGCATAGCAGTTGCCATTGTAGCCATTTGTAAGCATGCAGATCGGTGGCAGTGAGTGTGTTCACGTCACGGTGCAGCCGTCACCGACCGTCTGCAGAACATCCTCCCACCCTGACCCTCCGTCCCCGCTGAGCATGGGAGGAGCCGTGTCCTGGGATGGGCTCTGGCCTGCGAGTGTCCCCTGGAGGTGGGGGCCACCACCGTGGCCTCTCCTGCGGGGGGTGCTGGACCCTGAGGCCGGAGTGGGGGAAGAGGTTTGCTAGGGGAGCAGGAGTCAGCCTGGGGCAGCCCAGCCCCTCCCCCCAGTCCCTGCAGGGGGCCGGTGTTATCTGGGGTGGACAGACAGACAGGCCCCACCCTGTGGGCGGCTCCTTGGCCCGAGCCCCCAGCAGGGACAGAGGCAGCGGCACAGCCAGCGCTGGGGGTATAGGGAGCGTACCTTTGCCCCTTCAGTGCCTCACTCCGGAGCGTGTTCAGCAGACAGTCCTGACCCTCGTCCGCCCAGAGCTGACCAGACCGTGGCAGTCCTGTTGGAGGGGCCATGGCACTGGTACGCAGGCGGCCTCCCGGGGCCATTTAGGTGGAAGAAGAGGAGGAACCCGGTGTTGGGGGGGACACCCAGGCCCACGTGAGGAGGCAGTGGGTGGCAAGGCGGGGCCTGGCCGGAGCACAGGGTGGCACACACCCACCCAGGACCATGTGAGCAGCCACCACACTGCTGGCGAGAGGCCTCAGACCTGGCTCTTCCGCCCACTGCCCTAGACCCTGACTCGGGGACACCCAGAGCCCAGGCCGTTTCTCTGCGACCCAGGCCGGGCCCCACGGGCAGCGACAGCATGGGGGAAGCAGTCCCCAGAGTCTGCACCTTCAGTCCGTGGAGGGAGGCTGCCGTGTGTGCTGTGTGTGTGTGTGTGTGTGTGTGTGTGTGTGTGAGAGCGTGCTTGTGTCCCAGTGTGCACGTGGGTGCCAGGGGCCCCACAGCCTTTGGACAGGGCCGCGCCCATTCTCCATCCGGCCGGCAGAGGGTGCCGTCGGACAGGGCTGTGTCTGCTCCAGTCCCCACCTGGGACGCAGCGTGGGGCGGTGCAGAGCTGCTCGGCTAGGTAAGAAGGGACGGGGCTGGAAGGACGATGCTCCTGGCGTAGGGGACAGCCTAAGTGGTATCGGGGGAAGGTCACGTCCAGTCCGTGGTGGAGGAGGAAGACTTGGGAGGGGACCGGGCCTGGCCCTAACCCCCCGCAGGGCTGGTGGGTGTGCCTGTCGGGGGTGACCAGGGCCCCTGGGGGTGTGGGGCCTGTCAGGGGCCTGATGCTGTGGTAGGAACCTCCCACCGACCCACCCCTCCCACAGTCCGGGGTCCCTGCAGCAAGTTCCTCCCGCGGCCAGCAGGTTTGGACACATGGCGCGTCTGTGTCTGCCCTTAATGAGAAGATGCTGCGGCCAGGCCTCTCCCTCAGAGCCCCAGGGCGGCAGCGACCCGCAGACCCCAGGGCTCAGGGAGGGCAGCGGGGCTGCCATGGGCACCGGGTGCGGGTGGAGGCCGCCAGCTCCCCAGCAACCCCGGGGGACAGTCCTTCACCCACCAGCAGCCCTGGCCGCGGGGCACAGGGAGGCTGGGCTCCCACATGGCAGGGCCCAGCCAGGTGGTCGGGGGCGGCAGTGCCCACCCCACTTAGTACGTGGCTTTTTCCCACGTGTGTGCGCGTCAGGCTTGCAGGGCCGCTCCCGGTCTTTGTGGCAGTCGTGTTGGAACCTTTGTGATGGTGACACTCATGCTGGGGAGGGGGAAACCTGGAGCAGTGTCTCCCACTGCCCCCGCCACCAGGCGCGGCCTTGCAGGCAGTGTCCTTCAGCCCTAGGTCGTAGGTCGGCCACGCCCTGCAGGTCCCCGCCCCTCCTTGGGGGCTCCCAGACATCCATCCCAAGGTGGGGCCACCTGAGCTGGGACAATGCCCTGGGCTGGTGGGCCTGGCCCCTCCAGGGACCTCGCTCTGTGGTGGACGGCGGCTGGCGGGCGCCCTCCCTGCTGACTCCTGCCGGGCGGGTAGGAAGGAAAGATGTGAGTCAGAAATACGCTTGTGACGGGATTCACTCCATCGTGTTTAACGGGAAAGCGTTGAAGTCGAGGCACGAACATGCGCGTCGGGGCTGCCGGCGCGGACCGTGTCTGTGTGGGGGCCCAGCGCGGAGTCTGTCCAAGGGGGAGCCACGGCGGGAAAGCTATTAATTGAAATAGCTTCATTAATTAGTAATTAACAGCGGGTAATGACTGTGTCACACGTCGTATTTCAGCGGATGCCCTTCATGTGTTATGGGGCCTTTAATTAAAGGACGTGCATTTTAATTAAAGGCAAGCTTGGCCCTTTGGCCTTTGGAATACAAAAGATGCTGGCGGTGAGGCTGGTGCCAGCGAAGGGGAGGGGGCTGCCACCCACCTGCCCCCACCCAGGCCCCTGCTGCTTCCAGCCCGTCCCTGGCGTGTCTTCCTCAGGGTCTGGCTGGTGACCTGGTGGCCACCTGGGGTCACAGGCCTGTGCAGAGGGGACTCGGCTGGATGGCCATGGGGGGGGTGCTCCGGCTGTGCTGGGGGCTGGAAGCTGGGCCTGGAAGGATAAGGGGGAAGGAGGAGGGAGGAGTCGGGGGAGGACCTGCGGGGGCAGCAGGCGGCCGCGAGTGTCCATCCAGAACAGCCAGCAGTAGGTGGAGGGCGTTGGCTCCTGGCACGCAGGGCAGGCCTCTGCTCACCAAGCTCCTGCGGAGGGTCAGTGGCAGCTCCAGAGAGACAAGACGAAGCCCACCTAGCGGCAGCCAGGCAGGCCCTGGAGGAGGCCAGGGCGGAAGAGGGAGCCCCGGCCCCACATGGCCACCCCGACAGACAAGGCCCCTCCGCAGGCCCGAGCCTGGCCCAGCTTCTCCTCTCACGTCCCACCCCCACCCCCAGGTGGCCTGGGAGCAGATGACCACGCTGCCCGCTCCTGGCAGGGGAAGGACTTCCTGCCGCCAGCCCACTGGTCCCCATGACCCCTCCCACAGCCGGTCCCTGAGCCTGGACCCTGACCTTCCCTGCAGCCCCTGCCTCCTGCCAGACAGACAGCAGCCGGCTCCCCCCAGCAGCCGGCTCCCCCTCTCCCTCCAGCCCACTTGGCCTCTGCCTCTGCCTCTGCCTCTCTCTATCTCTCTGCCTCTCCCTATCTCTGCCTCTGCCTCTCTCTCTGTCTCTCCCTATCTCTCTGCCTCTCTCCCTGTCTCTCC
>NW_012150197.1:1021765-1044064 GCF_000956105.1 Propithecus coquereli | reverse complement strand
CTATCTCTCTGCCTCTCTCTCTGTCTCTCCCTATCTCTCTGCCTCTCTCTCTGTCTCTCCCTATCTCTCTCTATCTCTCTGCCTCTCTGTCTCTCTCTATCTCTCTGTCTCTGCCTCTCTCTCTGTCTCTATCTCTCTGTCTCTGCCTCTGTCTCTGCCTGTCTCACGCAGAGCACTCACACACACTGCACCCCCTCTTATACCTGCACACCTCCACATACTGCACACACGTGCTCAATCATATACATGCCGACGTGGCCATATGCACACACACATGCGCACATGCAGATACAAATGTACATGTCTCCCTGTGTGTACACAAAACACACAGTGTACACACATGTACACAGACATACACGTGTACCCGTGCTCCTGCACACACACACCCCCAGGTGGCATGGGTGTGGCCAGGGCCTGGTCAGGCTACCAGGTAGGGGGCGTTGACTAAAGGAAACACAGGTGACCCTCGCTGGGGGTGCCAAGCCCTCATCTCCGCCCCCACCCCCACTTTTCTGCCCGTTTGGAAAACACGGCACCACGAGGAACCTGGGACGCGTCCCCCTTACAGGGCTGCAGACATTCTAGGGCCTGCGGGTCTCAGCGCTGACGGGCCACCCCTCTGTGCCCACCGGGGGCTGCATCCGCGGAGGGTGCTGAGGCTTCTCCAGGGAGGTGAAGTCTGTGTCCCTCCCCTTGACTCTGGGGCTCTGCGACTGCTTCTGCAGCTTCCCCCCGGCTGTCCCGGACCCTCGCTCTGGAACCCGCCACCAAGCTGTGCGGAAGCCCGAGCAGCCCACGAGGGAGACACGAGGGGAAGGATTGGGGGTGCGCAGCCGCGGTTGCACCAGCTCCAGACTGCCTGACCGATGGCGTGGGAGACCTGGAGACTGGACCACCTGGCTGAGCCCTCTCCAAATTTCTGACCCTCAGAAACCATCAGAGAATATGATGATTGACAGAAAATAAAACAGATTCGATTGCAGGATCCCTCGGGCGCCAGGCCAAGGGGTTGGAATCGCTTCCCAGCTCGTGGGACGGAGAAGGAGAGAATTTGCAGATCTGGGGGTCGGGGGAGGTCGCTGTTCCACCGAGAGAGCCCCAGGACAACCCTTGGTGGCTCAGGGCACAGGGTAGTGGGGACACCGGGTGTCGCGTGGGACAGCCAGTGCCAGTCAGCTGCCGCCTTTGGAGGGTCCCCAGCGCTCTGGGCCGTCCAGTCTTTGGTCTTGGCTGCTGCTTGGGGAGAATTTGACCAACGCTGACTTCCGACCCCTCTCCCAAAAGCAGTGTCCCGCCCCCGCCGCGGTGGGCGGCCAGACCTCGCCGTTACTTTAGGAAAAAATCTTCAGCCGATAGTTTCAATGCCAAGGACAAACCAACTGAGACGCCACTAAAAATGCCAGAGACAGACGACATGAAATACGGCCTCTCCAATTAAATCATTTAACGTGTTTAACATTAATTACCGTCCTCCACACCAAGAGCGGTTCACACTCTCCCTCCTTCCTCTGGCTGGAGAACCTTCCACTGGAGCCGGGGCTGGAAAAAGGTTTTCGTATCTTCTCCTGGGGGGGCAGGGTGCCCCAAGCAGGCGCCGCAGGGACTGCGCTGCCCGCGGTGCTCCATGCGGGGCGCTTGCCCCCACCCAGACGGCTCCACTCCCTGGCACTGCCCCTGGCAGGGTGTCTCAGGGCTTCTGGCCCCTTCTCCTCTAAGAGCGTTTTCCGTGGACAGAATCAGAAGCTTCCACAGGGACAAGCCCAGGGGTGGTGGGAAGGGCCCCGCGGTGCTCGGCAGTCCGCTGGGACCACAGGCATGCGCCACCGTGCCCGGCTAATTTTTTCTGTATATTCTTAGTTATCCAGATCATTTCTTTCTATTTTTAGTAGAGACGGGGTCTTGCTCTTGCTCAGGCTGGTCTCGAACTCCTGAGCTCAAACAATCCACCCGCCTCGGGCCTCCCAGAGAGCTAGGATTACAGGCGTGTGCCACCGCGCCCGGCCTGCCTTACTCAACTCTTTAAAGACCTTGTCTCCAAATGAGGCCACATTTGGAAGCACAGGGGTTAGAATTCAGCATATGCATTTGTGGGGGTCAGCACGGCCCCTCCACCCGCCCTGGACCCAGGGCCCTGGGGAACAGTGAGGCTCCCGAGACAGCAGAGACGGCCCTCAGGGACCAAGGGGACCAAGGGGTGGCTGCTGACGGCTCCCACCCAAGCTTGTCCCAGACTGCACCTAGCAGGTGCGATGACTCGACAGCTTGCAGGGGACACAGTCCCCAGCCCTCAGCCTCACCTGGGACCACCCAAAGCCATCGCAGCTCCAGAGCCCCCCAGGGCCAAAGAAGCTTCTGCTGTGGCTGCATCACACCCGCCTCGCCCCTGCCCAGACTTCCCAGGGCCCCCCCTCAGCAAATCTCCGTTTCAGCGCAGTTTGCAGGGGCCACAGGCAAGACGCAGCCCGACGCTGAGTGCCAGCGGATCTCAGAGTGTTACAAAAGAAAATGCCCAACTGGGCTTAGGAGAACGACAGAGTAGACAACAGCGCACACCCACCAACGAACAGCGTTGTGCAGACAGGACAGGAAGGCTCTGCCCTGCCAGCCACGAGCAGGTCGGGGACTGTGGAGCCGCAGGAGCACGCAGGCCACGGGGAGCCACTCTGCAGCGTCAGGCTCAGGGAAAGCAGGTCCGCGGCACGAGGGTGTCGTGAGTGACAGCCAACGGTGGTGTGTTATGTACTCAGGACACTGGGAAGGAAGGCGGCTGGTGTTCCCACCACAAGGAAGCGACCAGCGAGGGGAGGGATGCAGCGCACACGTCTGCAGAAACATCACGCTGTGCCCGTTACGTGTGCAGTAATCGCATGTCAATCATAGATAAAACAGAGACCCCGTGAGGTGCTATTTCACACACTAGCATGGCTGGAACCAAGAAGTCGGATAAGGCCGGGCCAGTGGCTCATGCCTGTCATCCCAGCACTCTGGGAGGCCGAGGCGGGAGGATCGCTTGGCCTCAGGAGTTGGAGACCCCCCTGCACAAGAGCGAGACCCCGTCTGTACTAAAAATAGAAAAATTAGCCGGGTGTGGTGGCGCCTGCAGTCCCAGCTACTTGGGAGACTGAGGCAGGAGGATCCCTTGAGCCCAGGAGTCTGAGGCTGCAGTGAGCTATGATGACATCACTGCCCTCCAGTCTGGGTGACAGAGCCAGACTCTGTCTCAAAAAAAAAAAAAAAAGTCAGATAATAACGATGTCGGTGAGGATGTGGAGAGACCGGGGTCCCAAACGTGGCTGACGGAACGTAAAGCCAGCTGCCAGGGAAGACTGAGCGTGGAGCTGCCCGGCGACCAGCGAGTCCCCCGCGGGAAGTGGAAACAGCGACTCGAACAGAAGCTCGCACACGAGGGGTCGCCACGGCAGCGACTGTCACTCACGGCAGCCCAGCGCCCACCGGCAGGTGGTGAGGACGGCGCTGAGTCCGCACTAGGGGATTTGACCCCGCCGTGCGGAGGGAAGCCGTGGCAGGCGCTGCCACACGGAAGAACCTTGACAACCTGTGCTCAGTGGGGGAAGCCAGACACGGAAGGCCACGCGTCGTGTGCTCCATCTCGTGTCAGCGTCCGGAGGGCACGTCCACGCCGGCGGCTCCGTGGGGCGATGACGATGCGCTGGACCCGGATGGACGGTGGGTGCAGAACATCGTGGACGCACGAAACGTCGCGCAACTGTTCGCTCTGAGATGCCTAATGCCACAATGTCACGTCACGCGCGTCACCTCCATCCCAGAAGCCGGGCGGCAGCGCGGGGGCTCGGAGGACGGAGGCCGGCGATTCACGTGCGAAGCCTCCTCTCCGTCTGCAGCCGGGTGTGGGTGGGGCCGGGCAGGGGTCGGTGGGACCCCCAGGGGCTGGGGTGTTTCCCGCACACTCCTGGGGCCACCGATTCCTGGTTTCTGTCCAGGCCTGCGTTTCCAGAGAAGGAGAATCACCCCCCAAACAGCTGACCCGGACACAGCTGCAGCCCACGCCGGGCCCGGGACAGCGTGTCTCCGTGTTTGTGACGGAATTCCACCCACCGGCTGGTCCTGGGGGCTTTTCCTGGTGGCAGGTCTCGAAGCCAAACGAACTCTGAGGTCACCACTCAGATGGCCACACACCGACTTTCCACACTGTCCGTTTTCACGTTGGCTCTGACGATCTCGCCAGGGTTAACGTTGTCATGTGAAGATCTTGCGAGGCTTGGCTAATGGCCCTGCAGAATTGGCCGGTGAGCTTGTCCAGTCTCTCCCGGGGCCTCCGTTCCCACCACATCTGCTTCCCTGGTGGGGGAAAGACCTCGTCGTCCAGCAGAGAACGTTCTCCATCGGCCATTAGTGGACGACAGGTGCTACCCGAGCCGGGCGCAGCGGGAGCTGGAACGCGGCGCTGGCTGCCGTGCCCAGCCGCGTCGTGCCGCAGTCCTCCCCCCGACCCAGCAGAGCCGAGGTGAAGGTGGCTTTGGGCCAGGACAGCCCTGAGCGGGTCGTACGTGCGCCACGTTGCGCCCGGTGGGCAGCGACTGCGCAGCCAGGTCCCGTCCTGGCCCGCCTGTTGGCTGCTTCAAGCAGGAGCCTGGGAGACGCAGACAGTCGTCCGACCCCCAGTGTGGAGACCCCTTGGGCTGGCCGGGTCTGCTCTGGACCCCAATGAGGCCCCCACCCGCCACTGGGACCCCATCCTGGGCCGTGAGACCCTGGGCCGCGCCGTCTCCAGAGTTGGCCCTAATTGGTGGCTTCTGGGCAGCTCTGAAGGGAGGAGCGTGAGGGCTGCAGCTGCCTCCTGGTGGGCAGACGCCCCATCTGCCGTGAGGCCGGCGTGTGGGGCGAAGATGGACGGGTCAGCCCTGCCCAGCCCTGCGCGACAGGCGCTGTCCGGAGCTGGCAGGAGGACTCGGTCTATTTGCAAAAACCAAAGAGAGGAGCGAAGCCCCGGCGCCAGCCCCACCCCGAGCCCCACTGCCACCGGCCCCGGCCCCAGGCTCCCGCCTGTTCCGTGGCTGCCCCACCCTGGGCACCGCCTCCCTGCGCACAAACCACGTGTTTGTCCCTGGCAGGAAACGTCCTGCCTTCCTTCGCTCACCGGGCAAGATTCAAAGGGGGTTGAAAAATAAATGTTTTCCTAAGTTTTAGCTGACATTCAATTTTAATGACTTTTTAAACAAAGTAACTATTAAGTGTGTGTTGTTTTATGGTTTCCTGATGTCTGACAGGTGTTTTTGCCCATGTGGGAAGCAGATGCTAATGGCATTCTCCCTGATAGCTCATAAATAATAAGCACTTAGCATTTCCCTTTGTACGCGGAGCCGCCAATGGCCAATTTGTTCTTCAGAAGTGGCCACCTCGCCTGTCAGCCAGCTTTTGCCGCAGGCCCTTTTCGGTGATTAGAAGCCCCTTGGAGAGTGAGAACTCCAAATTAGTCTAAATAAAAAATAAGAATATTCATGCCATTGAACATCTAAAGGTACCAGGAACAACAGGACGCAGACCGGCGGCTTGGGTCGGGCGATGTGGTGGAGGGGGCCGTGGGCCAGACCCGCCGTCCCCAGGGACGGGTGCGGGCAGCGCGGCACAAAGACCCAGAGCTCGTTCGGACAGCCCACGACGAACCACAGCCACGCGAGAGCGACGCTGCCCTCGTCGTGGGACGGGCGGGCGTCCTCGGCAGGCTCCAGGCGGAGCGTTTCATGTTGACGGGCGCCTTTGCCGGGACGTGAAAGCTCTTTGAGGAGCAGGGGAGAGGGAGCGCCTGTCTCCTTGAGAGGAGAGCAAACGTCGCCGCCTTTGAAGAAGTTCCTGTGAGCAGGGCGCTGTCAGAGCCTCCCCCTCCCGCCCCCTGCTGTCCTCAGAGGGTGGGGGGCCAAGCCTCTCTCCCTGGAGCCAGCTTAGGGCCTCCGCCCGGCAGGGCCCCGCTCGCCACCGTCCCCTCTGCGGGTCAGTTCTACACGTGCACCCTCCCGGGGGCTTTGCTGGGCTCCCCTGGGCTCCGGCCCCGTCCACGGCGCTGGGGGTCTGGGCCAGACCCGTCCCACCCAGCTCAGGAACCAGCCTGCGGTGGGGAGCTCAGGACTCAGCAGCGGCTTCTCCACGGAGGCGAGACGGGAAGAGATGGGCGGCTCGGGGCACAGGCCGCGTGGCAGGACTGGGATCGCCGGGGCACAGGGCAGGAACCTCCTTGGGCATCAGAAGAGGGGCAGGGCCAAGGCGGGCAACAGGCCAGAGTGTGGGGGCTCCGGACACAGCCAAGTCTCCCCAGAACGTGCCCAAGGGGGCCACCTCCACCAGGCCCCCTCCCTTCCACGCCAGGGGTCTCTGTCCCTCAGCCACAGCCGCCAGGCTACAGGCCCCATGGGGCAGAGAACGCCCTGCCCCCAGGCATGGCGCTGTCCTCCACCCGACGCCCCTCTGCCCCGTGCCTCTCCTGTGATCAGGAGCCTGGGGCTCCTCTGACGACACGGCGCGGCCCGGGGGCTGGGCATCCTTCTCTGCTGGACACCGGAGCTGGGAGCACAAGGGCCCAGGGGCTGAGCTGCCCTGAGGGTGCGGCCAGGAGCGTCCCTGTTCTCTGGCCGGGGGTGGAGTCCTGGGCTGGCCATCGTGCGGGCGGGGGAGGGGCTGTCTTCGGGTCGTGGGCCGGGAACCTGGGGGAGGTCACATGTTTGAACCAGAAAACACCTGACGCCCTTCCCACCCACCTGCCAAGCCCCCACGGCCCGTGGTCGTTGCCCCCGGTACCATCTCGCTAACTCTAACTCCTGTCCTCCCAGCTTTCCGGCTAATGCACTGTTAGTGGGTGAAGATGAATCCGTCTTGTGACCCCCTCATTCTGGAGTTGGCTTCCAGAGCCCCGGTCGCGCAGGAGGCTGGAGTCCGAGGCTCAGGGTGTCCAGGCCATGAGCTGGCTGCACCTCGACGGCTCACGTGGGCAGGCCCTGGCTGTTCCTGGAAGGGGGTGGGGGCTGTGAGACCCACCCGTGGCCTCTAAGGGGGCCAAGGAGAGGGTGTGGGGCAGGGACGCCTCCTCAGCTGCTCCCCGACACCACGGCCCATGGCTCGCTTGGTGGCTCCACAGCGCTTCCGAGCCAGGTCCTCGGGACTGGCTCATGTGCTACTCCCCGGGGTTCTCGCTGGACCGCCTCCAGCTGGCACTCGGAGGCGGCCCCTGCGCGGGACTGGGCTCTGGACCCAGACTCAGCTCAGAGTCCCACCTGCCGCCTGGGAGCCGCGGGACCTTGGCCAGAGACGTGTCCTCTGAGCCCAGCACCATTGCCGGAGAGGGGCTTGGGGACGGGCAGGCAGACGGCCCCACTGTGAATCGCAGATAGGGGCGTCTGTGGAGGGCAGCTCGCCGGGGGCTTTTCAATCTCAGGGACTAGAGCTGTCCCCAGCACCCCCCTTGTTAACGGTGACCCACTGCACTCAGGGCAAAGACCTCTGACCTCTGCTATAGCCAGGGCACCCGGCACCGCCTGCCCCAACCTCTGCGCCCACCCCCAACACCCTTCTCTCCTCCTGCGCACCATGCCGCTGCCTCAGGGCTCCTGCACATGCTGTTCCCTGCCCGATGCCCCAGACGTCACCTCTTCCAGGAAACCGTCCTTCCTCACGGGCTACGTTACCGGGTCACTCTCACGTGGATTCTGCCCGGGTGGATTCTGCCCAGGGGAGGCCAGGCGGCCTTGGCCGTCACTGTGTCCTTGGCAGACAGGGTGCTGGGCACATAGCCACCGTGGACCCCAGGCAGGGAGGCTGTTCCGTCAGTACCAGAGTCACCTCTCCTTCGTGACTGCAAAAAACGTGGCCACACACACGCGTGTAAAGTTTGCCTTTTCCGTGGCATCAAGCACACTCACCATGTTGCACGCCCATCACCACCATCTACTTCCAGAACCTCTTCATTCTGCCGAAAACACACCCGTCCCCGTTGGCAGTCGCTCCCACCCCGCACCCCGGCCCCTGGCAACCACCGAACACGCCACCTGCTCACTCTGGACACTTCACGAAAATGGAGTCGTGACCTCTGCGACCTTTGTGTCTGGCCCCTCACCGAGCACTGAGTTTCCAAGGCCTGTTGTTGCGCGAATCCGTTCTTCGCTGCGCGTGGTGGCCCGGTGACTCTCCGCTGCAGGGTAGACCACGTCTCCCAGCCACTCATCCGCGAGGTGCGTGTGCGTGACTCCACCCTTTCGCGATTGCACGGTATCAAGTCGCGCATCAGCCGGCGTGGCGTGGATGTGCGCGCCCAGTCTGCGGCCGAGCTGGCTTACAGTTGCCGCCATTTTCTGAGTTCGCAAATCCGCCTTGGTCTTTGGCTGCTAATGGTTTGGGGAGAGGGCCACAGCGGAGTGTCCGCCTGCCCTGAAGGGGCAAATTCTGACATCTCCAGAGAAGGGCCACTCCTGCGGGACAGCGTCCGGCCCCGCTGCTGCCCGACGGGCTCTCCCGCACGGGCCCCGAGCCGGCCATGCAGGGCGTGCTTTGCTGCAGAGGCGGGTGTGAGCATATGTCCAGCCGCCCCGGTCTCCGGCTGACCCCCGCCAACTACTAAATATTTTAGCAAATAAAAATTTTTAAACGTGCGGCCAGATGTCCAAGTTGACAGAGCGCTTCAGGCGTTTGACTGATAAAAAGCGGAGCCCTCGGTAAACGGGATCTGAAACACGCCCGAGGCAAGCGTGTGACATGAAAGCATGCTGGGCTCCTTTGCGCGGGCTCGGCGCACAGAGGCTGGGAGGCGAGCGTCCATCTGTCGCCGCCGTGCGTCCCCACACTCAACAAAGCCAGATCGATCCCGGACCGGTGGCCGCTCTGAGCTCGCTCACCACAAAGGAGCGAGGAAGTGCCTTCCATATTCATGAGCTGGGTCCTGGCCGCCACCACGGTGGCACCAGCTCTCCGCCCGGCCCGGGCTGTCGGGGAGTAACTGCTTTCTGGCAGGCCCTGTCTCCCGTGTCCGTGGGTGCCCGGGGAACAGACGAGACTGTCCGGAGGCCACGGCTCTCTGCTGGGCAGAGGGTAGAGATGGCCCAGGCCCCACGTGCAGCCAGACATCTCCCCAGAGTGAGAGGAGGAGGGAGCACAGGGAGAGAGGGGCCCCGGCAGGAAGGCTGAGGTCCACCCAGGCACGTGAGGCCGGGCTGCACACGGGAACCTCTCGCCAAAAAAAAAAAAAAAAAAATTCTGAGCAGGATCGTGTGCGACGCCTGTCAGGGTTGGGGGAGCCTGGACCCTGTTGCTCCCTTAGTCGGGGTGGGGGTGGATTCTCAAACACTGCTCTGCCAGTGTTGTCTCGGGCTGCTCCCAGGGCTCTGAGGTCCAGGACAGGTGGCGCCATCGCCCGCCCATCCACCCTGCCCCCGTGGGCACCACCGATTGGCCGATGACGGCCACAGAGGCAGTGACATGGCCACCATCTCCCTGTCCCTCCAGACGGCCCCCTCTGATGCCCTCACCTGATGCTGACGCACACCTGCAGGGAGGGCCGCCCCGCGACGCCTGGCCTGGCTGGGCGGGGGGTGGAAGGGCCTGACCCCGGCGAGTCCCAGTTCTGACTTCAGCAGGAAAAACCTGCAAACGTCCTCAGGAACGGGACCATCCTTCCTGCAGCAGCGTGGACTTGGCGCGTCTGTCTGGCGGCCTGCACCGCTGCCGGCCGGGCCGGAGCTGGGGGAGCGAAGGCTCTGCAGAGAAAGGCTTGGTGCGTGTCTGGCCCTAGAGCTCCGGCGCCCTTCCCGTTTGCTGCGTGGAGCACGGGGTAGGGCTCAGCAGCCCCTCGGGACGTGCTGACGGAAGCCCTGCTTGGTTTCAGAACAGTGGCAGCCAAACCTAAATACTGCAGGGGAAAGTTACTGTTGCAGTTTCATACGGGACTGGGAACGGCCACTCCGGGGTACAAAGTCATTGCCCGGGTTAAACCCACGAAGCTAATGAAGACGGCAGTCTCAGGGGACTGACAGCCACGTAGCTCCTTGGAGGGCGGGGGCTCCGCGGGGACAGTGGGGACCTGGAGATGTCCTGCGCGGAGCTGGAAAGTGCGGTCACACCCACACCGAGGATGCCCCCACGTCCAGGCACTAAGAACTCGCCCGTCCAGCCAGGGATAGCCAGGCACGTAACCAGCCCCTGACGTGGGGCTGACGACAGAATGAGCCCAGAGGACAGAGGTCACCGTCTGGGGCGCAGTCCGCACAGAGCCCTGAGAGAGGACGTGACGTGGTCTTGAGAAGGATCAGCGAAGATTTCTTGGTATGTGACTCTCCCGGGCGCATCCGGCTCTAACTATGGCGCTTGGAGACCCTTCTCAGGGTGGAGCTCTGGCCCCAGAATTATTTTCATGTGTGTAGAGGGGCGTATTTCAGACAAATGTCTAAAAATCCCTGTCAGTGAACTACCCTAGCATGGTGGCTTAAAATACATCCCCCAAGTCTCTGACCATCCCCCATCTTCCGTGGAGATCTGCCGAGTGAGCCCCCGCTTCTGTGAGTGTGCGTGTGCACGCGTGTGCGTGTGCAGTGAAGACTTAACCCAAAGACAGGTCCGCCTTCGCCCCTGGCTCCTTGGAAGTGAGCTCTAGGCCTCTGAGACGTCCTTCTTGACATTGTCTGGGCCTTCGGCCACACCAGCGTGTCCAGCAATGTTGTCGGGGGGCTTCGGACCACGTGGCACTGCTTTACTCCCAGCGGGGCGGGAAGGTCGGCCGCGCCTACGCGACGGAGCCCAGTGAAAGCGCCGAGGTCGAGGCAGGGCCGGCACGTCTGGCTGGCGGTGCCTGCGGTGCTGCCACACGTCACTGCTGGGAAAGTGGGGCCATCCCCACTGCGGCGAGGGGGCCGTGGAGACCCCTGGACTCCACCTGTGGGCCCCTACCCCAGGCTGATCTCAATCTGCGTCCTTTCGCCAGAATAAACCATGACCTGTGGGATAATCGCTTTCCATGCAGTCTGGGACTCCTAGGGAGTTCTCAGCTCTGAGGGCGGCCGATGTTGGAAGGGAGGACGGCCCGGGGACGGCCCCCGAACCTCCCAGCGTGTGCGTGTTCCCGAGAGCACGCGTTTGAAAGGACAGCTGCCACGTCTTTTGTTCAGCCCGTCCCCCGCGGACGGGCGTGGGGAGAAGGCCGGCGCACACCGGAGCTGCCCAGCCCTGCCCGGGCCCAGCAAGACGCCCAGCTCCCTGCGGGGAGCACAGAACACGTGTTGCTCTGACACGGAGTCTGGCTCTGGGGTGTGGAATGGCTCCCCGAGAGCAGCGGAAACAAGGGCGCCGCCGGGGGAGTGCGCAGAGCCTCACCCTCCGGGCTCACAGCGACTCCAAGCCCCTGTGGGGCCACTCTTCCCTCTTCCTCGAGGGGAGCACAGCTGGGGACCTCTGCCTGCCCACTTCCTGCTTGTAGCACCCCGGAAGTCGCAGCCTCCCTCACTGTGTCCCCTGCTCCCCCGTGTCCCTGCCGCTGTGACTTTCTCAGGGCGGCTGTGGGCTCCCACGCATGGCAAAGCGGCCCGTGCGTCGGGAGGGCGGGTTCTCCACCCCCGGGTGGCCCTGGAGTCACAGCCACGTCGCCCAGCTGCGGGACTTCCAGCCACACCCGACGGGACCTGGACGCTGCCGCCCCAACCGTCTGTCACCTGGGCCACCCTTCCAGCCCCTGAGAAGGGGCCTGTTCTGGGTGGCCTGGCTGGCACGGCCTTTTTCTGTCATTCTTGGGGTGGCCCCCAAGGTGCCTGTGACTGTCTGGAGAGCCCGGCAAGCGCCCTGCGTCTGGGCACCCTGGGACGGAGCACACGATTGTCTTCCTGGACAGCTAAGGTGCCACGTTTGCCAAAGAGCCACCTTCCTGAGAACTGTCCCTGCTGGCACCCAGGGAGGGGTGGGTGCTCTGTGGGGCGAGGGCGTGAGTCAGGGGACCCCAGCCCACATTCTGGCCCGCCCAGGTGCCGGCTGGGTGGCCTGAGACCGTCACCCACCCGTGAGGCGGCAATCACAGCACCCGGCGGCAGGGGCTCTCCAGGGACGCCAGCACTGGGCGCAAGCACCCACCACACTAAACTGTCAGCACCTGGGCCCGCACCATCCTCCCACCGCTGCGCAGCATGGACTCCTGGGCGGGGATGCAGGAGGGTCGTCGGTCCCTCCGAGGGTCCCTGCCACCTGCTTTCTGGGGCCCTCCTGGCTTACTGTGAGGGGGGCCGTTCCGCTGCCTCGCACACTCACGTGGGTCCACACTCCAGCTCTCCTGTCCCCTCCTCGTTGCTCGGGGAGGACAAAGGGGCAGGGAGGACTCGAGCAGGCCGGGTGGGGCAGGAAGACCGGGCCCCGGCGCGTAGCCGGGCGTGCGGCGGGTGTGCTTGGACACGAATCACAGTTGGGATCTTTCCCTGCAGGTGCCACGTCCATCTCCCGGGGCGGCCATAACTGAGCGTCACAAACTGGGCCTCTTCAAACGAGAGCAACTCGTCCCCTCGTGGTCCCTAAACCAGGCGTCCGCAGGGCCGGGGGCCCACCTGTGGCTTCCTGACTTGGGGGGTGGCCGTCAGTCCTCAGCTCGGGCCACGTCTCTCTCCGCTCCAGTCTGCCTTCACGTCCCCTTCTGCTCTGCGCGGGTTTGTCCCAAACTCCCCGACTCTCCTATGGATGCTGTGCCGGCGCTTAGCGCCCGCCTGGTCACCCAGGACAGAGACCTCCTCTCAAGACCTC
The DNA here is from genome assembly GCF_000956105.1 of Propithecus coquereli. NCBI lineage: Eukaryota > Metazoa > Chordata > Mammalia > Primates > Indriidae > Propithecus > Propithecus coquereli. The sequence goes on along the minus strand of NW_012150197.1, from coordinate 1,031,335 downwards.
GCCTCGATCACATGTTTTGCCACGTGAGGTCATCGTCATGGTTCTGAAGATGAGGGCGTGGACCCGCCTATTTGAGGCCCACCATTCAGGCACTTGTGCTTGTAGCTGAAAGCATCCGTGGTGGGGGAGGCAGGGGCAGGGCGCAGACATGTGCGGGGGAAGCCGCCCCCTGGCGCTGCCTGCCAGGCCCGGCACTCTCCCTCCAGAACGCGTCTCCCTCCGTGTCAGGGTCTCTGCCTTCAAGCAGACAGTGCTTCTCTCCGCGAGTGCGCCAAGCAGATCCCAGGAACTGTCCTGGTCAGCTCGGGGGTGGTGCTGCGCTCTGTGCCTCGCGGTGGGGGCAGGGGGGTCTCCCACCCCGTGGATCCCACCCGGCGGGGGCGGCAGTGGCTTCCCGCCCTTGCTGCAGCGTGCGGTGCTGGCATCTGCCACCTGTGGGGGTGGCACTGGCGCAGGTGCCCCCCACCCACCCCCAGAGGCCAATGGCCTCTCCACACGGGGGGCAGCATCCAGGGTGAGACTAAACCAGACCGTCCCCGCTTCCAAAACGAGCAAGTGTCCACGTGAACGTGTGCGGGTGTGTGCACGCGTGTGCTGTGGCCGGTTGGGGCTTGGCACCCCTCTGCCTCCAGCATGGCTGGCCTCACGGTGTGCGACCTGAGCAGCCACTCCTGGGCCCTGTGACGAGAAGGGCCCCATTCATGTAATTCTCTGCTGTCCCCGTGCCGAAATTCTTAATTTTGGAACAAGGGCCCACGTTTTCACTTCGTGCCGGGACTGAACATTCCGCAGGGCAGATGTGCGCTGGGCGCCGGAGGGAGGGGTCCAGGGCAGGTCTCCACCCGGTGCTGGCAGCCGCGTGACTTCACCTGGTTGGTTCACCTGGTTAGTTCACCTGGTTAGTTCACCTGGATAGTTTACCTGGCTGGGCTCTGGAAGGCTGCGGGCGCAGCCTGCGGGAGGGCGGCCAGATGTATCGTACAAATAAGCACAGATGTTGCCCAGTTAACTTGGAATTTCAGACAAACAGCAAATACATTTTGAGTATAAATATGTCCCGGGCAGTCACTGATTTTTAATCTGGCGTTTCCAGCTGGGGGTGTCTGGCCAGGGAGGCGGGATCCCGGCAGTCCCACCCCAGGTGGGATTTGTCAGTGGGCCCTGAAGGCCTCTGCCCTCACACGGCCGTGCCTGGGGTGGACCCCACCCCTCCCCTCCCCCGTGCCGCAGGCAGGAGCACCCACCGCAGGTGGCTCTGGGGCCGGGGGCATCCGCGGACCTCGCCGTGCCTGGAATTGTGGCTGCATTTAATATACGTAATGTGCAGAGAAGCGGGTCAGGGTTTTAGATTAGCGCCCAGCACGTAACAAGGGCAGCTGCTTCTGCCCATCTGGAACCTGCTTTGGGATCTCCAGGCCCAGGCTCAACCCCCAGGCCTCGCCCTCCACGTCTGCTGGGCTCCATTTAATGAGCGATTTTGGATTAAAATGGGAGCCAAGAACAGGGCACCAATCTATATTAAATCTCGGCAAAATGAAAATTGCGAAGATTGACTTAGGGTCGTCACGAGAGGAAATGTAATCACAGCTCCCCGCAGCCTCCATCGCCCGGGACGGAGCAGGGCGGGTCGCGAACGCCTCCTGCTCCCGGGGTGGCCCCGCCGACGTGGCCTGGCACCTGCAGGCGCCACGGGGAGCGACGCTCGTGGCTCGTCCGTGACTGGCCTGGTGGCAGCACTTGAAACCGCCTTGCTCATGCAGGCGTGTCCGTCGAGAAAGCACAAGAGAAAAAGTTGAGACAAGATTTGAGAAGAGAAACCGCTCCCATCTTCCACCTTCTGGGCACGGTGGTAAAACGGCATCTCTTCCTGGCCCGCGACTTTATCGCCTCTGCCGGTCTCGCCCTTTCTCGTCGCTGCCAGGACCCCGTTCCCACAGGACCTCTGTGACTGCAACGACGGGTCATGTTCCGCAGTGACTGGCACTGGGTTTCCAGTGAGGGCTGGGGACGTCCCCGGCTAACGCTAACTGGCGGCAGCCCTGGGTGCTCGGCTCGCGGCCCTCCCTGCGTCCCTAGACCCCACGGCTGTCACACTCAGCGTCCCCGGCCTTTCTACGGGGACGAGAAAGGCGATCACGCCCCTTTGCAGACACACCGGCGGGTCTGCAGGGGGCGGAAGCCGCCTGGTGTCCTGGGGGTCCCTCCACCCCCTCCTCTCTCAGCATAGCCACGTCCTGACGCGGCATTAAGCCAGCGTCGTGTCACCTCCCTGCACACTCCCTTTTGCACCGTCAGCAGAAAATCGTGCCACCCGGTTTGGCCCCCACCGAGGGCAGGAGCAGGGCTGTTCCTCCAAATGTGACACGAGGAGGCAGCAGCTCAGGCCGGCCGGCCACGGCTAGTGTCTGCACGGGCCGCTGGGATGGTCGTGCGGGCCAGGTTCCACCCTCGGTCTTTGCCCCTCGAGACCGAGAGTCCCACGGGGGTGTTTGCTCACGGCTTCCCGGGTGTCAAAGCTGAAAGGCCTGTGGGTCCCCATCTAACCTCAAACACGCAGGCCAGACCGTGGCGGGAAGGGAAGGAGGATCGCGACCTCCAAGACGCAGAGCCAGTAGGGAAGGGAGGGCGGTAAGGCTGTCCTGGAGGGCCCGGGACCCTCTGCATCGGGACCCGGAGACAGCCATGTGCAGCATTACACACACACACACACACACACACACACGCACATACCCACCTGCACCCCCCACACTCCAACACCCCAGCATATGCATACACGCCCCCAACACATGCATACATACATGCACACACATATAACACATACCTCTAACACATGCATGCACACAGACAGCACATACCCCCAACACATACATGTATACACACACAGAGACAGCACATACCCCCAACACACGCATGCACACACACACACGCACACATACACACCTGCACCCCCCACAATCCAACACCCCAGCATATGCATACACGCCCCCAACACATGCATACATACATGCACACACATATAACACATACCCTAACACATGCATGCACACAGACGGCACATACCCCCAACACATACATGTATACACACACAGAGACAGCACATACCCCCAACACACGCATGCACACACACAGGCACACATGCACACACATTCAGGAAACACTCTTGGGCAGAGAGAACACCAGCTGCCCCAGCTTCGTCCCTGCCCGACACCTGCCAGGCCCTCCCCAAGCCAGATGCCATCGGCACCTCAGCTGGGGACGGTGACCAGAGACTCCAACGTACATTTGTACATTTGGGATGTTTTAAAAAGCACATGTTGACGGTCAGGGGACCAGGGTTACCCAGGGAGAGGGAGGGGACGAGTTGCCGAATCTCCATTTCCTCCCAAAGAAGCTGCAGGGGGAGGGGGCCTTTGGGGGTGAGGGCAGGGGTGGGGGTGGGGAGAGCTCACCCTAGAACGTGTGGGGGATGCGGGGGTGCCCTGGACCTGACCCCTCCGGGAGCAGCCTCTGCACTTCCCAGGCGATGCCCCGCCTCCCACTGGCCCTGAGCGCTGGGCGGGCAGGAGGGCGAGAGCTCTGCACGGACCTGCCCTGCCCTAGGCCGCTGCATCCCGGCAGGGGGCACAGAAACCCAGACCCCGAACACAGAATACACGGCTTCCGCTTTGTTTATGATGCTTGAAATGGGAACACTGACTTCTCGGGGCTCTCCACCAAGAGCCGCAGGGGCTTCCCTGGCAGGCGGGACGGTGCTGTCTGGTGGGCCGGCCGGCACCAAGACAGGAGAATAACCTTGTCCCGCCAGCTCCCGCCAGCAGCAGCCTGGGTGCGACTCGTGGTTGGCACTGACTGGCTCTTAGATGGCCGGTGTGTTCACACAGCGATCGGGAGGGACGCGTGCCTCACCAGTGTGCGTGTGTGGACGGTGTCCCGGCTGCTCTACACACACACACACACACACACACACACACACACACACACACACACACACACACGTGTGCTCGCCTCGGGGCGGCTCTGGAGGGGTCCTGGTTCCCACCTACTCACTGAGGGACACTCAGGTATGTCCCTTCTGTGGTCGACTCCGACTGAGTCACATGTGGCTGCGGGAACCCCCTGGGCAGACGCAGGCGGGGAGCGACCCCCGGACATGCTGCCCAGGTGTTTGCTAGGGCCATGAAAGACAGTTTTGTTCCCGCACATGAAATGCAGAGACCGTTTGTTCCCGGGATTTCGTAACTTCAGTGCCAACCCCGGTCAGAAAGCCGGAAGCGCTGAGAGGCGCAGCTCCGATGCCACAAGCAGGCACAGGCTTTGGATGATGGCGACAAAAATGGGTTCTGTCAGATGCCTTGGGGCCATCAGAGAGCATCGCGGGTCCCGGGCCCGTCTTGGGGTTTGCGGCCAAATATCCAGACCGGCCAGTGCCTCATTAGGACAGCAAGTGCCTTCCACACGGACCAGGGAAATTGGCCTCGTGTCAGGACAAATCAGGGGGTCCCAGGAGACGACTGGCTGTGGGCTCGTTGCTGTAGACGAAACGGGGCTGGAGGGCAGAGCGGGGCTGCTGGGAAGAGGCTCCCACGTTCCCTAACGCACAGCCGAGCCGTCCCAAGAGCCCTTGGGCCAAGTTTGCGCTCCCATCCCCAGTGGCAGCCCCCAGGTGGCGTGGGCTCACCAGGTGGCCCTGTGAGTCGTGGGATACGGAGGCCCACCCACGGCACACCGGGCTCTCACTACGCCTCCCAGAAGCGCAGGCCGTGGCTGCTGGAGCCACGGAGTCAGCTCTGGGCTCAGACATGGCAGGAGCCGGCTCCCCGCGACGGCCACAGACGCAGCCACAAGAGATCAGAGGCGAAGAAGATAGGGCGATGTCGCTTTATTCAGAGACCCCTCCCACGCCTCGGCAGTGTGACCCGCTTTGTGTTAACTTCGGGACTAATTCTGACGTCTGCCCTCCCGGAGCCGCTGCAGAGCCGCGGGGACTTCAGCCTGGAAAAGCGCCGAGCGGCCGTGTCTCACGGTCGGGGACACTCTCCATCAAAAGTGAGCTTGCTAATTACACAAACCTCCCCGTGTTCGCGGCAGCGTGGGTCTTGTCCCTTTGGAGTAAACCTGCAAATGCATTTTAACTTCTGATTTTACGAAGCAGACTTTTGCTGGGGCGTTGGGACGCCGGGTCCAGGGCTGTGCGTTCACAGAGGTAATTGTTGGAGAAATGATTTAATACATCGCAAATCCCTGTGTTTCCATCTCTTCAAATGGGATGCCAAAAGCGATTAAGGACTAAAAACATATCACAAGCAAATTCACATTATAAAATTGCTATAATCATTCTCCGGTGGATTAACCGGGGCTTAGGAGCCTCTGCCCGGTCCTTCCAACGGGAGGTCGTTCAGGGAGCTGAGGGGGACGCCAGGGGGGCTTTGGGGTCGGAACGCCGGTTTGTGCGTTTCTCCCGTCCTCTTGGGAAAACGGTATTTGTCCTTCACAGAGAGCCTCTTCAGTTAGTGTGTCCAGCCTGCAAGGAAAACAGACACGCGTGTTCGGCAAAGCGGGCGTCTGTGCTGCGATGCCTGTTAGCTTAACCGTAAGGCAGAACAGAGTTCCCCGGTGATTCTAGTAACATCTACGTAAGTGAAATGAAAAGTTCCTTCTTTGGAATGAAACTAACAACAAAATGAAACCACTGGAAGCTGCGTGCGGGTGCCGGAGTCTGTCGGTGAACTTTCCGGGGGGAGCCGGGCTGGGGCCTCGTTCTGCCCACCGCTCCCGAAAACCAGAGCGGCCGTTTGGGTGGAGCAGATTTCTCGACTGGGAGAAAACAAAGATCTCCGTGAAGTATCTTGGGCACCACTCAGCTGACAGCTGGGGCCACAGAGCCTCACCAAGTGGGCGGAAACACCCTCGCCAAACAGTCAGGTTTCGTGCAGGGGAAACGGCAGGCGGAGCGGCTGCCTCGCTTTAGTTGCGCCGACCACAGGGCATCAGGACGCCCAAAGGTGCCGAGAAACATGCCTGCCGTCTGTTGGGCCCAGACTTCATTCGTGTGGTTGACGGAGGAAGGAAGCACTGACTCCAGGACAAACCCCTCGTGGGCAGAGAGGAGGACCAGGGTTGTCACCGCTGGGCCGCCTTTGGGGGGTCGCTTTGTAATCTGCTGCGTCCTGGCGGCTCCCCAGGCGGGGGTGTGGTTGGCCAACGTGAGGTTGGGTGGGCACGTGGAGCCAGGAACTCAGTGGACGTTGCCACCACCGCTCTTGGAAGGAAGCAGGCAGCGGCTCTTCTCGCTGTGGGCCCCAGCCGAGCCCTAGCCGGCTCTCAGGAGAAAGACCGTCTGCACTTCCCACCACGCCACCCTGAGCACACGGAACCTGGCAGGTCCGAACTGACACAGGCCCCCAGTGCAACATACACACTGGATTTTGAAGACTTAGTACCCAAAAAAGTAAAACATCTCACTGATAATTTAAAATTTTAACTCTATGTTTAAATGATAATATTTTGGAGATGATAGGATGAACAAAAGCTATCAGTGAAATTAATTCACCTGCTTCCATTTACTTTTTTTAACGTGGCCACTAGCGCATGTAAAATTCTATGTAAGGCCGCGTCATCCCCGGATGGAGGATGCCGGTTCAAAGGGTTGGTGTGAATGTCTCGGTGCTGGGGACACTGCCTCACAGTCCCCTGCCCCCACCCCGGCTGCACGTCCTCACCCACAAAGAGTCAGTTCAAACCCGAGTTCCAAGCAAAGCTCTTTCCTATGCAATCCCCGCCCCCGCGCTGGAGGAACACTGGCTCCTGGGGCTTACATGGTGGTGATGAAGTTCCTCCCACCTCCCACGGGGTTCTCAGCAATCCTGACACACCTGCAGGGGCACGACCCAGAACCTCCCCCGCCATCGGATGTTTCCCCAGAGCCCCAGGCTTGCAACAGGCGCCCTCGTTGGTTGCATTTGCTGTTTGCCAGGTGTGGGCACACAGGCTGTGTGTGGGGGGTCTCAGAACGGGAGGTTCGCCGTGCAAACTTGAGAGAGGCCAAGGGACGTCCACTGTGCTGGGCCAGAGTGCTCTATGAGAGGGCACTGCTGAGAACAAGCGGCCTAATTTCCCTCAGAAATACTCTTCGACCCAGAGAAAGGCAAGCAGACATTCTGGAGAACAGTAAAGCAACAGTTTGCAATCTAAAAAAAGTGTTTAAATGTTATTTGAACTAAAAAAAAAACTAAGCTACGGAAAGAATTTTTGATTAGTGAAATGGTTCTTTTTAAAAATTGGTTTTCACCCAAAGGGGAAGAGAGATTTTTTTCCTTTACCCTTTTCTTAGGACTTCACCTGTCTGCTAATAAGCGGTTGCATACAGACCAGTTCGAGCCTCTCAGAGATACTTGAGGCCCCGGTTCAGACGCAGGTGGCCAAAGCTGACACAATTATTTGAAATGGGAAATTATGATGAATTCAGTCACAAATGAACACTAATTTGATATTAATTAATTTAAAATTAATATTATCTTTGTAAAATAAGTGGAAATCACATACGTTCTTCTGAATGTAAAGGATGTACTAAACTCTCTGGTTTTAACCGGAATAAGCAACCCCGTTTCAAATTACAATAAGCAATTTACAAAGCTGACTGAAGGTCACTTTGAAACGACCCCAGAAGTAAAGGGTATTTCAGTCTCCAGCTTTCCTGCCTTATCTAAAATGCGTTTGAAAAATAGTCTGCGGCACTCAGCTTTTTGTGCAAAACTGATAAACTACTCTGTTAGGAAAAAAGACACTGAAGAAATAAAAATGGAAATCAGCAGAAACCAGTATTAAGCATATGTCCTTATGAGGAAGACTTCATCACACACTTCATTTTGCAAATACAAAAGGGCCTTTTGAAATGTATTAATTAAAGTTAAGCGCGGTGGACAGGCCGCTTTGCGGGGCAGCGAGGAACTGGGCTAATCAGGCCGACACCGCAGCGGAGCCGCTGGGCGCAAACGCGGATGGCTCGGTCCGGGGACGACGGTGGCAGGATTCTGCGCTGCGCCCCAGCATAGAAGAGACAGATCCCCCCCATCGGCTGGCAACCGTCGGGCGCGGGGGCCCGCCATACTCACCCGGAGTCCGGCCTCCCCCTCGGAAACGTGCACGCGTTGGTGGGGACGGGGCTTTGCTGGCCACCGGGGCTAGACCGGGGCCCTCCCTGACCCTCCAGGGTCACGGGGGTGCGCGCTGTGAGGACCCCTCCTCCGCCAGCCTCTGCGGCAGAGGCGCGCGAAGCGGTCTCGGTGCAACTCCACGCGCCGCGGGCCGTTCCGGGCTGCGCGACAGTGGCTGGAATCCGGGGGATATTTAGGGGTAAACCGCGCAGAGCTCCAGGCGGCTGGCGGTGGCGTCCACTTCCCGCACCTCGATCAGGCAAGAAGACAAACAGAACAAACTCGAACCTGGAAAAGGCCGAAAAGCTCCTTGCCGGGGCCGTCCTGCGCCCGCGGTCCAGCAGTGCCTTTGCAAACGGCGGATGCGGAGTCGGTGGGGCGCAGCCGGCGGGTCGCTGCGGGGGCGCTGGGGGCGCTGGGGTCTCCGGGCCGGCCGAGGCTGGAGGTGGCGGCTACTCGCGCTCCGGAACACGCGGGCCAGAGCGCGGGCCTGCGGCTCCGCCAGATGCGGCTGGGGCCCGTGGTCGAGCCCCACGTGGGATCAGCACCACGGCCGAGCCCGGCTCTGCCTCCGCCCTCCGCGCCCCGAGCTGGAGGCGGATGGGCCTGTCTGGGGACGGCGCCCACGCCCTGGGACCCTGCCAAGGTCTTCTTTTTGGGGGTGAGCGGCAGTGCCCGGAGAAACACGGCTGGTCCCCCCACCCCTATCCGTGAGCCCAGGGACGTTGGGACAGGGCCCCCAGGGCGCCACAGGTTCCCGGCTTGGATCCCAGCGTCCCACCCTCCGGCACAATGCCGTGCCCGGACTGGCTTTGCGCTTCCCGCAGCCGCAATCTGTTCGCTGTGCACGGGCTGGAAGCGAGCTCAGGCCGCCTCCCCCCAGGGGCAGGGTCCATCCGGGCGTCTCTTGTCGAGGCAGGGTGACAGTCATCAGGGAAGCGTAATGAAGGGCGCGCGCGGAAGGAGGCGGGGAGCCGGCACAGTCAAGGCTTCTCGTTACAGTGTTTGCAAAGCGCCGAGGGCGTTCCGGAGAAGGCGGCGCACTTGTCCGGGCAGGGGCCCAGCGCAGCGCCCGCCGAGAAGGGGCACACGGCGGCCTGGGCGAAGGGCGTCAAGGGCGCGGCGGCCACGGGCGCGGCCAGGCCCTGGCCCTGGTTGAGGTAGGCCACCAGGCGCCGCATCTCGTCCAGGGCCTGCGCCTGCATGAGGATGTAGTTCTTGGCGAGCAGCAACGTGGCGATCTTGGAGAGCTTGCGCACCGACGGGCTGTGCGCGTAGGGGATGACGGCGCGCAGCCCGTCCAGCGCGTCGTTCAGGTCGTGCATGCGCCGCCGCTCGCGCGCGTTGATGCTGAGCCGCAGCGAGCGCTGCTCCCGGGGCCGCCGGCGTCCGTCCGCCGCGCCCGCCGGCCCGCGCC